>NW_026555332.1:1082718-1643788 GCF_029017545.1 Prosopis cineraria
ATGTGATCATATAATTAAATGCATGATAAATATCATCTTTATACCTTCTTGATATTTCCGACATAAAATCAATGGTTATTTAGCGGGCTATGTCCATGAGCTTCGAACTACCCAAACCTTCTACTTATAAGGCGTTGCCTAACTAAAGCTACTATATTTACTTGTGAGTCACGATTTCTTAATATTAACAACTATGAGGTATTGCACCCTAATCTAGCCTCTTCATGAATCAATAGAGGCTTGTTAGATTCGAGTCCTTCAAAGAACAAATAGGACAATCTCTCAAAAAAGGACAATGACTACCTCTTGATTTCAATTGATTGGCAACCTGGCTAGCTTTTGATTTAATGATAAATAGCTAATACTATGTGGATTTTATCACTACTCTTCTCCCTAGGTAAAACTCTCACAATGTGTGTGAGTGCGCACACCGCTACCCACCCATTAACTCTATTTAGGTCAATGGGTTCACCCACTCCCACCTATTAACTCTATTAACAGTCCACAATCTCAAACCTTAGTAGGGCAAATGGCGTGCCCTTCATTTTCTTCCTTTTCTCCTTTGATTTTTAAACTGATAAAGGCTTACTCATACTCATGTAGAAATTTGACATAGAGAGGCCAATTATTTGCAAATTGCCACATATACGCTACGGTGGAGGTGGTACATGCCGTGACATGTGGCAAAAAAACTATTTTCCTATGATTTCTTCCATTTGGAGATTTAGGTGACCCAATGTTACTTCAGACCTAAATCCAAGATTGAAGCTACAATCAAAAACACTGTGTAAACCCTTTTAACCACACCCTACTTAAATTTTGGGGATGTTATATTAGTTGCTATAAACAAATGAAATGGAAATTGATTGAAAGAATAAATGTAAAAATAAGATGATCAAAATGTAAAAGAGAATAGATGAACTATATTTATATAAGGGAAAAGGATACTTTATTCATGGGATTGAAAGTCATAATTTATAAGATTTTTAAATGATATGATGATTCCTACATTTGTAATATATAATATTGAGTATTATTATGCTTATCATGAAAGGAGAGAGTGATTTACTTTATTTTTTTAATACATTACATTCTCATCCTTTATAAAAATCAAACAAGACTTTAGCTAAATAAGAACACACAACCAAACCTAGACCCACCGCCATTTGACTCAAAACACTAGTTTTATTTGGTTCTGTAGCAACTAACAAGTTTTTTGACCAAAACTGAACTAATTAAACTACAAACTCATGACCCAAACCATCTCTTGAGGCTAAGGCTCATGCTTCTTCTTCTTTTTTTTTTAAGTTTTAAAACAATGGTCCTTTTTGGTAGCCGGTCATGACTCTTGGTACTTGAAACGCTTTCATAGGCTATCAGCAAAGCAAACACACATACACCAAATGTTAATTCTTCAAAAAACAAGTGTACAGACGCCCACTATAAATTACACGATATGGTAGGTGCATATAAGTAATAAAAAACTTAATTCAAATAGAAATAAAAATACTGGCTTGTTATGCTGTACGTTGTCTTAGCATTAGCTGTTGGATTATTTATCCTCGTTCTGGTTCTTAAGCTCGCTCTCTCATCTGGTATTCCATGCACGCATTTGTCGTTAAGCCAATCCACGATGTCTTTGTAAATGGTGTCCAAGTTCTCCGGCGGCTCTCCGATGGAAGAGTGCCACATTCCCGGGTACAACTTAGCGTCTTATCTTTGCTTGAAGCACCTTATGCAGCTGAATGCTTACTGATTTATCTGTCACTTTGTCATCTTCACCGTGTTAGAACCAAGAACGGTAGTGAAACCTATATACACACATCCAAACAAACCTTTTATTTTGTACAAGTACACACACAAAATAAACATGGGTTGGAAAAATTCGCCATAAGATAGGCTTTTTTTGGGCTGCAATTCCCCCATGCCCACAGGTTTTTCTCCTTGATCACTTGCTTCTTATAACCAGGAATCTAACTCAATGCATTTGTCCGTTGTTTTCCACCCTTTCGTTTCTTTTACTATTTCTAGACTTAGCGTTGTTGCCTGTTTGAGGCTTTCTGAATGAATCCCCCTTGTGGCCCAAAAAGGGAAAAAAAAAAACTTTCCAACTTGTAGCCCACAATCCATGGGTTAACTCTTGCCTCTAGCTCTAAAATTGAAGAATGGGTATATAATACAGTACTACTCCGATTTTTTTTTTTAAAAAAATAAATGTACATATTATTACCTCGCGCAACGTTTGCTCTAGTTCTGTACTGACCCTGTAAAGTTCGTGTCCTGTTTTCAATCTAGGTCGTCCTTGTAGCACAGTGGGTTATTTCTAATCTGCAATTTCATCATACAATATTCTTCCAATTTAGTATATACATTATTTTTTAAAAATATAATCTGATTACTTTATAAGCCATTTGTTAATGAAATTATTTTATTTTAAATTAAAATTTTTAAATTAATCTTAAAAAGAAAGAAAGAAAAGATAAAAAAATTAATATTATATGATTGACTTATTTTTACTTTTTATTTGATAGTTATGTTTGAAATTTATTTACTTTTATTCCTTATACTTTTTATATATTGGTATTGATGAGATTAATAGAAATGACTTATAAATAAAATCAAAAGAGTAGTTAACAAGTACTTCTCGATTAGTGCATGTTTATTTATCCACTTAGCAAAAATAATTAATCCCTTTTGAATTTTTGTCAAATAGTTAAACCTAAATGGTCAACGCATTTTTGACTTCTATTCCATCATCAGATTACAATTACAAGAAAAATTACAAATAGATCTCAGATAAAAAAAATTTCGTTTAAGTTATCCAAATTAGCTTAGAGGTAAAGATCTCAAGAGATTTAGGACTAATTTGAAAATTATATAAAAAAAATTGAAATATTTTTTTAACCACCTCATACTGTTAGGATGAGATTTAAGTGCTGCTGGGTTCAATTAGGAGACGGTTTCTACATTCACACAAAATCAAACTCAAAATTTTATACTTAAGCAACCATTAAACTTTTTCGATAAGACCAATATTGTTAGTGAGCCAGAATACTTCTCTCCATTTTTTAATGCAAGCGAAACTTTCCACCCAATTCTTGTTTTTATAAACAAAACAATAATTTTCAAAAATAATTATAATATTTTAGATGAAAATTTAACAATTTCAAACATAATTATTAGAATAATTCATTTTTTTTAAAGCATAGTGAGTTGATTAAAATTTATCTATTTTATATTTGAAAAAGCGAGCAAGCATACCTGTTTTCTAACTTCGGAATCCTTGAAGGCAAGGTCAACTATGTCCTTGGTTGGCACTAGTTTCCACGTGGGGATGATCTTGCTTAGAGCCGTCAACATGTTGATCACCAGAGGGCTCGGTTTCATTTCATCCACTATCTGCACCATCAATTGAGTCAAATATTATCATCTAACTTCACTCATAATTCTTCATAATACCAATCATATTAATTTCCCCACCAATAATTGAGGAGACTTGGTAACAGAAACTTGACATTCTTAAAGCAAATGACATTACATTTTTTTTTCATTTTTATTTATAAGTTACCTTCAATATATTTTATCATAAAAATAATTAAAAATTTTTAAAATGCATTAATTATCTTTAAAAATTTAATAAATTTTTAATTTTATCACTATTTAACATGCATATTTTAATAACAAATACTTGCTCCCATCAATGTTTAAATTGGGGTAAAATGAAAAAAATTATGATAAAAAGTCAATGACATACTTTATAAATATATATATTAAAATCTCTCTCTCTGCCTTATATCTTGGATTAGAGGAATACTCCTTTCAAATTAATATAAGTCATAATTAATTAATTTATAATTTATAAATAATATTAATTGAAATCTTAAATTTTTAAAAAATTTATATTTCTTTTTAGTTATACCCTTATTAAATATCTTATATAAAAATTCTTAATAATAATAATTAAAATTATAATACATGATGTTTTAAAAAAAATAATAAATAAAGTAGAAACACGATTGAAAAAATAAATTAAAAGCTATTCAATACTTTTATTTTGCATGAGATAAATTTTAAATGATATTTTATATTATGATTAACAAGTATTATCCTAAAAAGCAATTTACCTAAAACTTTGAATTAATGCTGGCATTTTGAGTCAATATACTTTAAAATCATCACATCAATAGAATAGTAAATCACGCTGATTCCTATTTCCATCTACTTTGATTTATGCATGCGATTCAGGAAACCAGATCGTGATCGATCTTCAATCATTATCGAGCCATCAACATCGTGCATTCTACTTTATTACGCAAGTACATTGCATTGTCTATTTTCATTGACTGATGCAAGCATCTTCCAAGGAAAGCAGTTAAGGGAAATAATAAATAATTTAATACAATACATCATCGCTTAGAACTACTGAATATTTTATTTTAATATAAAGGATCGTGAATCGTGATGTAAGGTTAGGTGACTAAAGACAAACGTTGCTCAATTAAAAAGAAAAAAAAATCAACATGTATATCACGAAGAGATAATGTGCATAATTTGCTCATCTATAGTGATGTACAGAGGATATAAATTAGAAAAGTTATTGCTGGATTTGTAAAAAGAATATTACATAATTACTTAAAATAACTTGAGAAACTAATAATGAATATATCACGTACAGGTTTTTTTTTTTTGGCCAGAAGTACAGGCTAGCTATGAAAGTTTGAATTATCAGGAGATATGAATCTTGAGAAATTCTGTTTTTTCTTTCTTGTGAAAAATAGTTTTCACGTGCTTGATGTTGGTCACATAAAAATGGAGGAAAAAAAACTAGAATACACCATGACAAGTCACGGTTTTATGAGGGAGCAGACCAGATCATATATAAATTTTTGTTATAATTTTTATAAAAAAACTAGGAAAAGAAAGAAACAAAAAAAGTATGGGGTAGGGGATAATTAATAAGTGGGAGAATTGAGAAAAATATTTAAATTTACAATTGAAAGGAGAATGGGAATAAAAACAAAAGAAAAGAGAGAAACAAACGAACCTTGCACATGGGAGCAACCAAGATAGCACCATCCCAGAAGTGAGGCTTTTTTCTGTGCAATAAGAGAGCCACAGCTCCTCCCATGGATTCCCCAAGCAGGTACCTCATCTTCTTCTTGTTCTCTTCCTTCTCTATTTTCACATTCCATAATATCAATCTCACTATCCAAATTTCTACATCTCTCTGCTTTTTTTTTTTTTTCCTTTTAATTCATATATATCATCTTAATCAATTTCAATTCAACATGTATTTTCTTCACTCTTGTAAAATTGCAGTCACTCCAATTTTATCGCAAGTCCCCAGGAAGTCACTGAAGGGACATTATAGAGTTAAACATTTCTGTAGGATTTTTCTAATCACTGAAATAATAACTAGTTCAGTCATAAATAGTCGAATTTGATTCCTTTTAATTTCAAATAAATAATTTTGTGATTTTTTTAAAAATTGATAAACTAGTTATTTGAAATATGAAACTTATTATGTGTTGAGAATATTAAATTATGTGGACTAGCTCTTAATTTTGTTCATACTGTAAAGATTTATCATATATTTTTTAAAAGTTACTCACGCTTACCGTTTTTGTGAATAAAAATTAATAATTCAAATAGATCCCTCCAAAAACTTAGTGATTTATGTAAACTTGACTTGAAAATATGTCCTACTATAATATTATTAAATGTTAAGATTTTTCTGGAGTTTATTAAAATTATATAAACTCTCAGCAGATGGGAAAGTGGGTGTAGTTCTAACAAAGTTCGAGTAAATTTTTTCAAAATTAGAAAGACTTTGATTTTGGGAAAATATAAGAAATTTGCATTTATATTGACATTAAAAATAGTAAAATATATTCTCAAATTTGATCTGATTGCACAAAATGGTAGATTGATGCATTATGTATAAAAATATAATATTTTAATAAAAGTAGAGCGACTCAGTATATTTGTAGTTAGGCCCCAAAACAAATTACTTTACGATTACTACTTATAAAATGTCTTCCGCATAGGGGCATATATATTGATCTAAAAATTATGCAATTTATTCATGTATTAATAATAAAATAATTTTTAAATACTAACTCCCTCCTATTATAAGACTAACTATCTCATCAAAATTAAGGAAGGATAGTTAAGTTACTAATTTTATTTAAAAATATAATACTTTTTTAATTTTATTTATATCTAAATAAAAAAAATAAATTTATATTGCACCAGAAACTGGAGGAAGCACATCAGAACATGAACCCCCACTCATACATGTGTATACAGGAGTTTTACTCTCTTTCGACGCTATCCCAAAACTTTTTTGCTGACATAAACAGTAAGAATACAGTAAATAATTTGATGATATTTTGTATTTTTTTTGTAAATTTTATTCCATAAATGAAATCAAAATTTGAGAATTGAAGAGTCAAGATGATCAGGTCAAAAAAAAAGAAAGTCAAGATCACAAGAATTTGCAGGACGCGCGATGGACAAGTGGATAGCGTGAAGTGAAAAAAGTGGAGCTGCTGTGAAATTGGATTAAAATTTGTGGGCAGTGTAGTAAAGTACTCCCTCCCTGCTTGTATAAAATATTTTTTAAAAAATTTATATTATCCTTAAACATAAAAAAAAATATTTTTAAATAATTAAATAATTTTATCATTGTCTTACAAAATAAAATAAATCATTAATTATATATTTTCTGTACTATCATAATATTAATTATTATATTATTAGGAGTAAAATTAAAAAAATTATTATATTTTTATGTAAGTTCAACTAAATAATAAATTTTTTTTAGTACTCGAAATTTAGTTAAAAATACCTTATATATAAAAACGAAGTGAGTAAAGGCCATAAGCTTGACTGGTCTTGGGTTTTGTTTGTTTGTGGTGAATATTATTCTCTCCGTTTCTATAATTAACAGATATATAATAAAAAAAATTATATCATACAATTTAAAAAAATTATTTAATCATAATAATTATATTTAAAAATAAAAAAAATTAGATTAAAATACCCCATGTTAATCAATATGAGTATGCATTAATTATTTTTTATTAATGTAAATTATAAAGGGTGATTTAAAAAATGTATAATAAATGCTTATCAAAATATGTGATTTTACTTATATAAAAAATAAATAAAAAAATGATAGTTTCTCTTATAAATAAAAATAGAGTAGTACCAAATAAAGAAATAAGAAAAAGGAAACAAATCAAAGCTTGGAATTGTTCCAAACGACAAGTCCGCACACCTCATCGTGCTTGAAAGCCATTCAAAATCGGAGGAATTTAATTAATATCAACAAGATAATAATGAAAATAACTGAGATGGAGGAAGAAGAAAAGATAAGGAAGCAGAGAAATTAAAACTGACCGCAAATTGAGGAGAAGAAGTTGGAGCAATCTTGGATAACGTCATTGAAATTACTCACAAGACCAGCCAGCCCTTCCGATTTCCCATGCCCTTCATAATCCATCCCATACACTTCAAATCCTGCCTCCGCCAGCCTCTGTCCTGCGCCTGTGCCCATCATTTCATCCATCATTAGTTTCAGATTTCCTCATTAATTATCCGATCAATCAAGTTCTTCATCTCAGATTCAGACGCTGATTATTATTATTATTATTATTATTATAACGCACTCTTCATCGTGACGCTGCATTCCATGGCGTAACCATGGCACATGAAGACCAAGGCTTTCGGTTCTTGCTTCCCACTAACCCATCTGCACGTCATCAACTGCATTCCACGACTGTTCTCTATATACTTCTGCCAACACAATTCACAATATATATTTATAAATAATGAAACAACATTAAAGAGGCCCTAATTTGTGAGTGTGAGAGAAAGTTTATATTTGTGGTACCTCTTGGTATTCGATTTCTGCTACGCCTTTGGCCTGCAACATCGGAAAGTAAAAAGGAAGACGGGTGAGAGGATAATAGAAGAGAAATTAATTAGATCCATAATGTTGGGACTGGAATCTGAGAACGAAGAGACAAACCATGAAGAGAACTTTTTGGTGCTGTGAGAAGATACAGAGTGATAATCGAGTAGAGAGC
Organism: Prosopis cineraria; assembly: GCF_029017545.1. Classification (NCBI taxonomy): domain Eukaryota; kingdom Viridiplantae; phylum Streptophyta; class Magnoliopsida; order Fabales; family Fabaceae; genus Prosopis; species Prosopis cineraria. Next base: position 1,090,812 of record NW_026555332.1, read on the forward strand.
AGCCAATGAAATATCAGCTTTTTGGCGAGAATGAGGAACAAACCTTTTTCGCTGTTCTGCGATAAAATGGGGAGAGGGAGAAGGAGAGAGAGAGTGTGTGTGTGTGAGAGAGAGAAAAATCCTATTTGCTACATTTATATATGCACGTGTGATTGTGTTCGTGTATATATATAGAGAGATGAGAGATTTTCCCAGATTCAATGAAAATTAAATGTGAAAGGAATCCTTCTCCAGCGAGGCTCTAGGCCCGAAACTCCATGCTTCCACACATGGCATACAAATAAAATTAACAAACAATATCAATTGTGTAGTTGAATAGGGAAAAAAAAATTAACAAACACCCATTCGACTCAAACCACCGTGCCATACTCAATATCTTGGGCCTATCTCTATTGTTTTAACGGGCAATGCTGATACATGTGCACGTGTTATGGTTTGGGAAAAGTCATGTGAAAGAGGCAAGCAGGCAGGATGTATGTGCGTGGACCATAATCCATATATGGTCAATGAGCACGCGTCTGGGTAAAGCCCTCCAAGGAACTATTCCAAGACGCTCTTGTTTTGAAAATATCAACGCAACGTCATCCATCGCAGTTGCCGTTTTGAGTTCCCTATTTGCCTCGCATCCACAGCAACTTGCTTCAAGTTTCAGCGACGACTTCCTAACTCAGACAGTGAAACTAGCCTTCATTACAAGGCATCTTTTGATAGAGCCGCCTTCCATGACAAGTTAGCAATCTCCAAAGCTAGCTAGTTGGGCATCTATTTGCATGTTAGTAAGCAACATTCTCAAATCTCAACGCCTTCAACTCCTTTCCTTCCTATTTTAACTATCATTTGCTTCTTCTAAACAGGGGTCAAGCACATTGGACTACTCATTTGAGCTTCCTTTCTCACATTGGAATACAAGTTTTAAAAAGTGAGGTATTTTAGTATAAAAAACTTTTATGTTTAACCTTTTTAAACCCTGAAAAAATAAGCTCATCAAACTACCCATTAAAACCTGTATTTATTTTAACCTAAAAAATTGTGATATTTCATATCTTTAAATTAAATTTAAATGTTAAATTAAATCGAAATTTTGATACACACACTTTAAAATTAGGATTTGTATTAAAAATTTTAAATTCTACAACATTTTAATTTATGCTTTATAATATCAATACATATTATTATAATAATAAATTAAATTCAAAGATAAAAAATAAAAGAGGGCTCCCAAACATTCATCCATTCAAGCTTGACTATGACCCACATTCATTTATTCTCCAATAAACATTCACTTCTCTGACTCTTCCCTTCCCCTTTCATTTACCATCGGCCCCTTTCCTCTAACACACTGTCTCTCCCTCTCTCAATCCACATCCCAACTCTCTCTCTCTCTCTCTCACATTATTTCCTCCCTCCTCCTCCTCCTCCTCCTCCTCCTCCTCCTCAACCAAGTAATAAGTGCATATTTTATAATTAAATAGGTATAGATTTTAGTTTGAATTTAATTATATTTATTAAGATTTCATATATATATTTAATTGATATTTATATATTTTTTCCTCATCACTTAATTATAAAATAAAAAAGAATTTTAATATAAAATTTACTCATATCTTTTTATCTTATATTTTACAGAGGAAAAGAATAAGCCAAATAGAAGGAAAGAAGGAAAAGAGAAATATATATATATATATATATATATATTAGAGTCCTACATTGACAAAGAACAAAAGGAGAAGCTTCCACTTTAACTATAAATACTTCCTCCATCAAAAGAAGATTCATGCAATCACTTATCTGAATATTTCAAGAATTTTCTTTGAGATATTTGGAGCTCGTAGAAGTATTTTGAAGGTTGAAAGTGAGACCGTTGAGGAGTTCTACAATTTATAATTATTTCTTTTCTACTCTTTAATTTTCTTTGTGATCATTTTTCATGATTGGAGATTTTAGAACGGTGTTATATGATTTTATTATGTATTTTTAAATTACGCAGTTGGGGTAGGGATGTAGCCCAATTGAAGAACTAGTTTTCTATTTTGTTTGTTTTGACTATTTGCATTTATACTCATGAATATTTTTGCTTTTTTCAATTATATTTATTTCTCTTGTTCTTTATATTGATTTAATAACTAGCCACCATTTAATCAAATCTGTGGATAATCTTGATGGACTGAAAGGTAAAGAGAGAACCTAAATTTAGAAAAATAAACATAAATAACTAGGCTAAGGATAGTTCTAAAAATTTTTGGTGACTTAAACTATAGCTTCACAATTTAATTAGTTGCTTGCGTATTATGAGAACAAATTCAATGCTAATTAAAAAGAGACTAATAATTTGAAAGAATATTAGAACATTTTAGGAATAGTTGTTACTATAATTGATCAGAGTCAACTCAAAAAGTAGAAACTAACAATCTATAGGGTGAATCCTAAATTCCAACACTTTAAGTGATTGTGTTTTCATCATCATTTTTTTCTTAATTTATTCTTATTCCTTATATTTTCATCAAAATTATCCATTTGATCTATTTTTCTTGAAATATTAATTATTTAAATTAATAAAAATGTAACTTTTTTATGGGTTTGACACCTAAAATATTTCAGGGAATTTATTACTATGATTTTATACATTTGTGAGAGTGATCACCGAAAATAGGGTTATAGGGGCAATTATTTTGTGTGTGCAGTGAGACTACGAGAGTATGTGCAATAGGTGATCAAGGAAGAGAAATAGAAGCTGAGTTGACCTGGGAAGCGAGTTGGGATATTTGGATGTGGGAATTTAATTGGGACCCACTAAAGGTCAGAGATAGGATGAGAGGGAAATCGAATGTTAAAACATGCTCTGTTAATTTCTCATAGCTAAAAAAAGAGGAAAAGCTCTGTTAATTTTTTCCCATTACACTTCTCGAGATCTCTCACTTATATTATGCATATGCAGTGTGTGTGTGTAATAGAGAGAGAGAGAGAGAGAGAGTGAAGTAGCTTAGAAATTATAAGGGGAGCACGTGCATCTTCTTGCTTTAGGGCTATTATAACACTGGAAAACAAAGGAGGGTGAAGAGTCATCACGATTGTTCTTAACAGCAACACTAGAAAAGCTAGCCTCTCACATGACCTTGCTAACATTAGTGTCATTAAGGATAAATATTATAAGTTGTTCAAACTCAACCTTAATGAGAGTCAAAAGTGGTTGCTGCTGCTACTTGATGCATCCTCTTCCATGGTGAGTATGAGCTTGTTTCAAAGTGGTGACGAGAGCATTAGAAAGATAGGGTTGATAGGGATGGAGGAAGGGAGGAAGGGGTGATGTAAGGAGCCTGTTGAGGGAGACATTGTAAGTATAGCTAAAGGGCACTATAATGGAGAGGATGGGACAAAGACGACATCATGCGAATGTGGTGGCCATAAGATTGAGACTTAAGGCAGGCTCTTTTGAGAGAGCTTAAACAGAGAGTGAGAAGCGTGGTGCCGGCATAGAGAGAAGTGACTTGGGCACGGTCCCTCTGGCGAGCCAACCCTAGAGAGTACTTTAGCACTGAAGCTGCCTTTATTGTGAGGATTAAGAAAGTAGAGAGAGAAAGAGAGAGTGAGAGTGAAGCAGACGGATATGTTGGAGAGAGAAAGTGAAGTAGACAAAAGTGGGGAAGAAGCAGTTAGAGGGAGTGTGTGTGAAGCAACCAAGCCTTAAGACATGGAAGGTCCATAAGTTTAAAAATAATCAGATGTTTGTGAGAAATAGATGGCAGGCGACGGATGCAACGATTTTGATAGTTTTTGAATTTTGTGCGTCATCTCATAACATAGGATATCATATGCTTACCCATTTTAAAATAAGAGTTTTTAGATCCAATCCAATTAGACATGCGCTTTCAATAATTAATATCAAGTATCCATTCAAGTTTTAATAACAACACATTTAAAATTAATAACAATCCATTTGAGCTTTGATAAGTTAGAAAAATATATAGAATGGGTATAATTATATATGTTAGTTCTTCATCAATAAGTACTTATTTAGGTTTTACTACCAACTCATTCAAAGTTAACAATAATCTATTTAGAATTTAATAAATTATAAAAAAAATAGGAGTTGTTTAATTGTCTAAGTGTTAGTAATTCATCAATAGGTATCCATTGAGATTTTAACAACAACTCATTCAAAATTAATAATAATCTATTTGAGTTTTAACAAGTTTAGAAAAATTGTTAGGATGTGCTTATTTGTATGTGATAGTCTCTTATCAATAAGTATATATTTAAATTTTAACAATAACTTATTCATAATTAATAACAATATATTCAGACTTTAAATAAACAAAATGCATGAAATTTTAAAACTCTTAATTTATAATTGTTATATTAATAAGTAATATTAGTAAAGTAACAAATGTCTTTTAGAAATTAACAACATAAAATTATGTTATAACATGAAAGTAGTTTAAAAGCTTAGTTTATTACTTATTTTTTTGCCATATATAATTAAATAGGCTACCAAACTTTTTAGGTGGTCAAGAGGTTATGGGTCAAGCCCTCCCTTGGCCATCTTTACCAATTATCCTTAAATAAAAGTATCATTAACATTGGAACTCTAGTGAATGGCTATTGGTAACCTTGTCGATAGAAGGGCTTCAGCGATCTTAGCTCTAGAAGGGTCTCTAGTAGAGGTTTGGTGGCTGGCACCAGTGACAATAGGAGTGGCTTTTTTTTAAAAAAATAATCTTTAAGAGCAATTTAGTCATTTCAAAAAAAATTAATTTCATCTGAGAACTAAAGGAATATTGTGAAAATTTAAAATCTATTAGTCTTTTATTGATATAAAGTTTCTCTAGTAATCCTTGATTGATATGTTCCCAAAAAAGATCTAAAGAGATGAGTCAAGGAGGTTTTGGGCCAATCTAAAAGGTTATTTGAGTAGAGTGAGCTTCAATTTATTAGACTCAATTAGTTTAAGATATCTTTTTTATGATTCTGTGCTCCAGAGTAAGTTTGGGATAGTTTATTATTTTTTAATATATATATATATATAATATAATATAATATTATTCAGGTTTGGAATTAGGTGTGAAATGAATTAGTAATTTTCAGATGCATATAAAAATTTATTTTTTACTTATTTGAAATTCAAATCTAATCATATTTAAATTTAAATTAATATTTATCTATTTAATAATTCTATCTAACCTAAATATATGGGAAAAATCAAGGTTCATATTTCGAGTATATATATACATATATACTGAGATTCAAATTTAAATTAATATGTGTGTGTTTAACTATTTAGGAAAAAGAATATATTTTACTATTTAAATATATCCTCATGAATTTTGAAAATTATAAATGTGATAAAGTATATATATTAATCTATTTAATAATTTGAATTTCATTATGTTAAATTTCATATATTAACTTTTCCTTATGAAGTTTGTTTCCCAGAACACGTATTTATTTTTACCCATATTACCGCGTCATTCTGGACGCACGCGGCTAAAGAAGTTAGTCCATAAGAGCAAAATTAGATTTGGTACTTGGAATGTTGGGACATTAAATTGTAAATCTGTAGAGGTTGTAGGGGTTATGATTCAAAGGAAAATCAATATCCTTTGCTTGCAAGAAACAAAATGGCGTGGAGAAGAAGCTAAGGATATTCAAGGTTTCAAACTTTGGTATACAGGAAAAGTAAGTGCGCGCAATGGAGTAGGCATCATTATAGATAAGGAGTGGAAGAAGAACGTTGTAGAAGTTAGCAGAATTGGAGACAGAATTATTTCTTTAAAAATGATAATTGGACGTGAGACTGTTAATATTGTTAGCGCTTATGCGCCGCAAGTCGGGACAGAAGCCAGTCTTAAGGAATTCTTTTGGGAGGATCTGGAGGGGTTGATTCGACACATACCACAGAGTGAAAAGATTTTTATTGGAGGAGACTTTAATGGGCATGTCGGGAGGGAAGCTGGTCAGTATGCGAGGGTGCATGGTGGTTTTGGTTTTGGAGAGCTAAACAATGAAGGGCAAACTCTTCTTGATTTCTCATTGGCGTATGATTTTAAGATTGCCAACACTTGTTTCAAGAAGAGAGATGAGCATCTCATCACCTACAAAAGTGGAACCTCAAGGTCGCAGATTGATTTTCTTTTGGTTAGGAACACAGATAGAAAACTTTGTAAAAATTGTAAGGTGATCCCTGGAGATGCTGTAACGACACAACATAGGGTCCTAGTCCTTGATGTGTGTATTATGAGTAAAATCCAAAAACGTCGACAAGTAGTAACACCAAGGATTAGGTGGTGGCAATTAAAAGGTGAGAAGCAAGATATTTTCAAGCGAAATCTTTTGGATAAAGGAATTTGGGATTCTCAGGGAAGTGCTAACATCATATGGGAGGATATGGCTAAAAAGATACGGGAGGTTGCAAAAGTAGTTTTGGGAGAATCGAAAGGTCCTGGTCCGAGAGATAAGGAGTCTTGGTGGTGGAATAATAGTGTACAGGACAAAATCAAGTATAAGAAGAACTGTTTTAAAGCCATACATTTGTGTAACAATGAGGAAAATTGGGAGAGGTACCGTATGGCTAAGAAGGAAACTAAGAGAGCTGTGGGTGAAGCTCGTTCTAAAGCTTTTGAAGAATTTTATAAGAACCTTGAGACGAAGGAAGGAGAGCAAAATATTTATAAGATTGCCAAGAGTAGGGAAAGAAAATCAAGAGATCTAGAACAGGTAAGGTGTATTAAGGATGAAGAGGGAAGAATTTTAGTTACAGATGATGAAATTAAAAATAGATGGGAGACTTATTTTTCTAAACTTTTCAATGATGGAGAGGATTCATCTAGTAACTTGGAGGATTTAGTAACTGGTGAAGGAGAACAAAATTTGTCATTCTATCGAAAAATACGTGATAAGGAGGTAAAGGAAGCTCTTAAGAAAATGGCAAATGGTAGAGCTAACGGACCTGATTGTATATCTATCGAAGCGTGGAAATGTTTAGGTGAAGAAGGGGTGAGATGGTTAACTAAGTTATTTAATGTGATTTTACGGTCCAAGAAAATGCCTGATGAGTGGAGGAGAAGTACATTAATTCCTATTTATAAAAATAAAGGAGATATTCAGAATTGTACTAACTATAGAGGGATTAAACTCATGAGCCACACAATGAAATTGTGGGAGAAAGTAATTGAGCACAGGTTGAGATTGGAGACAAGTATTTCTGAGAATCAATTTGGTTTTATGCCAGGTAGATCAACTACAGAGGCGATTTATCTACTAAGGGGATTAATGGAAAAGTATCGTTGTAAAGATAAAGATCTACACATGGTTTTTATTGATTTGGAAAAAGCTTATGACCGTATACCAAGAGAAGTGCTTTGGAAAGCGTTGGAAAAAAAGGGAGTACGGATTGCTTATATTAAAGCCATACAAGATATGTATGAGGGGGTAAAAACTAGTATAAGAACGCCTAGTGGTCAAACAAAGGATTTTCCTATAAAGATTGGGCTACATCAGGGATCATCTCTGAGTCCTTATTTGTTCAACTTAATTTTAAATGTTTTGACGGAACATATTCAAGAGGAAATCCCGAAATGTATGCTCTTCGCGGATGATATAGTTCTTATAGCAGAGACAAGAGAAGAAGTTAATTGCAAACTTGAGTTATGGAGGAGGACATTGGAGTCGAAAGGTTTTCGTCTGAGTAGAAGTAAGACGGAATATTTATATTGTAAATTTGATAAAGGACTATTCGAAAATAATTTGGAAGTGAAATTGGGAGATCAAATTATACCTCAAGTGGAAAAGTTTAGATATTTGGGAGCCATTATCCAAAATGATGGCGAAATCAGTGGAGATATTTCACATAGAATTCAAGCTGGGTGGTTTAATTGGAGAAAAGCTAAAGGAGTTATTTGTGACCGTAAGGTGCCTAATAAACTTAAAGGAAAGTTTTATCGTACTGCTATCAGACCGGCAATGTTATATAGTAGTGAATGCTGGGCTCTAACGGGACAGCAAGAGCATAAAGTTGGAGTAGCAGAGATGAGAATGTTACGATGGATGTGCGGACATACACGTAAAGATAAAATTCGAAATGAGCACATACGTGAAAAAGTGAGGGTGGCACCTATTGAGGAAAAAATGGTAGAAAATCGGTTGAGATGGTTTGGGCATGTACAAAGAAGACCAAGGGAGGCACCAGTGAGAAGAGTGGAACATATAACTTTGAGTCCGATTAAGAGAGGTAGAGGAAGGCCTAAGAGAACACTCTTGGAAGTTGTTGAACGTGATCTCTTAATTAATAATATTTCTAAAAGCTTAATAAATGATAGAGCACAATGGCGTCTTGCAATCCATGTAGCCGACCCCACCTAGTGGGATAAAGGCTTGTTGTTGTTGTTGTTGTTGTTGTTGCCTCGTAAAGCAATATCTATACTTTTTAAATATTTACAAATATGTTAAAAAGGTTCTCATGAAATTTGTTAAAATTTAAATACCTAAAATATCTATACTCACATAAATAAATATTTAATATTTATCATCTTAATTTTTTTTAAAAAAATACCTCTTAATTTTCTCTCTCAACTTGGCCTTATTCAATTATAAATTATTAAGTTAGGCTAATAGTATATTTCACACTTTCACGTCCAACTTGCTCCTCTAATTATATTAGATTTATTCTCCTATATACTATTATTCAAATTATTTGTGGCTTTTACATTTGAGATCCATGCGATCTGTACCATCAACTCAATAAAAAATGATTGGCATATTATGGTTAGGGTGATTCATGTTTGGATATTGACAAGTACAAATGTATCCGAAGAATCCAAAGGTATTGAGTTGATCTTTTAAAGTGCTAGAGTAAGTATTTATGTCTTTTATATTTCTTTTTTTATAATTTGGATCCCATCAATAACTACGTCTAATATATAATACTTATCATATCTATAGGACAACATTGCTATAGGGCGATGGATCTTTGCAATCACTTGAAAGTCTTTTATGAAACATTTTGAAAATAGGTTATATCCCTTTAAATAGAGTCGGGAATAAGGGTCAGGCCTGGAGGGTTGTTCGTTTAAACCCATTTTTATAAGGGTTTGGGCTTAAAAAATGATATTTTTAAGAAAATCAAGCTTTCAAGCCTAGCCTTGATAGGCCTTGAAAAAATGAGTTCAGGCTTGGGCGGTCATTTTAGGCTCGTTTTTATTTTTTCCTTAAAAAATAAAATATTTTTTATTTTTAAATTGAATTTAAACTTTAGAATATATGTTTATACTTTAAAATTAAAATTTTTATTATTTATTTTTAATTTTTAAACATTATAATTTATATTTTTAAAAAATATATGAAATATTATAATTTAAAAATTTAATTTTTAAAAATTTTAAAAAATAAAAAATAATAATAAGGACTTAGGAACTTGGCCCTAAGCCCTTTATATAAAGGTCGTATTTTAAAAAATGAGGCATTTTAAAAAAATTCGAGCTTACGAGTCTGAGCCCTTAAAGGCTGGGCTCATAAGGCCCGAGCTCATATGGGTTGGGCCCGCCCGTTTTTTAACTCTACCATTAAAATATATAAAATTTTAAACTTCAAGGTCACCTAGCACTTTGAATTGTATAGGATAACGAATGATCCTTACAAGATTAATTTTGTGTTCTTTAATATTGTGAAGTTGTGTCTTGAGATTAGTTCCATTCATCATTTTGGATTTAATTTTGTTAATACTCTAGATATTGTAGATAAGGAGGCAACGAATGATAATTACCTAGTTAGTATGTATTTAAACTTTTTGAATTTATTCTTCAAAAACTCTATTTAGCACATTTAAGATAATATCTCATTTTAGTTTTTTCTTATCTATTTGAAAACTTTAACTATAAACTGTCTAATATTATTTAATATATAAAGCTTGTGCACATATATTAAATAATTTTATTTTATATAATAAATTCTTGAATATTTTATTTAATGTATGGAATTTGTTAAGTTAATTGGAAAAGAAAGTAAAGATAATTGCATTTAATATGACAAGTTTTTAAAAATAATAAAGTGTTTGTTTAATATGTTCGACTTGCCAATCAAATATACTAAAGTAATTGGATATCTAATTAGATAATTTTATTTAATAATTACTTTGATAATTAAAGTAATTATTTAATATGACAAGTTTAAATAATCTATTTTTATCTATGTCAATCTTAAATGGTCCACTTCTTTTTTAATAGGTGTGATTAAATGGTCTTTTTTTTTTTTGACAAATGTGATTGGAAGGTTATATGGAATTGGAGGGTTGGAGGGCCCATTAAGGATGGAAAAAATGGACAAAAATAAGTCTAGAAGATGCAGAATAATATGGCACAAATTTTATCAATTAATATTATTTGAATCCTTATTTTTTTTGCTTTAATTTTTAGTGTCTATGACAAAAATTAATTTAATATTGTTCTTATCATTATAAGAAAAATAAGGTGAGTTGTATTTTATGGAGGGCCTTTGCAGATGAGGTACTAAACTTGACGGAGGTGGTACTAATAAAATTATTTATTAGCATACTGCAATGATTTAAGATTTGGGAGTTCAACAATACTAAAAAAAATGTACTTTAGGTCTTTTGTTTTGACTTATTGTAGTTACTTAGAATATTAATAATATCAAAATACATCAATCTAGATATTTGTTTTACATAATTATAACTCATTAAAATGTTATAAAATGTTACAACAACAACAATAAAATTTTATTATCTTTGAGTAAGAAATTAAAGGAAAAAAAAGTAAAAAAGAAGTAAAAATAAGATGAGGAAAGAGAAGAAAAATCAATAAAAACTCTTTCTCTTCTTAAATCCTTTCATTTGGTATTGCTACAAACTCAATCACAATACCATGTATATGTTTTCTTTTTTCAAGAGCACTTTGTTTTCATTTTGGAAAACAAAAACATGCGTATATAACAGTAAAAAACCAATATCCTCACGATATCCAAAACTCATCCCTTCACTAATAGTGGTGTGCTAGAAGGACAAAAATGCTAGAACAAAATGAGTGGAAGAGCAAGGAATGAATAATTAAACAACAAAAAACATATAGATTTAACTATTAATTGCAATGTAGGATAGACTATAATACTTAAGGCATGGTTCAATGTTAATGATGATGAGGATAATAATGAGACTGAAGGCTTAACATATCTTGAATTCCCAACCAAATTTGTTTATAAGAAATTTTTATGTTTTAGTGGCAACCTAGGAAGTAGGGTTTTTCAATTGAAAGATTGCACTATACCCCTCCAAGTAGTGGTGAATTGTATTATTTGCACATCTTGCTAATCATAGTCAAAGGCCGCACTTTGTGTGAGAGTATATGCACTATTGATGAAGTTATCTACCCTACTTTTAGAGATGAATGTTATGCATTTGTGTTATTAGACGATGACAAGAAATATATTGATAACATTAGAGAAGCAAGCCAGTGTGCATTTAGACAATTTCTAAAAGATTGTTCTACACTACTCTTATTTGTAATTCTTTCTTTCAACCAAAGGTTGTATAGGATAGTACATGAGTCTTCTTATCAGATTACATTGTGCACATGCAAATAAATATTATTGAATACTACAGCATGTAGTAATTACATTTGCCTTCTTTAATTTTTTCTGCAATTTAATAATATTGATAGAATTTATATAAATTATCAGACAACACTACTAATTAATGTAACAACATTCTTTTCACAAGATTGCAACTAGATGACGCTGATTTGTGTAGCTTTACATTGATTGATATTGTGAAAATACTTCAATTTAATGGAAAAAGTCTCATGGATTATGAGCCTATGTCTTTACCTGACATGCCAAGCTTGGAAAGTGAGAATAAACTACTAAGAAACAAACTAGATTATGATAAAGTTGTATTGTCTATTGAATTGGCAAAGTTGCTTTAGACATTAACTCCCGAGTAAAGGACAATTTATAATAAAATTATTAGTACTATTGCATCTAATAAAGGAAGAGCTTTTTTCCTCTATGGATATGATGGCACTAGAAAGATGTATGTTTAGAGGACATTGTTGCTTCATTATGATCTAGAGGTAAAATTATTCTCAATATAGCATCAAGTGGAATAGCTTCTTCATTTCTTTTAGAAGGACAAACAGCTCACTCACAATTTTGTATTCTGCTTTCTGTGAGATAAGACATCATATGTAGCATAAGACAAGGATGTAACTTGACTGAATTATTAGTTCACATGTCATTAATTATATGAGATGAGGCTCTAATAGCATACAAGTTTTGTTTTGAAGCTCTTGACAAATGCTTAAAAGATATTTTAAAGTTTAATAACCTACTAGGTGCCAATTTTTCATTTGGAGGAAAAGTTGTTGTGTTTGGTGAAAACTTCAAGCAGATCCTTCCTGTTATTCCAAGAGGATCCAGAGAAGGCATTGTTTTTGCTGTCATTAACTCTTCGTACATTTAGAATAATTGTCAACTTCCTATGCTAACAAGAAATATGAGATTTATGGCAACAAAGAATATGGTATCTAACAATGCTATTTGGAATTTTACTGACTAAATTATCTCAATTGATGATTGGATTGCTGTTAAAATTAATGGAGAATCTATGGATATTAATATCTCAGATAATTTGTTACTAGATGATTCAGATAATCTAAAAGTCTATTATTAATTTGACTTTTTTGGATTTTTTTAACAATGTCTATAATTCTTCATATTTTAGAGATAAAACTATCTTAGCCCCTACGTTGGTTATGGTTGAAGAAGTAAACAAGTATATATTGTCCATGATCTTCAGAGAGGAGGTTGTATACTTGAGTTTTGATAGTCTTATGAAAGATGTTGGGGACATGAATTCACTTGATGATTTGCATTTTATAGATTTTCTAAATTTAATTACAATGTCAAGCCTCTCGAATCATGAAATAAGGCTAAAAGTTGGTATCCCAATTATTTTAATGCAAGACATTTTAAATCTATGGGATTGTACAATGGTATGTGTTTCATAATTAAATGAATTGGAAAACATGTTATTGAGGCCTAAGAAATGTTTGAGTTAACTACAAAGATAAAAGCATTTATACCACTCGTTGCTTTGTATCCAACCAATTTCAAGTTTCCATTTATCATGAGAAGGAGGTAATTTTCTATTGTGTTAGCGTTTGTAATGACCATTAATAAGAGTTAAGGCTAGAGTGTGTGTAATGTCAATTTGTACTTTCCTTGTTCTGTTTTCACACAAGGCTAATCATGTGTTGCTATTTCTCATGCTTGAAGCATGAAGGGTTTATAAATATTGGTTCTTAATGAGGATGATCAATCCATAAATAGAACTTTTAATGTTGTTTACAGAGAAATCTTTGATAATTTAATTTAATTAATTATAAATTTTTGTTAATTTGCTTCTTATCGTATTCATTCACATCATATTTGTTTAGTTTTTAAATTTACTTAACTTCAATATGCATATTTAACATTAAAAATGATAATTACATAGCTCCACTATGTATAGGATGATATGAAACATTAGAGATAGTATGATAAAAGTTATTCTTTTGAGAAAGATCTTCCTACAAAATTAACACTAGTTTATAAAAATTTTAGTATTTGCATAGGTACTTTACTAGTTATTTTTTGAAATAAAATCGGCGTTGTAATTTTTAAGTAAATGCCATTGTTTAAACTGTTGATATAATATAAATTATATTAATAAAATAATAAAAAAGATTTCTCTGAAAAAAATTTTACTTAAAGAAGGAACAATATTTTTTTGAAAAAAAAAATTAGATATTGTAAGAGCGCTTCAATTAACAACCCCACGACACGACTACCTAAGCCCATTTGCCCCAGTTTTTTATTCTCCTAATTAGCGTATTATAAAAACAGAGCGGTTTATTAAAAAAATTAAAGAAATAATATATACAGAGCAGGCACTCAAAATAGCAGAATGAAGAAGCTTATTCACAAAATGTTTCCTTCTCTTGAGGCCACCATAGCCATCTTTCTTTCCTTCATGGCTTCCTTCATCGATCAATCTTCTTCTACTAGAACCCTAACTAATAATATTCCAGCCCAAAACCTCAACCTCAGCCATAGCCATCTTCACAAGTTCACATTCTTAATGCCACACATCCTCGACACTGCTCTTTCTCGGCCTTCATCAACCAATGATTTTCCCTTCTCAGAACCTCTAGAAACTTCTCCAACTACTACGGAAATCCCAGAATCAGAATCTCCAAGCGACCAAAACCTAACTCTGGATCTTTCATCGTTGGGATTCTTATTTCCCACGAAAACCACGCTCCAAGACCTGCAACTGGGGAAAATAACGTTGGTAGAACAGGAATTACTGCGAGAGGTGGATGATGATGGTTTAGACAAGTTTGGGAAAGCAGAAGGAGTGTACGTGGGTAGGTCCGAGGACGGGACTAGTTATATGATGGCCTTGACTGTAAATTTTGAAGAGGAAGATGGGTTGAGACTTTATGGAGAGCAGAGGAGTGATGTTCTTGAGTCGCATGTTGCTGTTATTGGTGGTACTGGCAAGTACGAGGATGCTAATGGCTATGCTTCTGTTAAGGTTGTGGAACGTGTAGGCTTTAGTAAACAAGAACAAGGACAAGTCACCAGTACTAAGTTTCTTTCCTTCCATGTGTACCTTATTTGAAGCAGCCTATAGTCAAGCTTGTTTTCCTCTCGAGTACTGAGATGTATAATCTTGTTTGCAGTAATGGATATCATACTAACTAATAACAAATATATTCCTACCTACAATTATTTTCCGATACTGTTAAATTTATTTAACTTTGGTTCTCCATACTTGAATTATTCAAATAACTTGAAGTTTGTGTGTTTGTGTCAAGTGACACCAATTAATATTGACATTTTCGATGAATTTTCTCAGATTTTCAATACTATCCCTCTCTTTTATTCTGTGGATATATCAGTGAAAATTGCAAGAAGAGTGAACAAAACTTCTGTGACATGAACAGCATGATTCTGCAAATTGTTGACAGGAAAAGGGAATAAAAATACAGGGGCTAAAGTAAAGAATTAATGAAGTTGTATTTTCATATCTATTGGAAGAAAACGACATTACGTATCAGTACAGGATCAAATTGAATTTCAGACAAAATTTTGGACCACCAAATCTTAAATGCACTTCTTCCTTGGATAAGATTATATTAAAAGGGTAGACAAAATGAACTCCAATGATGTCACGGTAGAATCAAAATATTCTGTCCTGTATGTATGGGGAGACTCTGGTCTCGAAGACGATGCATTTGACACTAAATAAGCTTGTAATACATTCAAAATCAGAGATATAATCAAACCAGCCTTCAACCCCATTGACTCACTAAAATCCTCATGACAAGAAATCGATCAGTGACCCTGAACTAAACTTGATGACCCAAGGTGTAAAGTCGGTTTAACCTCTCTGCATTTACTTCGTTGCAGTGCTAGGTAACTGCAAAAAGTTAATCAAGATAGAACCATATTGCACGCACCTAAAAGCATAATTAATTTTCACAGTCACCATTTTTTGGGGGAAAAATTGGAAGGGTAATTGACCCCTGTTACATGCATAACATTATGCATGTGATACTAAATAAATATACCGGGAATTCTTCCCAAAGAAAACAGAAAAAGTCTGATACCATAAGCTCATAACAATAGAGGAAAATCCCCGTAGAAGAAAACAAGCAAAATCTGAAAACGTGACATAGAGAATATCTCCTGAACAAAATGTATTCAGTGCAGAAAGGAAGAGACAATGGTTTTCAAGTCCGTTCGCATAAACTTCTCAACAAGAGACCACGTGCAGAGAAGAATCTAATCCATTATCCATGATCGTTTCAATAGAAAATAAAGTTTTGTTAGTGATATGATCCACGTTGGGCTCTGAAATCAAACCCTTCCAGCCTCAATTAATTTTCCATCTCAATTATACTGCCTCGTAACTAAATGTACAGTTGACCTGCCTTGTATCACACTTTATCACTTCATATAATTTGATGAAGCAGTTCTTGTGGTGACCAACAAGTGCGAGTTGTTATTTCAACTAAAACACCTTCCAAGCTAAAGGAACAACATCGAAATCCAACCACTCCATATTGCTTTTTTCCTCTACTAAATATGCTAACAACTTCATCAATTCAAGTTAAACTAAATAGAAATATCAGAGACCCTCCTGTTCTACGTGCATGTATAAATACACAAGAAGAAAGTCTGCTTCATCAACATCCTACAATTGAAGCATTGAACCAGAAGTACTCTCTCGCTTTCACTCACAGAGCCTTCTCTGAAAAATGGGGAAACTCGACATTTTCAAGCTCATCAATTGCCTCTTGTTTCTAGTCACTGTGTTTAATACTGTCAACTCTGCTAGGGTCCTTGATGAAGTTGATCCACAACCACAAGTCATTAACAATCAACCAGGACTGGCCCATCCTACAGTCACAACTGGTCCTACTTCTACTGCAACAACCACTTTGCCAGGCACCCAAATTCCGGCTACCGCCGCCGCCGCCCCTGCCATCCCGGTTCCCCACAACACTCCGGAGGAAACACCAGTAGCAGGTGCACCTGTTGCCGCCACCAATGAGGCAGCGACGCCCATCGCCACCACCCCCACGAAGGTGGAAACTGATGATGGCGCAGATGATGATAACAACAATGCTGCTGCTGCTGTGAGCTCCGCTGCGCCGGCTGCAGGTAAAATGTTATACGATATGAATCAATTAAATGACATTTTTAAAAGGATTTGGAATCCATCCACTCAAACCAACCCAATTTCATCCGTACTTGAAACTTATAGATATATTTTGTTTTCAAAATTTCAAAAGAACTTCATGATTAGAAGGTTCCTTGCAGACGTTTCCTTTCAAAAATTTGATATTCAAGCTTTTTGAGTATTACATGAAAAAAGTTGATTTCCGAATCCTTTTTAAGATATTGTTTTAATGGCGGCCAAAAGAAGAATATAATATTGTTAAGATTTGAAAAATTCTTAATTAATATTTTCAGGTGATGAAAGTGCAGAAGAAAATCCAGAAACCCAGAGCCAGAAGCGGTAACTCCAACCGTCGTCCCGGTGGCAGGAGCCCCAGTCGCCGGCAGCAACGGGGCGGCAACTGCGAGTCCAGCCGGAAAAGAACCGACCCTTTCTTTCTTCATGCACGACATCATTGGCGGGTCACACCCGTCAGCCAGAGTGGTGGCCGGGATCGTTGCCAACACGGACGTCACCGGCCTGCCGTTCTCCAAGATCAACAACAACCTCTTCCCCATTGTCGGAGGAATCCCGTTAGTCAACCCCAAGCTCAACGGCATTGTCACCAACAACAACCTCCCACTCCTCGTCGGCCTCAACGCCGCTCAAGCCTCCACTGTGTTCCAAAACAGAGGCACCGGTAGCACAGTTACCGGCGGCGACAACCAGCCTTTTGTCTCCGCCGGTAACCTTCCAGCCGGGTTCACCCTCCAGAAGCTCATGTTTGGGTCGGTGACGGTGATCGACGACCAGTTAACCGAAGGGCACGAGCTAGATTCTACTGTGATTGGTAAAGCAGAAGGCTTCTACTTGGCTAGCTCCTTGGACGGTACTAGCCAAACCCTCGTGCTCACAGTTATATTACACAGTGGTGAGCAACATCACGGTGTCGAGGATGCCATAAGCTTTTTCGGGGTTCACCGGACTGCATCGCCGGGATCGGAGATCGCCGTGATCGGCGGTACGGGTAAGTATGAGAATGCAATGGGATATGCTGCTCTTGAAACGCTTCCAAAGGAGGACATGCACACCACGGACGGAGTAGACACCATCCTGCATTTCAATGTCTATCTCACTGATGAGTAGCTTACTTGTACTTCACGCTTTGGTTCTTTTCCTTGCTTATTTGATTTCACATTTGGGTGAACTTTAATTATTATATATGTATGGTGGTTGGTCTGTATCTCAGAACGTGTTCATATCAATGTCAAGGCGTGTCGTATGTTTTTCTGATATTCAATCCTTAATTTCTGATCAAAATATTTTTCATTTTATTTATTCTTGAGGTTTTAAATTTGAAATAACTTTAGTTCAATTATGTGGGCCAGTTTGGTTAACCCAATCTTCTAGCCAATGATTGGGTTCCAACCTCAAGCTGACAAGTTCTTTTGGGTTGACTACGATGGTGCCTTCGCAATGGTGCTTTCTGGTCTTCAACGTTCTGCATTATCAATATAGCATGATTTGCAGAGAATGTAACAGCAAGGAGCTAAACATTGCTATTACAAATATATCCTATAATTCAAGGTTGCTCACTTTGAACAGAAGTTGGTGAAGCAACCTTTGACTTTGAGCCGCGACAATACTGAATGATTACAGATACAAAAAACCGATAATATAGTATCACTGTAATTGAAAACGTAAGAACGCCGCAGGCTAAGAAAACACTATAAACAACAAGATCAACGAGTACCAACACCAGTCCAGTCCTATCGTGCCAAGAACCCACCAAGTCCGTTTGACTTTTGCCTTTTATACAGATTAAGAGAACCACAAAACTCGAGGTCCATGTCACAACTGAAGCCGTGATCAACCCTGCGATTTCAATCAGTTCGTTGTCTTCATCATATTGGTGTCGGACCATTTCAACAGAAATCTTGGGGGTATGATCTGCTAGGCATAATTCCATGATGCTACTTTTACAACAAGCTGCAAATCGACCTGTGTGGTCAAGACAATAAAAGGCCATGAATACGAACATAGGAAGGAAAATTCCCCCAGATACCACTACTTGTAGAAGATTAATGTGCTCTTTGAAAAGGAAACTGATCACTAAATATATCGCCGCCATGAAGAAGGAACTGAAGAAACCAGAACAGGTGAAGAGACACGGGGAAGTAATGACTGCTTTTACTTTGTCCATCTGCATTTTCTTCGTCATTATATTGTATACCAAGCTATGCAATTGCAATGAAATATTGTCCTACCTTCAATGTAAGTGTGAAGTGTGTATGTGTGTAGCAGCAGATTCTAGTAATTATTTGTTTGCTCAAAAAAAAAAAAAAAAGACAGCTTGGATTTAGATCCAATAGAATTAAGCCACGTGCGTTGCACGGATAATAAACAAATCTTTTACAATATCAATTCTAATTAGATCAATGTCAAATAATTTTGTTAAAGTAAAAATAGATCTACAAACCAATGTTTAAATAAAGTCTAAACATACTTGACTTATTAAGTTTCAATATTTAATTTTTCTTTACATTATTTTTTAATGTTGATTTTCATTACATTATTTCAAAATTAAAATATTTAGAATTAATAACTCAACATTAGACATATGAAAGAAATCATACAAAATTTGTCAAGAAATATCCTAATAAATCATGCATATACATAATTTAAATTATTTGAAAAAATTTAAATAATGTCAATAAATATATATTTGAAATTTTAAAATTTAATGATGATCATATCATGAGAGGAAAATTTCCGTAAAACCCTCGACAAAACTTATTTAAAGTCAACCCCTTAAAATTATGAAACATGAGTCAATTCCTATGGGTTCCATTTGAGCAAATTGAAATTAAGTTTTTAAGTGATATGATGCAAATAATCTCAATCCTCTATATCAGTTGTTTATTTTTCATAAAAAATTTATTTTTTTATATGAATTATTCATACGATTTAATTTATTTGTTTATATTCATAATAGGGTTAATTCTACCCATGTCGATTGTTCATTTCCCATATATCAGTTGTTCTTTTTTTTATATGAGTTGTTCACACACCTTGCTTAATTTGTTTTTATTCCCTACGTCAGTTATTCATTCTCTATACACCAATTATTCATTTTCCCCACGTCAATTGTTTTTATTTGAAAGAATTGAATTATTTGTGTCATTTCCGTCAAACTTAATTTCAATTTACTTCAAATGAGATCCAAAGAGACTAAACTGATGTTTCAGAGTTTTGGGGGGTTGACGGTAAATAAGTTTGATTGGAAGGGTTTAATAATTATGTAATTCATGAATATAAAAAGAAAAGGAATGAATTCCAAATTTATGTTGTATGTTGGTGTAAGAAAAAAATTCCATTTATTTTAATTATGGTTAATAGGTTATTTTTGGAAGTTTCAATTTACTCTTTTTTTTAATGCTCACACCACTATTTTCTCTAAAATAAAAAATCTGACATTTTCCATAAGTTCTGTTCATAAATTCACCGTTAATATTGACTTTCTAATATAATCTTGAATAAATTCCCCCTTTTTTATAGCTATGTAGTTCCAAAGCAAATAAACTACTAAATAAGAATTTTTTAATACTAAACTTCTTAACATAAATTTAAATTGATAATCAACGAAAAAGCAACGAAGGAAGTATTAGAACCTAATTAATTTTCTAACTGTAAATTAAATAAAATTAAGTATATATTGATAGTATTTATTAAATTAAGAGTATCTATTTAATTCTAACGGCTAGGTTTATAATTAAGAAGATAAGCATTATTCTACTTTGAGACTTTAACTATTATTGTACTTTTATTGGAAAATGTAGAAAGGAAATGATTCAATGCTTTTTTTACAGCACAAGCATCGTAGCTTGTCAATTGGAATTAACAGTCTCATTATTAAGGTATTGCATTTAATGAAGATAAAATTGAAAAAAAATATTTGAAGATTTAGCCAAATTAAGTTTCAATTAAGTTTTACCCTCCAAATTATAATATATAACATCCTCTAAAAGCTTTAGTTAATTCAAAATATAAAATATTTGGTTGCTTTTATAGTTATTTTTTAATTATATCCTTCCTTCGCTTATTACTCTTTTTAAAAAAATTATATATTAAAATTTTAATTATCATCATCAAAATATTTATATAAAATATTTAATGAAGGTAAAGTTTTAAACTTTAAACTTTTTTAAGAAATTAAAATTTTAAATAATATTTTTAAAAGAATATAAATTAGTTATTAATATCCTATATTTTGTCTTGGAAAGAGTATTGAGAACATGAAATAATTAATAATGACCTATAACAAAAATAAAAAGAACATGTCCTCCAATTTTCACTTAGAGAAACGTGTGAAAAAAATCGTTGAAATAAAAGTTAAACATAATAATGTTAAAACATGCATAAAAGTTAAACATACTAATGTTAACAAAATCGTCATCCATGGAATAAAGTTGCAATCAATTTAGTATATTTGATTATTAAGAAATGCCATCCACGTTGGGGAAAAAAATCCATGTAGCATTATGAAAATTGTTCAAATCGTTATCATATAACAAACCAATAGATGATTTTCACAAATTGATAAAAATTCTTAGAAAATGATATAACTTTAAAACCACACGAATATAATTATGTAGAAAAGTAACGTAGGAATTTGTCTTAGGTGCACAATGTACCCATCAAGTTAGAAAAGCCTATTAACACGCTGTAACAAAAAAGTAATAATAATTCAAATATCCGAATTAAATTAAATCAATTTCATAAATAAACGTTAAAAAAAATTGATAACATACAGTTCATAGTATTCTTCAAATTGACGAAATAAAAAAATCAAACTGAGATTGAGGAAAAAACCAAATTGCCATGTGGACGATTCTTTGAAATCAAAAGAAGACAACAGTGTATAGTATTCTTCAAATATGAAGCAATCTGAACATTTACGTTGAACATTCTAGTACCAAGATGCTAATCCTAGATTAACAACCAGAGGCTAAACATAAGAAAGCAAAGTAAAGAAAGGAGGCAAGAAATACAAAAGGAACAATATAAAGATCAAGAATGTAATCACGAAAAACGATTATGCTTCTGTTACTCAGAAATTTCAGCAATTCCAAAAATTAGAAGTACGTAGAATACAATTAAGAATTTGCACCAACGCAACAAAAGAAAGAATGTGTACAATCCCCTATGTAAAAGAAACACATGTATCCAATCGCCAATTCCTCCATAATCATCCGCAATCCACACAAGCATATATTCAAAGCTTCCTAACAAAGGAAATTTGACCTCGCATAGCTTCAATTCGATTCACTAACTAATAAATTACCCATAAGTTTCAACAATAAAATCCATTGGTTGCTTAATTTTTATGTCCAGAATAAAACTTTACAGCTGAATCATATTTTTAGTAGAACCTATTCATGCATGATTCACAAAAATATAAATATTTTTGTAAACAAAACTCTAACCCATGAAATCAAAATTGAAGCTTCAATTT
This sequence comes from Prosopis cineraria, assembly GCF_029017545.1. Taxonomy (NCBI): domain Eukaryota; kingdom Viridiplantae; phylum Streptophyta; class Magnoliopsida; order Fabales; family Fabaceae; genus Prosopis; species Prosopis cineraria. Next base: position 1,113,041 of record NW_026555332.1, read on the forward strand.
TCAGCAAATCAATGTAGCTGTGCCACCAACCTCTATTGCATAAAATCATTGCTGCATATAAAATGTAATGCCAAGTCACAAGGATTAGTTAACGAATGAATAATAGATGAGTAGTGTTTAATATCCATGCTAAGTCAGTGAAAATGAGTTTGGTTAGTCATGAGCTATTTGTACTGATTATGGATAGAGAAAACATAGCAATATTGATCCCTCTATCATAAAATTATAAAGGCGCAGCAAAGGCAGAAAAATAAAAATTGCTCTTCTGAAAGGCTAAAAAATCAGCATCACAAAGAAACCATAGATAGTGATGGCAATAACACCTTAATGAACTGAACTTTTATCAAATAAAGCGATTTTTATTATAGTTGAAAAGCATCGCAGGCTTGCTGCTCTCAAATAGCAGTTTTTCATATGATTTCACCATACTAAAAATTTCGTTTTGGTTGTGCTTCGTGATGCTAAACAAATTAAATCACCATGCCAACTGTCCTAAACCATTTTCAATTATGCGTCAAATTTCCTATTATGATTGCCTCTCCAAAGAATGAATCTCGGATTGAGACAACAAAATCTAAAGAGAGTGGATATGATTTAAGCCACAACATAAGCCACTTGTCTTCAAACTGTAGCTAATCATTTTAAGTTGCAACCTTCTTCATTTTTCAAGTGAAAGCAGAAAACATCAAAAATACTTATAGGAATTCATGATCTGAGAAAGAAGCTGGGTTCCCATCATCCATCCCAGATTTGTACTGAAAAAGAGACACATTTGTTGCCACTGACAGGTTGTGCTCCCTGATGATAAACAAATTAAAAATTCAACAGTCAGATTCTATAATAATAGAACTCAAATAGAAACGTACAATGAAAAGGTTGTCTTGTTTGAACCAAGTTGAAAAAATTCAGGGACACAACTCTAACATAATTGCCATTAACTGTCTCATGAACTTGCATCTCATTGGCATTGAAAAAACTAATTTATTAAGTCCCCGTACCTAACCAACTTGCAGAGGCCAAATATTATTGCATCCTCTAAGCATGAGCCGGTATCCCATTGGCAATGTTATGATCAATGATTGGGAAAAATGGAGGCCAATTCTTGTCATCAATGGGAACACCAGCTGATGAGCATATTTTGGAAGAAACGATTAAAAAATAATTAAAATAAGACATTCATTTAGTGATCAGCACAATTTCAGAAAGATTAATAAGTCAGTTAATTGAAAAGGTTATGCCATAGTTTTATTAGTAACCTATTTCAAAGTAGTCAAGCAATCGTTTTTTTTTTTTTGGACCAGCAAATAAGTGACTGCATTTAAATAATACTGGTATATATAAAGGGAATGTCTGAACATAAGCAAGAACTTTCAAATGTAGTGCATAACAAAAGCAAACTCACCAATGAAACCAAGGGCCATACCTATGGCTTCCTTTTGTTAAGAAAGTTAATAAATGCGTGTGAGTTCTTTATGGGTAGGGATGGCTTCAGATGTAGTTCATGGTGTCAATGACATTTTTCAAGCCAATGATCTTGCAATAACTACATTATTCCCAGGATAATTCCATGAGAACTTCACTCTTCCAACTGTTCATGAACCATTGGTTCTGTACACCCATTTTGCAGGAACCCGGTACTTGTTGGCAATCCAGGAATCTTAACAAACAGCAAGTGAGAAAGAGTCCAAAATGCTTCAAAATTTGGACAAGTATGAAACGATAATGACTTACCCGTACGTACCTTATTTTGGTGTATTGTCTTTCAGCTAAGTTTCAGAACCTATGTCAATTTAATTGCAGGAAGCCACACAAAAAAGGAATTATAACATCTTAAGGAAAATAAATAAGCATAAAGATTGAGAAGAATGGAAGGGAGGACAATAACAATATGACAAACACAAATAAAGAGAACAGAAAGAAGTCAAACCGTGGGACAATCTCTGATGCAAAACATATAAACCATATATGGAAGGCTGTACATAGAAAAAAAAAATTCATTACGATTGAGACTAACAAAAGAACATTAATAAATGTTCATCCTACGGGAACTGTTAATCTGAATTAAAGATATAATTAAAATTGATGCAAGGCAAAGCCCAAAAGACGGGAAAACAAAGAGATGGACTTGGAAAAAATTGGAAATAAAAATAAAAAAACTGACCAATGACAATGAGTCCAACGGAATGAGGAGGGAGAACGGGTAGACATTATACTAAAATAATCTGACCAATGAGACAACAACATTGACCTTAGGATGAAATAAACTGACCAATGAGATGACACCAACAGCTGCCCAATCAGATGAGTTTTGCAACTTTTGTATAGACATATGTTGATTAAAGTATTTTATCATGTATGTTTATATTATCATTCGTTGGCGCCTAGGTCTGTACTGCTTTGTTTCTTTTTAAATTGCCTTACCTTTATTTCTTTCTTGGAAATGACAATTTTGACCCCGTATTATTCAGTCTTACCCAAAATGAAGTAAATAATGTTCGATTCGTTGTAACGAAGATATATTGAGAGATGAAATGTTAAAAAGTAAATACATACTATATATTCAGAATGATTTTGAGCTAATTCGAATTTAGCTTCAAATACTCCTGCGGACAAATTGAGTACCTTATATCTTACTTAAGCTATTAATTGTTTGAAGTTTTTATCAGATTATGAATATTTGTATAATTTCATGTTAAATCATCCTCCATGTCTTGGAGACTTAGCACGTTGGTATTTTATGGCAAGGGTCCACCAAGATGGATTGGGTATCCAAATCTAAAGGTCCAAATATATTTGATAAAAATTAAATTAATACAATTTATTTTAGAAATTGATTTATTGATGGATTTTGAATCTTAAACAAACAATTAATACGAGTTATTGCATATCAGTTTACACATGGATCTCCATTATGAAAAATTTCCGAATAAATTAGAAACACTCTAAGAAAATGGACCACCAAGTGAAGTCCAATATTTGGTGTTTTAATTTGCTATGTGGGTAAATCATTAATTGCACCACGAACGTTAACACCGGTACCTTTTCGCTTTGCAATATTTACATAGCATGTTTCATTCCAAAAACAAATTTACATAACATGATTTAGTTTTAAATGCTGAGCTATAAATTAACTTTTCTCCAAGTTACTTGGGTGAATATGGTGCATGCTTGCTATTCCAACAGCTGTAATTTGTTTCTTAATAAATATATTACCAGCAAAAGATCACTCCACCAATTAATAAGGATTAACTCATAGTTCACAAAATCATAAATTTAAATTTCATTGTCAATATATGTGAGAATCTTATTGGTGGGTAATATATAAATACCTTTATAAATGTTCTTGGAGCTAAAAGGCATGTTCTAATTTTTATATTTAAAAAAAAAAACTATGGCTTTTTATTTAGAAATGGCTATTATAAACTCTTAGACAGTTTTGTTCTTATCCAACGGATAGGATATAATTATTTTTAAGAAGATTATAAGTTCACAAATGTTAGGAATGAGGAGTGACTATTCGAAAACAAAGAGAGAGGAAATATTGGCAAGAGTAGTGAAAGGACGCTATATCTTAACTTACAACCTTAAAGTTTAAGTTTATATGAATCTTTTTTTTTATTTTATATTAATTATTAAGCTTAATTTTATTCAATTTAAAACTTCATGTATCTGCTTAAATCTACTCACTTTTGGACATTCTAACAATAATTTTTTTTGTCGCACTCATAATAATATTGGCACAACATATTACAATGCTGGTTGATACTATACCATACAAGGTTGATCACTTTCAACCTTGGTGCGACGACAATACTGGATGATACTACAGATACAAGATACTGATACCAGTACTGCAAGTAAAAACATAACAATAACACAAACCAAGAAAAGAACCTGAAAAGGACCAAGAGAAACTCCCCAATACACCAAGTCCTGACCTGTGCCATCTATACGGATCATGAGAAGCATGAAACCTAAGGTCCATGCCAAACATGAAGCCGTGATCAAAGCTGCGATTTCAAGCACATGTTTGTTGTCTTCGTGTTGGTATTGAACCAGTTTAACAGAAACTGGCGTGTAAGATGCAATAATCTTGGTGGTATCTGCTAGACATTCGATGATACTGCTTTTACAACGAGCTACACATCGTACGGTGTAGAAAAGCGAAGCAAAAGCCAAGCATATCAACCCAGGTGTAAGAAATGCCCCTGTCAGTGCTTCTATAAGATTATGCTCTTCAAAAACGGAACCTATCACTGAATATATCATCACGAAGAGAAAGGAACATAATAAACCTGAAGAAATGAAGAGACACAGTAAAGTTATGACGGTTTTTACTTTGTCAATCTGCATATTCCTCCCTCGTATATATGAAGCTATGCCATATTGCTATGAAACCAGCTTCAATTTAAATGTGAAATGTGTGTGTGTGTCAGTGTGTATGTAGCAGCAGATTTTTGCAGCTACTCAGGTTGACAGCTCTTGTATATATTATATGTATTATATCATCTGTATATGTTTATATATATTATCCTTTCGTTGCCGCCTAGGTCACGTTGCTGTATTATTTTGTTTCTTTTTACGTTCGTTTCTTTCTTAGTAAAATGACATTTGGACCATCATGTTTTTAATCACACTATTGTTAAAATACATAATATTTGATTCGTGTATAACGGATATATTGAAGATAGTTCAAATATTAGAAGCTATCCGAAACGATTTTGGACAAATATTCGGGGAAAGAAGCGAGAAAGAGTACCGCTTGATATCTTGGATTATTAATTATTTAAATTTTTCATTAAATTGAAAGGTTAAAAGACAAAAATGTCTTAAAACTTTTTCTAACATCCTAAGCCTTTTTTATTTTTTAGCATTTTTTTCAAAAGTTAAAAAAAGAGAGCATTTTTATCTCACCATTAAAAATTAAAAACATTGGCTATTAAATTGAAGTTTGATTAAGGATATTATTATATTTTTCCCTCCCTCCTTCTATGTTTTGCCTCCAAATTTGTTTTACATAGAGTTCTTTAACTTTTATTCTTCCTATGAATGAAAACAAAGACGAAAAAAATGCAAAAATAAAGGAGGGTAAAATCATAAAATACTTTAATTAAACTTCAGTTAACTGTCATCATTCTTCATATTTAATGGTGAAGCAAAAATGCTCTTTTTTTAAAACTTTCAGTGCAAAAAATGCTCCAAAAAAAGTTTAAAATACCAGGTGCCTCTAGAAAAAAAGTTTAACCCTAAATTTAATGCTTATAATTTTAATTTTTTTTTTGTTAAATTGAATGCTTGTAATATATATGTTGGCCTATGAAAAAATTTTAAAAATTATACACTCTCCTTGTGTTATGTATTATAAGGCATTTTTAACTAATTTACACAAAAAATAATTTATCCCCAATAAGTTAATTATAGTTAATGCTATTTAAAAATACACATTTTTTTTTGCCAACAACTATTAGGTCTAGCGCGAAGAGTTAATTCCTCACAACATTACGGACAAATGTTCGATTCTCTATTAAAAGAAGTACTCACATTTAGTCCTCAATTGTGCCTTAAATAAGATTGACTCCAATAAAAAAAATAAATATGACTATGAGTGTAATAAAAAAAATACACATTCCTTTTCTATATATTCACTTTAATTTAATAGGTTGCCTTAACTAAAAAAGTCTTATTAATTATTTACAAGGTATTTTTAGAAAACATATTAATTACGCATATTAAAAGCCCTAAAGTGCCATATTTTAACATGGTACCTCAGAAAAAGTGGCTGGGTGCAAATAACCAAGCCTCATTCATACATTCCGAGGCACTAACCAACACCTTTGCAGTAAATATATATGTATATATAACTAGTTACAAACAGATTCATATTGCAAATCTACTCTGGTAATATTCTTGAGGTTGGTGTTGTATCATTCAATTTCCCACCTTGAGCAAAAGTTGGTGTAGGTGGAATCTTGGAGGCACCACAATAATCGATGATACTTCGTATAAAACCAGCTGGTATAACCACACAAAAGAACAGGAAAAAGAAGGCCAAGAATAAGAACCACCCAAGTCCGATTCCCAACTTCATTATCAGTCCAGGTTCGTGAGCTTTGTTTATGGAACCAACCAAATCCATTACGATATACAGACACTTGATCAGACCCAACCAGCTCAAGTACCAAAATGTGATTACAAAGACGACCATTCCTGTGTCAATCAGCATTGTATTACTGTGTTGATGTTGATCAACCACTTGACCTTCAACACAAGTTGGTCTGTGTGCAATAATATTCTGGGACAACGTTGTATGGCTCCAATATTCCATGATCCTCCTTTTACAAGAAGCTGCAAATCGGACCGTGCAGATGAGGGAAGCATAAGCGATGAATAACAGCCAAGCAATATCAATTCCTGTTTCCAGTAATTTTATAGGCTCGTGCTCCTTTGAAATAATGAAACTCATCAAAGCCACCGAGAAATACACCGACACGATGAAGAAGAAACAAAAGAAAGATGAATAGATGAAGAGAAACAGTGCAGTAATGAACGCCTTTACTCTGTCGATTACCATTTTAATTATTTTCTTATTGTTGACCAAAATATGTAATATGCAGCTATATATACAAAGTCTTAGATTTATGATCATCGATCAGTTCAGAACATCATTCGTGGCCCCCTAAGTATTTGTTGATTCCTAGGTTAGGAGTGGCGTACCTTGCACGCGCGCGCGTTGCATTCTGATTATTTTGCCGCTCGGTTATATAAATCTTCTGTCATAGTCACCAAACCGGACAGGCAAAGGGAACAGAAAATACTAGAGGAAACTAACATTCAAAAAGTGATACTCATTGATCAACAAGCTTAAGGCAACATATGAACTCAGCTAAAGCCAATTACAAGCATTAACAACAGAAATTCAATAGGAGGAGGAGAAGGACATCCACAGTCATGATGACGGTGGCCAGAGTGAAAGAGAGACGGGAGAGAGAGAGAGAGAGAGAGTTCACAAAATTCATCGACACCTTCTGCAATTGCCCTACCACTTCATATATCCAACTTCTTTCAATTAAGCCCTTAACTCTTCCATAAATAACCTCTGGCCTATCAGTTGACTTAAAACCTAGTTCATATATTTTGCCAAGCCCACCCGTGACATGCTCTTCCCCATAAAATGGACCTTGTCTTTAAGGTTTAGATATAAAAATATTCCCTTGAACATAGCCGGAGTTGCATTCTTTGGTGAATCAAGACAATTCCAAAAGACTCGAGAAACTTGGTGATGAATGCATAATTATGATGCATCTTTAACAATCTAAAAAATAAAGCAGTCCACTCAATGAAATATTGCAGAAATTCATCTTGATTTTTGTATTCAATGTCAATGCCATTCCACACACTTCGGCCTGGTTCCACCTATCCTTGCAAAGAATTTTAGCTAATAATACTTTCCTTGCCCTTGTTACCTTTTCAAATGCTTTTAGAAAAAACATCATCTTCAACATTGCCTTCTGTGTTGAAAACACCTATTCTCGCTCATGGAGTCTCTTTATAGCTACTATGGAAACCATTATTTCTAGATCTTCTCTCCTCCAATTCAGCTCTCTCTTTCTTCAATCAATTCATTACTCCTTTGGTTGAGACTCTTATGTTCCTTAGCAAATAACTCCTCTCTTAAATGGTAAGCCTCTTCCACTAATTTCAAAATTTGATTTTGATCTACCCAAGTCACGTTTGTGATGTCCATTTTGACACCTAGGAGGTTCTGAACTACATACTGTTTCATGCTCTCAATGGTAGCCAACCCTGCTTGCAGCAGGCATACCTCTCCTAGATCAAAAGCAAAATTGGCAAAATCAAACCCAATGCAGCAAAGTACTAGCTTAGCAAGTAATGGAGATGTCTTAGCAGCAAACATTGAAGCAACAATTTCTTTGAAAGTTTCTAGTGTAAAAAACAAATTGAACAGAAGCCAATAATCATGTACCCATGGTGGCCCGTGGATCCGCAAATTGAAGGATAAAGAGGATGGCCGCAACAAAAAATCTCAAATATCCAAAATTGACCACCCAATAAGATCCGCCCTCTTATAACTTCAACTGGTTGGTTAAAGCAACGCACAAATTGGGTTAGGATTTCATAAACCCAGCTTATATGTTCATAGAAGCCTTCCAAACTGATTCTATTAGGTGTAATTAAATTGAGCAAGACAAGCAGGGGTCATTCTGTGGTGCACTTATAGGTCTTCCTTGGCAACTCTTAAGACAGCGGTTAAACACTACATGTCTTCACCAGGGTCTATTCCCAAAATATAAGAGTGACCATGTTTGAAACCCAACAAATGTAAAATAAATTTTAATGCATCCATTGAGTAAACACCAAAAAGAAGAAATAGTATTTAACAATGTCAACCCCTCTTCTCTAGCAATGTTTAGGTGAGTTGATCTATCACTAATGATGTCACCGTAAATTAAGATTCGAGCCTTCTCTGTTGTAGAATTGAACATAATGGATGCTAATGACTTAGTTTTAACAAAATCATCATCCAGCACGTTGGGGTGATTGTAAAAGGCAGTGAACAGAAGAAAGCCAGAACAGTTATAATGAGGGAGGGAAACAATAGATTTAGCAGTGCCAATTAATTAAGAAGCTAGGGGTCAAGTTATTTAGAAGATATCCTCTTAAATCAATCCTATACTCATTCGATTCTCCAAGTTCCTTAAACCAAACCATTATTTGTGCTTGCAAATTGCATTTCATAATAACAGAAGATTAAAAAAAAATACCTGGATCAAACATGATACAATGCGCCAAGTCATAGAATACTCTTTTACCAACATGTGTCAAAACTTGCTTGAATAATCGATTCGAAGGCAGAGGAAGCCAACTTGTATGCAACACAAAATAGCAAATACAACAATGGAGTATTAGCCGAATGCTTACTTTCGATATGCCAACCTCTGATCATAATGGTGGTTAAACCTTGGTCTGTTGATTAGCTCACATCAGTAACGCCTTCTAGAATTGGACGGAGCTTGATGCACACAAATATGTAACTAATTCTATAAGTGTACAAGTTGTACAAATAATATGTGATAAATCAAAGCTAAGTTGTTCCCACAGAGAATCAAGTTAATTAGTAATTAAAGAATAAATTTCTCATTTTTATTTAAGTTAAGCAAAACAGAATTTAGATTTGATTTCACAAAATAAGAAATTGAAGTTATATACATGTATTAAAATTAAAGTTCCAATAACCAAAAATAATTAGAGTATATAATTATTCAAATAAATTCACTTAATATTAATTTGTTAATCTAGAGTATTAATAAGAATAATTATTTTTTAATTAATTGCATCCCTCTTTTGAATTAAATATGCTATTCCTAACACAAATACCTAAGAGGCACAAAAAAAAAACAAGAAGAAGAAGAAGAAGAAGAAGAAGCACAAACTCACTCTAATGTGATTATATAAGTCCAATAGGTATATTCATATCCTATTGAGAAATTAAAAAAAATTCTAATCCCACATTACTCAATCTAATAGTTTAATTATCTAATAGGTATATTCCTATCTTATTGGCAAATTAAAAGAAATTCTAATCTCACATTACTCAATCTAATAGTCTAATTTAAATTTTTTTTTTCCAAAACAAAACCTAAAGCCCTAAATTCATACTCAATGATGGCCACACATTAAGTAGACAAATAAGCACAAAATTAAATAAAAAAAACTAGTATTAAGCTCAAATAAATAGTTCAAACATGCTCTAATCCAAGAATCAATTTATAACTACCCTAGATTAAGAGAAAATCAACCACTTATGACTCCATTAATGGCAAATATTAGCAATTAATATATACGTCAAAATAAAGAAAAGAAGGAGAAGAAACATTTAATCAAAGTAATCTTGAGCCAAAACCTTGATTTTTCACTAAACCCAAGCTTCTCTAACTCTCATTTAGCTTTTTTTTCCTCAACTTAAACATTCTATAGCTACTAGAAGTGAAGACTTCCCAAAATGAGATCCCCAAACTCTAAAATTCGCTAAAGATTAAACTTGTGTGTTTTAATAAAATTCACGCTTCGCACATTTTGCTGCAACGACCATGACCTATGCAAAATTTCCTTTCAAATCTATCTTCTTGTACTCAAGCTTCAAAATTTTCATCTTTGGGCCTATAAATTAGACCTCCCTACGTGTATAAAAACAAGAATTAATGTTAGAATTGGTTCACTAACTTCTAGTTAGATTTTCATATTCATTCTCACACATAATCATTCACTTAATTATATTTTGTGCTAATAATCGCTACAATGAAAATGCATTTCATTGCAGTAAAGTACGATTTTAGTAAAACACAGTTTTGATTTTTAAGGAATTTTTAGAGATTGGAGACCTCATTTTCGACCAATCTTGACTTTGAGCAGCTGCAGATTGTCTGGGGAGTGAAAAAAGAGCTAAAAGAGAGTTCGAGAAACTTGGGTTTAGTCAAAAATCAAAAGTGTTTCGATTAAGCTTTTCTTCTCCTTCTTCTCTTTACTTTGCCATATATATTATTGATTTTTGCTATTATTAGAGCCATGTGTGGCTGATTTTCTCCTAATTTAGGATAGTTATAAATTGATTCTTAAATTAGAGCATGTTTGAACCATTTATTTGAGCTTAATAGTAGTTTATTTATTTAATTTTGTATTTATTTATCTCCTTAATGCTTGGCCAATATTGAGTATGAATTTTGGGGGTTTAGGTTTTGCCTTGAAAGAGAAAAATTTAAAATAAACAATTAGATTGAGTAATGTGGGATTAGAATCATTTCTAATTTGCCAATAGGTTAGAAATATACTTATTAGACCCATATAATTACATTAGAGTGAGTTTGTACCTTTTTGCCACTTGGGTATTTGTGTTAGGAGTGACATATTAGTTCAAGATACGAGTGTAATTAATCAAAAATAATTATTTTTATTAATAATCTAGATTAACAAATTAATATTAAGTGAATTTATTTGATAATTACATGTTCTATGAATTGAAGAAAGGATTAGCCACCCTAAATTGCCTTGATTATTTGTAATTGTTGAAAATTTAATTTTAGTGCAATTTTACAACTTCAATTTTTATTTTACAACATTAAATCTAAATTTTTTTTTTTGCTCAGCTTAAATAAAAGTAGAGACTTTATTATTTAATTACTATTTTACTTGGTTCTCGTAGAATTGACCTCGACACATCAACATATTGCATTTTAGTCCGTATATTTGGGGTAAAACATTTTTGTGTGCGTCAAAAACCATGTCCTCTTGTAAAATTTAGCACTGTTGAGCCCTAAGATTTTAATCTGACAGGATTTAATTTCTGACATGAGATGGACATCTTGCCCATCTCAAAAGATGAGCTGTCATGAATTCAAAATTTACTTAGATGATAAAAACACGAATAATCTCTGTTTAATGGAAATCTCAAGCCTAAATACATCATTTTAACAAGATTAAATGAAAATTATGGAATATAAGATAATAGAAACGAGAAGCTTGAGGGGAGGGAAAGCCACAGATCTGTAGAAGGAATAGATGTTGCGGAAAAGAAAAAACTCCAGAGTCACAGTGAGTCAAAAGCTATGGCCAGAGGGAAGAGAAATAGATACATAAGGTCACAGAGAGAGAAGGGGTGGGGGTTTTCCCTTGATATCATTTTCGGCCCATCTGCTCCACACCGAGCCCATACTTCTTTTCGGCTTATTCCATATAAAAAGCAATAGTATGGCCTTCGATTTTTCTTTTTTTAATGTAATTACGTTCTTTTTATACAATCATGACATGGGTACGGAGTCCGGTTCCTTTCCTGTTATTATGGATTATGTACAAGGCTCACTATCACTTTCATCTTATATCGTGTGAATTTTTTATACTATTCATGAAACAATTAAATGAAAAGTGATAATAGGGCCTACTATTTTTTTTTTTTTGCAATTACGTTCCTTTTACATTTTTATGTTTAGCAATAGTAGGGCCCACATTAACTCTTTTTTTTTTTTGTTGGTTCTCAGTTTTTTTTGGTCAATGAGTCCTGGGAAATGGGAATAGACATTACGAGATTTAAATGTGACAAGGATTATTTATAAGGATAATGATTATTCAAAAAATAATTGTATGATATGATATGGTGAAAATATATTGAAATCCACAATGAAGAGTGTGCTAACTATCAAAATTAAATAAGCTATTTAGAGGGCCGTATGATTATGATATCACTGATATAAAGTGTACAGTTGTTGAAAATTACTTCTATTGATTTATTGAAAATTTTAATAAATGCACTCATAAATACTCGTAACATTTATTTTGAATTTATCAAAAATTTTCTTATAAAAATTTAAAATAATATATATTTATTATTTAATTAAATTTCTAAAAAGAATCTAACAACACACCCCTGGTCCCTGCATCCCGGGGGCTAAATCTAGTTATATTTATAATTCTAGGGGTTATGTTGAGAAATAAATAAATAAATCTAATTAAGTGTCCAACTGTAGTAATCACTGCCAAAGAATAAAAAGTTCCTTAAGAGAAGAAATGGTTAATTAGAGTGGAAATAATTATGGATTTTAATCTCTTTAATAAACATACGTGTGCATTTAAAAGCATGTGGAGAGATTCTAATTAAGCTTAATAAAATTTGACTTGTTTGAACCGTGGAGAGCGCGCGCCTAGATCAACTAATAAGGGGTCGTTCTTATTTAATCAGTGTACTCAAATGCTAGAAAGGCATTAGCATTAAAACTTGACAATAGAGCTGTTCGAAAGAGTACGTCCTACAATACTTAATCCATAATAGTTTTCTCAGTTCCCGTTAAGTCTTCTCACGATAGTGGACATGCAAGCAATAAAAAAAAATTTCAATTCAAATTTGACTTGATGCATGGTACTTTAAAAAAAAATTACAGATTATGTATTTAAGAAAAAAAAATGTTGAGAGGAGATCTTGGTGACTCTCGTTTCTAACATGATATGTACTTGATTACTAGTGCAAAATCACTATCCAACGAGAAAGATCGCAAATTAAATCCATGTAATTACATTGACCCCCATCCTTCATACACTCAGTACAGCCACATTAAACTGCAAACTATATACAGAAATATATATATATACATATATATATATCTGTACTCATTCTCCGGCTGACACGATGCAACATTGGTACTCCCTTAGATCCTGAGTAGCTAGCTCATGGATTTCCATCTCTCTGTTCCTGTAATTGTATACTTGCCTGAAGAATCTCATCATGTTCTTTCGGTGAAAGTGAATTACTCTTGTTGCCACCACCACAACAACTGTCTTTTCCATATATACATCCCACTGGTATTACCGCTACGAACAGAAAAAAGCTAAACAATGCGCCTATCAGCATCAAAACCATTCTAACTCGATCCTTTCCTGCTTTTCCATGTCCCTTTCCTTGCTGCAACCTACTCACAACTTCATGTATAACCATCACCAGTACCCAAACCCCAAGGTACACTGAAGTCATTACACCAAGGAACCTCGTTACACCAATCATAACTTTATCCACTTTTTTATGACCATCATCATCATCATCAGCTACTGATCTTTGAGCTGGTTCTTGTTGCTGATGATCATCATCAGCTTCGATAATGGAAGAAGTTGGTGTGGGTGAAATCTGAGATGAGGCGTTGCAATAGTCTGAGATCTTGTTTTTCCCATGAACTGCAAATCGTATGGTATAGACAAGGGAAACAAAGGCTAAGTGTAATAACCAAGCCATGAAAATTCCTAGCCACAGTGCTTCAGGAAGCTGGTCGTACTGCAGAACTAATCGGGAAAAGAAACCAATCACAGAGACTATGAGATAGATCATCCCCACGAGGAAGAAACAAAACAAAGCGGAAAGCAAGAACAGACATAGTGCAGTGATGACGGCTTTTACTTTGTCAATCTGCATTTTATTTTCTTGTACGTCAATCACAATATCAATGAAGCTATATATATATATATATATATATGCAAATGCAATGAACAGCTTCAAATTCGGCAACTATATAAATATATATATATATATATATTCTGTGTCGCTTATCGATGCAGTTTGTTTTATATTATGTACTAGCGTAGTTATTATCATTCGTTGCCGTCTAGGTTTTGATTAAGTGCATCCTTGTGTTGGGATTTATATATCATTTAGAGTTACACTTATTAAGAAAATTACAAATGTTGTAAATGATGTTGATGTCCTTTTATGTTTATGGGACTCTCAGATTAGTGAATTAATTTAAGAGTGATTTTCTCTGAGAAGGACTAATATTGAAATCACCTGCTTTCGAAAACATCGTATCCATGTGCATTTAAACAAAAGTTTTTATAATGTCGTTTTCGTTCCTTCCTTTTGTGGTCGTGATTACTGATGGTAGAATTTCTGGTTTCGATCGACAGCCACCATGCATATAAGTAGGAGAGTTCAATGCTTTTGTCTTTTATCTCTTGAAATGAGCGAAAACACTCCTGACATCGATCTGTTTGACGAAGACAAAATCCTCGTCAGTGTCATATGTATGTGCTAATACTGTACTTTTCTAAGTTGAAATTGCTGATGAGTCTCACATATATATAGGATATATACTTAATGTAGAAAATCGAAAACGTAAATATGAGACGCAGATGCAATAAATTTTGGATTAGTTTGGTGACAGTAATATTCTGATTACATATGCGGATGAGATTAATTATGCAATTTGAGAAAAATAATTAGTGTATGATATATGTCATTGTCCCTTTAGGCCATGCATATATGTCACTGTCACACACGGTGGCTGTTATGAGTATAGTATGCTTATAACCTAACAATTTAAACACTAGAACCCAAAACTCTCTAAATCTGAATCATGGTCTGCATTTATATCCAATACGAGTGTAGCATGCTAATCTAGTTAAGTTCAAAGATTATTTAAAAAAATTAATAGTAAGAATTTTTCTGATTTTACATTTTATGTGTGTGTGTATTAATATAATTCAATTAAAGTTATCAAAGTGAAGAAATTAAATTAAACCCATTCACTTTTAATTTTAACAATCTAGGTAAATAAAGAAGGAATATAATGTTTATCTTAATTTGAGATCGCAAGTACTTAAGTGATACATTTAAATTCTCCTTGGAATAAGCTTTCAAAAGCCAATGTCCTTGGTGGACTCTATAGCAACTCAACTCGACCTTTCGATGAATTATAGGCTTTTGTAAAATATGGATAACCCTTACCATAACATTATCCTCTTAATAAAAGAGATAATGTTTCAAGCACAAATCTAAAATAATAGCCTATCTCACTAGCATGTTGGGTGTGGGAAACTTCTTTGACCAAGACTGTCTTTTAAACGGTGCAAAAACTATTAACACAGTTCAAGGATAAAAACAATATGAGAAATTCATACTTCACAACTATTTATAAAAATCTGAGAATTAAGAATATATATTTTGGCGCATTAATCAAGTATAGATCTCTATGCACGCAATCTAACCGTAACACTTGGAAACATTGTCGATCGATTAATGTTGTGGTTGATAATCCATCCGAGGTTGATCATCTTCAAGAACAGAAGTTGGTTCAGGGACAATCTTATTGGTGTTGCTAGTGCCACTATTGAGAATAGAATTGACACTGCTCCCAGAGAAGACAGCCACGAAAACGAAAGCCACAGTGAATATTAAGAAGAAACCAACTCCGAATCGATCCCAAGGGGCTTGTTCATCATCATCATCATAATCAAGTAATTCTTTCGCTTTGTTCTCTTGACGGACCAATTCCACAACGAAATGAGTCAACAGGATAAAGCACGAACAGGCCATTACTGAACTGAACACGAACAATAATGAGAGTATGGCCAATTTTCCTTTTCCAATCACCATCTTAATGAAGCAATCATTCTTCAATGAACAAGTATTATATACTAACATACAAAAACTAATTAATTAGGAGCTGGAGATTGTCCCTTTGTCTGCAGCTCTTGCCAACTACTCCTCAAGTTATCTATACAAGGTGTCTTTTTTTTTTTTAACCATATAAAAGTAGTGCAATGTAAAAGTATTTAGTATTTTTTTTAAATTTTTTCCCACAGTTTTGATAGTGATCTCTTAATCTGTGGAGGGAGTTTTTATAATTTGGCTTTTACATCCTTCTAATTAACAGGGGTAAAACTAGGATTATTGGGTACTTTTTAATAATTTTTTAATAATTAATCTTCTTTAAAATGCGTGAATATTGGAAACACGTTATAATAAAGACACGATAGAGTAAGTTATTTATTTATTATGATTTTTTAAATAACCCATAATATTCATGATTGAATAAATGGGGACATTTATTGTTTATTTTATATTTTATATCAATAAATCAATTTGCCAGAGGGAGGTGGAGCTTCTTAATTACTCAGGGGACAATTATCCCGAAGGTGGCTGATCAAGTATTAAAGAGTTACGAATGATAAATTATCAAGTATTGTTTATTTATTGGCTATGTTTCGCTGGCCAGGAAAAGAAAAATTGATGCTATGTTCAATTATTCGAAATGATGTGTGTGAAAAGATTTCATATAGCGAGGGAAAAAAGGACATTTGTTTTTCTTTCAAAAAAGTACTCTGTTAATTTTAAATTATAAAATATTTTTTAAAAAAATTTAACATTTTAAAATATAAAATGCTTTAATAAAAATAGAGTTTCATTGATAATAATTTTTTTAATATTATCATGTTCTTATATTCTCTCTTTTTAATATTATTTTATTAATAAAATATTAAATAAAAAGTATTTTTAAAAATTTATATTTTTGTTTTGAAAAAAAAGTTATAATAAAGTATATTTTTATTAGTATGTGAAATTTTATTTAAAAATATCTTATAACTTGAGATGGAGGAAATAATAAGTAAATGTCCTTAAACAACCTGCACTTAGACTCAAAATTTATTCATAATAACCAATCACGTGAACTTAATTTAAATTTTCCGGAAACTTGCTCGGTCCAATTGTCCAAATTAAGATTTCAACCCACGTCGAAAACTCATCATCAGTTAATAAAAACTATTTCTTTTTTTTTTAGCAAAATTAATAAAAACTATTTCTATCACAACCTATGGCGCTCTGTCAAAGTTATGCGACAAAATACTTTCTTGGGAAATAAAATTTTCCAAAAGTCTTAGGACCTTTTGTTTTTTATTTTTAAAAATTATTTTTTCTTTAAAAATAAAAATATTTAAAAACTTATTTGATCAAATTTTTTTAATTTAATTATTCTTAAAGCTGTTTTTATTTTTTATTTTTAAAAATTAAAAAATACAAACAACTTTAAATTATTTTTATTTTATTTTCTTATATTTAAAATATATTATATTTAATTATTAAAAATTATAATTATCTTGATTAATTTTATTATAAATTATTATTATTAATTTTCTATAACCATTACTATTAATTTATTTTTTAATTTTAAGATAGTTTTTAAATTAATATAATTAAATAAAATTTTATTTTTTTATTTTGAAAACAATTTTAAAAATTATATTATAAAATAATTTTTTAAAATAAAAGATGAAAAACAAAAGTCACACAGATCCTTATTTTCTTTCTTGTTTTTTTTACCACCAAAAGGATTTTCTGCTTTTTCCTCGACATATAATCTCATTTAATTTGAGGAATTTAAAGTTTTTGATGTCCTCCCTTTTCTTTTAATATTTAAAATCTCAACTCTTTATTTTGACTAATGGTCAAAGAAATTTTATCTAATTTTTTAAATAAGGTTGAGATTTTAAGCATAAAAAAATAAGGAGAGACATTCCAAATTCATTATTTGTCATAATTTTTTTAGACAATAAAATTTTTTTAAATTATATAAATGATAAAATTTAATGTTATAATTTCACTAAAATCCTTAAAAATTTTGGTGTTTGTAAATTTTAAAATAAAAAAATTATTTTACTTTTATTAAAAATAATAAATCTTAATCGTAATTTTTATTTAAGGAGTAATAACTTTTGTTTTATAAATAAAAAAAGTTAAATAAAAAATTACAACTTGTAAATTATAAATTTTTTTATTAAAAAACAAGTTTTGATTGCAATTTTTATTTAAGAAATAATAATTTTTTTATAAATTATAAAAATTGAATAAAAAATCATAACTTATCAAATATAATTACTATTATTAAAAAATAAATTTTTAAAATAACAAACTTCAATCATAATTTTTATTTAAAAAATAATAATTAAAAAATTGTAAGAATTAAACAAAAAATAAAAATTTATTAATAAAAATAAAATAATTTTTTTAATTTAAAATTTATTAATGTAGAAGGCCTTAAAAACTTTAGCAAAATAAGGAGATTTTAAAAAATTATATTGTTATTTATATATTTTAAAAAAATTATTATTATTTTTTTAAATAAAAAACTTTGAAGAATTTTCCATCACTACCTTGAAATCTACCAAAAAGTAAAAATCTAGGAAGACGCGGAGACAAACAAATGAAAATACAGGTCGATTTAAGCATGCCTATCCTCTTTCCTTTTCAGAGGCTGAGAATTTGAGGCTTTACCTATGGAAGTGGAAGTGAAGCTCCGTCTCCCTGACTCAGCTTCTCACCAGAAACTCTCCGATCTACTCTCACCATATCACATCAAGACCTTCATTCAAGAAAACATCTTCTTCGACGGCGCAAAGGCTCAGCTCACCTCCAATCTTGCCGTCCTCCGAATCCGATTCTGCAATCTCGATACCTGCGTCCTATCTCTCAAGGCCAAGCCCGTAATTTCCGACGGAATCATCCGCATCGAGGAGCACGAAGAGCCACTCGATGCCGCAATCGGTCGCAGCTGCATCGCAGATCCATGGAGGCTCTCGAGAATCGAGTCGTCGGAGATACTCCGGAGAGTGAGGGATGAATATGAGATCGGAGAAGAAAGGGATTTTGTGTGCTTAGGAGGATTTAGGAATGTGAGAGGTGTGTATGAGTGGAATGGATTGAAATTAGAGGTTGATGAGACTAATTATGATTTTGGGACGAGCTATGAGATTGAATGTGAGAGTTCTGAACCAGAACGAGCCAAGAAGTTGCTTGAGGAATTCCTCAATCAAAACGGCATCAATTATTCTTACTCTCAACTCTCTAAGTTCGCTGTTTTCCAGTCCAGGAAGTTGCCTGACCCAGGGAAGTAATTAGTCTCGTCACTAATTCACTTAGCAATAGATTGTATCAACTATATTTGTTTATCCATGTGTGTGTATATATTTTATTTATTTATTATTCATCTGCTTTTCAAGAATTCACTTGTTGATAATAACACAATCTAGCATTCCTGTTAGTTTATTTATTTATTTTTTAAAGTGCAAGGAGAAGAGGCTCCGCCCATTCTAAAGATTACTGCAGGCCCAAAAAAAAAAAAAAGGGACCTCTCACAACTTGTTTTTTTGGATGAAAAAGAAAACTATATATTGTCAGAAAAGACTGTGTGCAAAGCTGAAAGGAATCAAAACCTCCCATCGTTGACTACCTCTACAGTAAGGGGGAGTTGATGATCAGAGGACCAAAAAAGACTATTTGAATTCAGTCCTAAATTAATAAGATTATATAATATATAATTGATGATTGTCATCAACACTATAGGAGGAGAAAGAGACATTTCCAAACTGAGTGAGCAGCAATCTAGTTTCGTGTATAATATTGAAGAACGGATGGCCGGTCAAATTATCACGAAGAAGCAGATTGTAGAACTGGGCATTCTGAATGCAGACTACCACTTCTCAAGGCTGCACTTGCTTAGCTTTTTGTTTAGACGAGGAGAATTAAAAAAAAAAAAGTAAAAAAGAATGTATTATTTTTTAAACTATTTTTCTTCTAATTTACTCTTCTTATTTTCTTTTTACTTTCACCTTCATATAAACCAAGCGGAAGTGACAAGAATACATGCTAATAATTTTAGTTGGTTCTGTTAGCTGAATTTGAAATATTGTACAGAGGCATCGGAAACATCTCACTTTTACAAGTTTTACTAAGGCTAGTAGCATCTCATTTTTATTAGTGCTATTTCTTTGCCTTTTTTTTTTTCATATGCACAAAGTTGTCTGAACCAGGGAAGTCTTATCACTGGGAAACACAAAGTATTGTTAATTTATATGTGTAGTTCCATGAAATATATACAAATATTGTATATTTTTTTTTTAATTTTGTCTAATTTTATTATTTTTATTATTAATTTAAATATACATTTCAAACAAAAATGATTAAATGATGGGTATTACAATGAACACAATAATAAGACAAAAATATCAAATAAATTAATTTTTTTTCTAAAAAAATACATATTTTCTAAAAATAGATATGAAATTTTTTCTTGCTTGAAATTTTTTTGGACTGAATAAATTTAAAGAGATGATTAGGAAAAAATTACAATTTTTTAAAATTTTTATTTTATTATATAAAAACAAATTAAATTATAATATTTCTTCTTATATGTTTTAAATTTTATAACTTATGATAGCAATACACTTTTAATTAAATAATCATATGATTTTTGTACTAATTTTGTTCTTTTTTATAATAAACAATTTACATGAGTTAAGTTCCAAAAGCTCATCAAAATTAGGACATTTTTTTAAGCTCAAATAACATTATAAAGATATTTATAGATTGCTCATCTATAAATTTTTCACATCAGTAGCAAAATTTAAACTTATAATCTCATGATTATGAACTGAATTCTTGTTAATTGTACTAACTTTTGTTATCTAGTTTTTTTTTTTTTTTTGGGTAAAACGTTCGTTACCTAATTTTGTTTTGTGCACGCGCACAAGATCTCATCCACGATATTCATGGCCTCACAACTTGGGCCTAATCGTCATGTTCTGCACACCTAAGTGGGCCGATGCTACAGAAATTATAAAAAAAAAGTGAGAGAAAGAAATCAGAGCCTACGAAGATAAGCGCACGACCATATAAAATCCGAAACCTCAAACAGCAACCATTAGGGCTTTCATTTTGGAACGAAGAGCCGTCACTGCTGCCGCAACGCTCGGTTACGCACAACGCAATGGGTAATCCAATTTCTGTATCCCCCTCCTAATTGAGGTTTCTCATCAATCTGTGTTTCTTATTCTGTAATGTGGTTTTTGTCTGATTGAAAATTGATATGCTCCAGCGAGGATCAAGGTTCACGAGCTCAGGCAGAAAACGAAGTCTGAGTTGCTCAACCAGCTCAAGGATCTCAAGGCTGAGCTTGCTTTGCTCCGCGTCGCTAAGGTCACCGGTGGTGCTCCCAACAAGCTCTCCAAGATGTAACCCTTCCGTTACTTCCTTTCTGCTTTCATTAATGTTTTATTTCGCACAAGCTTAATCCTCGCATCAGCTATCACTTTACATATAAAATTACATTGAAACTATATATATATATATATATATTGTTATGTTGCAACTAGTTCTGTGTTGCTAAGGCTTTACTTTGTTGCCCCTAAGGTATTTGTGTTATGGATTTTTTGTATTTGTTTCGCTCTATGATTGGAACTTGCAAAATGAGGTTGAACGTATTTTATGCACGTCCCGGTGTATTATCTGGATGTCGCATCACGTTTCATATTACGCCAAAACAATAACCGTTTGATCACGTCCTATTAGTTTCTTATGTTTGTTTTAACCGCTTATAAGTGCATGTGTTTAAGATTCTTTGTGACTTGATATGCAGAAAGGTAGTGAGGTTGTCCATTGCCCAAGTGTTGACAGTGATTTCTCAGAAGCAGAAGTCCGCATTGAGGGAAGCCTATAAAAACAAGAAGTACTTGCCTCTAGATCTGCGCCCAAAGAAGACCAGGGCTATTCGCAGGCGGCTTACCAAGCACCAGGTAATGATTTGTGGACTTTAACTCAATTTTTGTACCAGTTTTTTATAACAGTTCCTGAGCATCATAAATATACTAGTATCATGTAAATATGGTTACTGAATCTTCAGGTTTCTAAGAAGTAATGAATGAGTGTGTATTCTAAGCAGTCTTCAATCTCTAGTTTCGAATTTGTTTTCTCTATTTTTTTTTATAAATTTAGACCTGGCGTTTTCTCTGATAAAATTTAACACGAATCGCCTCTTTTCAATTTCATTGTTCTTGATTGTGTTGAATGCTTGCGTTGATCTAGCAACTTGGATATGATGCTTTAGTCTGTCTTTGGAAGAGTTTACTTCAAATAAAATTCATGATTATTGACCAAGAACAAAACTGATAGTGAGATTGGAAAAGCAACTTGGATAAATCATTCAATCAAATCAACAATCTGTATATGCGAATATTTGATGGTGAGATTGGATATACATGATCAATTGAATCCTTCATTTGTTATGTTTGGGTACTCAGTTCTTTCAGAAGAAAAATATTGTGTATCATACTCATTCGCATACCCATGCAGCATATTTGATTAATAGTTTGTTTTCTATTTTTGCTTGATTTAATCACACACACACTGTCGTTTCATTGATGTTGTTTCCGTTGTTGCTTTTGCAGGCTTCACTGAAGACTGAACGACAGCAGAAGAAGGAGACATACTTTCCTTTGAGGAAATATGCCATTAAGGTGTAGGACTCTTGGGGAGCAATCTTGTAGTACTTTTCAAGTTTTGATACGTCTCAACTTTTAGCTTCGGCTTTGTGGTATTATTAATTTTTTGTGGTGTTAATTTTGGCATCTTGAGACCGAGTTTTCTCTCTAAGATACTGAGTTTCAACCGAGTGGTAGTTCTAAAAGTGGATTTAAGGGATAAGAACTAATACTCGCACCGTTTTCACTCGTTCCTTTTAAATTAGGAAGCAAAAAGCGTTTTATTATTGGTTGTTGCTTCAAAATCTTCACCATTGACTTGAAACAATTGATTTTCTCGTATGTTATGTCAAACGATGAAAGATAACAGGGGTTCGGTAATGTATAATTAGAATCAAATATGTTTCAAGAATTATGAGTAAAGGAAGCGTTAAATAATTTCGACTATTGTTTTTGCCGGAAGTGGCAAAAATTTCGACTCTAGTGTAAACGTTGTGTATCATCCAGAACGTGGCATTTATTTATCCTTTTAACAAAGTTTAAAGTTATTTGATTTACTTTTGTCTTTGTGCCTCCGGTGATTTATTTATGTTTAATGATTTTTTTTTTAATTTTTCCCTCATTGGGTGCCATGCTTATTTTTTATTGTATATGTTTATTTTAAATTTTATCTTTATATGTATGTTTGGATATTCATATTAACATTCTCATTTCTATTATTTTAGTGTTATAGTTTAATTTGATAATTTTACTCCAATATCTTCCTTCATAATTTTACAATTAATCTTTTCTCTAGTTTCTACAATAAGGATTATATCATGCATGAAAAGTATACATTTGAGAATTTTCTTTTGTATATGCTCTGTCAAAACATTTAGGACCATGTCAAATAAATAAGTATTTAAAGATGATCCTTGATGTAGTACAATTCTTATAAGAAAATCATTTATTTCACTGCAAAATGTTATTATATTAATTGTTGCCCCCTCATACATATCGTGCATCACTCTAATATAGGCAACCCGGACCCCTTTCTTTTCTAAGGCTATCCAAAATACTTATCTCGATATATGGTTATAAACTTTTTTTCAAATTAATAAAAACTATATGTAAATTTTTATCTTTGCATCAATACTTTTTCATTAATTCCCGTAGTAAATAAATTGCCTATATAGTCTCCCTACTTAGCATGAAGCCAAATTAATTCTATAAAATACCAATTTTCAATTTCAACTTATGTTCAATCATTCTTTCCCACAATTTCATTATATGATTCATAAGTTTAATTCCTCTATAGTTAGTATAATTCTGAATATCCTCTTTATTTTTATAAATAGGAACTAAGATACTTTTCCAATCATTAGGCATTTTTTAGACCATAAGATCTTATTACATAACTTAGTTAGCCATCACATCGCTTTTTCACCTAAATATTGACTCTGCCATTTGCTATTTTCATAAGAACTCCCTTTACCTCACTAATGCATATCTTTCGATAGATTGACAAATTTTATTCTCTTTTATGAGTTATTAAATTCTTTAAGTTACTAGACAAACCCCCTCTATCATTGAATAGTTTAGAAAAATAAATCTCCCATTTATTGTTAATATTACCATTTAAGACCAAAACTCTTCCCTCTTCATCCTTTATATATTTTATCTGTTTCAAATCTCTCAATTTTTCTCCTTACTCTTCGCACTCTGATAAATTTTTTTTTTCTCTTCAAATGTTTTAAAACCATTTTAAAACTCTTTAAATGTTTGAAAACGAGCTTCAATCACAAATTTCTTAATTTCCTTTTTAACTATATAATACATTTCTCAATTTTCATCATTATTACACAAATGTATATATTTAAAATATAAGCAAGACAACCATGACAAAAACATTGCAGTTACTAACATTAAAGATATTTTCAATAATCAACACCTCCAATCAAAAATCAACTTCTTAACTCAACAGAGTGATAGATCTAAAGCTAAGTGGTTCTCTCTTGAAGACGGATGTGTCAAACTTCGAGCAAACAGCACCGCCAATAATCAAGGTGTAACTTCCTATGAGGTCCTCATTCGAGATGAAAAACGTGATTAGATTAAAGACTTTTCTACATATCTTGAACACCACTTAAGTACAATAGTAGAACTTAAGGACATCTTGAAAGAACTTAATACCTGCTAGGCTGAAAAATTTGATAAGACTAATGTCTATTTTGCCTTTACAAAAGCTTTCACTTTAATATGCAATGAATTCTCATACAAATCATCCTCTAATTGTAACTATCAATAAAATCAAAGATCTTATTATAAAACTGAACAATTACTTTTGATCATATTTTTAAAAAAGCAAATAAATGTACAAATTTGTTAACTCATCAAGCTCCTATCAACAATTCAAGTGTTCACATTTTTTATACTGTCTCTTAATTGTATAACTCTTTTGTATGCTGATGAGATATCATGTCACCAAACATGATTTTTCTGTGGCTGTGTTTTAAAAAAAATTAAAAAAAAACTCATGTTTGATTTTTTTCTATACACTATCATTTCAAACTCCTTATCCCTGGAACCATGATATCACCAGTAAGTGGCAAAATAATACCTAATAGTCAATAGATCCGTTGTCTATAATAAATTGATCCTTTATTTAAAAAAAAAAAAATAGATCCGTTGTTTCAGCAGACGAAGCAGAAGAGCAAAGCACCACAGCTTCAGGATTTTTTTAAAATTTATCTTAAACTTCTCGGGATATAAAATATCAAGTGAAAATCATGAAAAGTTTTAAAGAATATTCATGTAACATGCACCTAAAAAATTAAATTTCTCAACAATTTCCCTACTCCCTGATCAGTGATTCAGAAAATAAGTTACCGTTTTGACAGATATTGATACAATTGTCTGAAAAAAAGACGAGGACGAAATATCAAAGAAATCAAGCATCTTCCATAACGTTGGCTTGAAATTGTGGTTTTTAAGACTCCTTTTGCATTGGCCAACATTTAAAAGAAATGCTAAAAGCAAAACTTTCTTTAGCTATTAGGATCTGGATTCTCCTTCTGATGTCTTTCAAGAATTAGATTACACTCGTTCATGGTACGTGCATCTAGAAGAGCATGATTCCAAAGTTTAATCATAAAGAATCTCCAACACCTGAGAACATGAACATGACAGGTGCAGGTTATCCATAGTCATAAATCATGATTGCATTACCAAAACTAAACAAGAACTTCAGAACTGGGTATATATTGTCATTATCAACAATGACAATTTATAAACGTATCCTTTTTTTCCCCCTATCATACAAAATTGAGCTCCACTTTAAATGAAGCGAGCCTATATCAGAATCACTTGGAATATGGAAGATTAAACGGAACAACATATGCTTGGAACTTTGAAAAATTCCAGACTAGTCCTTTGCATGCATGCATTGCGCGCATAATTAGAATAAGATCAGAACTGTAGGAATTGTACTTGTTCAACAAAGTTAAAAGACAACCATGCTAGCAATAGCAAAGTTCATTAGGCAAAAAAAAAAAAAAAACCAGAAAAGTCGGATGTAAAGATCAAATATGCAAAGTAAGAAATACCAGACGCAAGAAAAATTAAGCTTACCAAGTTAGCGCAGAGGATCGGACAAGTTCAGGGGCATGCAGTTTTGAGAAAGCTTCACATGCCCATGGAATATGGCCGTCAGCAATAACACTGCCAAGAAAATGAAACATCTGAAACTTGAAAGTAGAAACTTGAAGGGACAAGTACATCGATTTTCTCAATCTTAAATGATCTTTGAGCATGAAGCGAAGTTCGTTGTTAATACGCTTTAGCAAGATGACTCATCCAAAATGGAGAGATCTTATTACCGCTGTTTCCGAACAAATGAGTTCCACATATGCATGATTTGCTTCTCATCTTTGGTCACATCAACAAAATTATCAAGCATCTACAAAATAACAAATCTAGATTAAAATCATATAGAAAAAAGTTAAGAAAAAAATATTCCAATTTTCAAGCTGGAATCCCAAATGGCAAGCTTTCCTAATAAGGTTCAAGACTAGGTCCCAAATCCTATAAAAGGGAGCAATTTGTAAGTCAATCTTCAACTTTTAGGCAACCACTAAGATGTACAACAGTTCTAAGAGAGTTTTCGCTCAGAACAGCAATCACAACAAGAAATTTGACATCTGTAACTGACAACAATAGAATAGTAAGAATATAATTAAGCATACCCTTCGATCTTCAAAATCTGCCACATCGTCATCAACCTCATCTTCACTATCTTGATCTGATAGAACTTGTTCAAGTGCCATTGGCTTTAAAAGTTAAAAAAGAAAAAAAAAGAAAGAAAGAAGGAAGGAAGATCACTAACAATTTTGAACATATAATCCAGATATCACAAGGAAAAATTGTTTTCGCCCTTTTCCTTTCCTTTCCTTTCTTATTTTTAAGATGACATCTAATGATTAAGAACATTGTTTCATCTCCAGATTACCACAGTTCGTGGCAACCTAAAAATTTAATAAAAAGAAAACCATCAGAGGTAAATATGCTACAAGAGGCAGAAATAATGCAGCAGTCAATAATATTGATCCACAGGATTTGGAAGCCCCTGCCTCAAGGAATGCTCCGTCTTGACATAGATGGCTCTGTTGACGCCAATGGACAAGCAGTGTGTGGTGGTACTGTTCGAGATTCTCAAGCAAACTGGGTTTTGGGATTTAGATGAAGCTTGGGTCGATACCCAATAGCAATTGCAGAGATGCTCGGTATTCAGACAGGATTACAGATATGTGAGCAATGAGGTCTTGATAAAATCCAAGTATTTACTGATTCCTTGGATGCACTGAACCTTATTTGGAGGGATAATCTGATAAATCATCCTTTTGAGGTGGATATTCAAAACACATGAATACTTGTGTGTGAAGCTCGGAATGTTACTTTGCACTATACCCGTAGGGAATGCCTTATCTTCTGATGTTTGTATTAACCTAGGCTTGAAACTTATTGGGTCTGTTAACTACTAGTCAAGTTTTTTCTTGCCTTTTCATATAAAAATAATAATAATGATAACAATACTAATAATAATATTGATCCAACCTGGTTCATGGTTTGAAATCACCACGCATCAGTGTCATGTGTCAAGTTGCATCAAGATCAACACAAGAATGAAAACCATAAAATTGCAAATTTAAAGCATTCTACCTGACACGATTCAAGCTGCTCAATCTGAGATTATTATTTTACCATATCCAAACAGATATGAAGTAATAACTATTATTTTTCGAATTAAATACTTGTCTTAAATCACATCAAATTAGCAAATGATGTTTCACTGAAAGCAAAACAACTGATACCAAAAAGATAGTGGACACAGTAATTCAGAAAAATTTTGGGAAACAGATATGGCCGAGTAACATTTTTTTTACAGACAAGGGAATTGTGAATCATTGGTATTTACCTAATCTACCTTTATCTTCTCCTTCAATTGACCTGAACGTTCTATGTATAAAAAATGTAAGAAAAAAAAATCACATTTTCCCATCTTCACTCTTCCCTAATTTAGCTTCCAGCTAGCCCAGAATCAACATTGTTATCTTTCTATTACTCTTCCATTTAGCATATCAATGTTTATGGACTGCTTTAACATAATGAACAACAAACTAGTAATCTTATCCAGCTAAAAAGCCTTGACTTGAAAAAAAAAATATAATATTTGAAAATTTGAACAAAGGAAACCGTTAAAGAGAACAAGGATGATTAGCAAAGAGCTTAACAGCAAAGGAAACAGTACAAGGAAAAACAAAAATAACATAAAAGTCAGTCATTCGTCACCTGGGCTCTGTGAGAGTGAAAAAACTGCCGTTTCCTCAGGAGGGCACAACTGAAAAGATTTCAAAGAATCATGTCAAAATAATGTTTTCTGAGTTTTATGCACAGCGAAAGTTATAATCACAAGTAGAAAAAGTTATTAGAATTACTTTGAACTTCATCCTAAAGTTGAAAGACTAATCATGGACAACCATAATTGACGTCCAACACTGGTTCTCCTAACATATATCCAGATGAGTTGGACACAATATTAACCCAATCGGGTTTGTGATTAGATAGACAGCACCCTACCAGCGAATTTAGCTACTTCAGTCATAAAGTAGAACATTCAACTAGTGTACAGCAGAATGACAATTTTAAATAGCAAACTGCAACCTACAATTATTGTCAAAGTCTGTTTTAACCCAAAAGTTGAAGCAATGAAGTTCTAACCAATAAATAATTTTATTCACTAATTTAAAAACCAGCTCAGACTGGCCAACTCAGAAAACTAGTGAACCAATATTTTGACCGGCCCCCTAAAACGAATAGTCAGCAAACAACCAACCAAAAACCGGTAAAGCAGACCAGTTTGGAAATTTTAATTTTACCTTTCGTTTTTAATCTTTATTGGAAAGGCATAGTTTTTGCTCTTTTCTCAGAAACTTATTAGGCTAAAGACATCAACAATTAGATCATTTTCTTAATAGTCATAATAACTTTACATTCCTTCTTTATTTTTTGCCCCCTTTTAATGATTGAGAATATTATTGTAATGATTAGGGACTGTAAAATATATTATGCATGAGTAAGAACCTGTTATATTCGTCGGTTACTAATGATATTGCAAATACATTACTATATGCTATATGATACTTGATCATTGTTTATTTAGTTATATATATGTGCACATGCAGATATGAAAAATACAAATTTCTAGATCGATTCGACCATTGTTGGATCAATAAACCATAAGCCAATCCTTTAACCAGTTCAATTATCAGTATGGCTTTTAAAGTTTTAATTTCATTATAATCTCTAATGTGTCCCTCACATGAAAGCCGATTGGACTTGAAGAATGACCAAAATCCAGGTACACATAACTCGTGCTAAACTTCATTCAATTATGAAGAGTAAAGGTGTCAAGAATTGATCTCTAAACTACTTTGTCATCTAGAAATATTAGCTCGGGGAGCAAACTCCATTCAGCAAACTGTTTTTTTTTTTTTGGTCCCCTTGGGGGGTGGGGTTGGGGTGGGGAGAGCAAGCTTCAAGGGAAGATTTTTTAACAACCTCATTGTCAAATACTCTCTTCATACAGCCAAAAGAAGAAAAAGAATGGTGGCTCTCTGCTAAATCACTCACTGCTTGTCATCAAGGCTTCAATGCATGTCAAAGTCATCCCAACTCAAAAGTTTAAGCTATTGAAATAATTTCTAACAATGACCAATCATAGCAAAATATAAAATAACATTCACTTGTGGTTGAGCTTGTCCATGCTCCATATAACCAAAACAGCCTAAGCTACTTGACTAGGATTGCCACAAACTTATATACCCCTTCATCTTATACACAAATAAATGAAGACTTTTACCATCTTCCATTTAATCAAAGGATGACTGCTAACCAGCAAGATTCATGGTATTAGGTTGCAGAATTGCAACATATTGATAGCATCATAACCAAATCCTAATTTTTTAATAACCTTTCCATTCCCACGAGTCCATCCCCAAAAAAGAATGGGGGGCATCCAATTCTAAGCACCTAGAGCTATTATTTCCAAAAATCTAGTGAGTAAAAGGAATTTTAACTAATATAAACTAATCATTCAAACTATTCATGGAATAACAAATTATGATATAATCTTATGATTTCACGGATATGGAGTTTCTAGTCCCTCATCCTGTTGTATCTTGATTTTTCTTTTCTTTTCAGTTGATCATGCCTCAGCCACGTCTTAGTCAAAATGATTGAAGGTTTTAGTTCTAACACGTGCACACACGTCATCTGTTTGTCACAGCAATAACCACAATATCCTTGTCCAACATGCTAACATACCCGAAAATAGTTGTTCTCATGGTCTCATAACTTCAAAACAGCATGGCAATTGACTAGATGAAAATATTTGTAATTTTTTAACAAAGCATAGGTGGAATATTGAAGCCTATAAAATAGCTCTTTTACCCAGAAAAAATTTCAGAAAGTTGGACTGTTGATTGAACAGAATCTTGAAGATGAAAGGTGCTGTAAGATGCTTCCAAAAAAAAAAAAATCCTTTGACCTGACCTTCGTACTCTAGATAATTTACATAACTCACAAGAAGACACTTGATGATAATAAACAAGCTAACTGTGAAGAATTGATTACACAAACTAGGAATCTGAAGACACATAACCAGAGAGTACGAAACCAGCACCCATTGTTTCCTCTCCAAACAGTGCACTGATTTTTCCCCTATTATCATATTTATATGTAGAGTGAGGGTGGCACCTATTGAGGAAAAAATGGTAGAAAATCGGTTGAGATGGTTTGGACATGTACAAAGAAGACCAAGGAAGGCACCAGTGAGAAGAGTGGAACATATAACTTTGAGTCCGATTAAGAGAGGTAGAGGAAGGCCTAAGAGAACACTTTTGGAAGTTATTGAACGCGATCTGTTAATTAATAATATTCCTAAAAACTTGATAAATGATAGAGCACAATGGCGTCTTGCAATCCATGTAGCCGACCCCACCTAGTGGGATAAAGGCTTGTTGTTGTTGTTGTTGTTGTATCATATTTATATGTAGGGCTACTTCAGAAACAAGTAGACACGTGTCACATTGTTGTATGGCAACTTCACTTTGGAATAAGATGTTTGTTATGTTTTTTCAGAGTTGAGTTTGCCAGAAAATTTGGATCAGCTTGTATTAATATGGTACAAATGTTTGGGATACAATGAAGATGGCAAGATGATTGTGAAGGTATACAATTCTTTCTGCGGTTATGTTTATCTGGCTAGGAAGCAATGGTAGGATCTTAGAGGTACTTGGGATTCTAAATGTCTTATGGAAAGGGGTATTATCTCTGGCATCCCGTCGGTTTGAAGGGAATCTGTTTGACTAATATAATTATCTGCTTAAATAGTAAGAACCTGTTTCGCTTTGCTTTCTTTGCTTTCCCCTTATATGGGTTGCTTCTTATCCCTCCTTTCATTTAATCATCTTTCTAAGGAAGTTTCTTTATGCATAAAAAAATGCAGGAGCAATGAGATACCAGAATTTCACCAACAAGCCACTTAAGTGAGTCTGGAAAATAGTCCATTTATATTGAACAAGATAATAATAATCCACAATTGATGAGCAAAAATGTTTTAAACAAGAAACATATAGCCCAGAAAGAATGAGAGATGAGGAGCAGGTCAGAAGAGCATACTTTCGTGGGTCAGAAAGCTCAACAGATAGCTTTCTTGTCTTTGCAAACTGTAGAACTGCAGAAGTCCCACCAAGATTATTTTCAGATACTGATTGGATATATGGGTCTGGATGCAAAGGCCCCATAGCACTTGAAATCTCTGGAAGGTAGAAGAAACTAACAATGTTATGAACAGTAGGAAGCACCAATGCCAGTATAAAAAACAGGGAACTATCAAAACTGAACTCTTGACTACTTGGTCATAGAGGCTCTACTACCATGTGAAGACCCACTTCAAAGCAAAAGCTTAAGCTGTAAAGTGATGGCCTATGAAGAATTTTATTATAATATCTTACAATTATACTATCAACTTCAAGCGAAGGGGATTTTTTTTTTTTTTGTTTGTTTGTACAATAATAGGCTTAAATTAATACAGTAAGGCTGTCACATAAGAAAAGTCAATTCTAATAAATTATGGAGCATATTTTGAGGACGATCAATTTATTATTCTGTCCATAAGCTGGTATTTTGAGGGGCTGACAGCAACATTTGGGCCACTCAGCCTGAGATGCATGGAGAAACCATATAATGACAAGATAAAAAAATCCCTAAAATACTGTCAAAGATGTACTCAAAAAGATAAACCTAACAAAGATAAAATATTAAATAATTAAAACTGAAATCAAGAAGAATATCACGCTAATATGGTTGAATATTGTATCATTTTAACTAGTGTTGATAACCAGAGGGGAGGTTGCATGCTAGCCATTTTAACGTTCTTGAGTTAGATGAGAACGTCAAGAAATTAGCTATTGAAGCGAAAACTTCTTTCAGACACTCTTTTCATATTTGAGACTGGCCATTTAAATTATATTATGGATTAAAATACCAAAACTTCTCAGGAGGGGTCTGAAAAGGAATATAGAAAGGCTATGTTGACCATCAATTTGACAAAGTTCGGTGTGCACCTCAGCTATTAGGTAAGCAGATCGGCAGAGATAACCTGTCCAGAAGCAAGTTAAGTGCTTAGGCATGAATCCTATAGTGCAAGTCCCGAAATCATTTCTGACCTCTTAACTTGTGATGCCTAGTCAAGAGACCAGCCTTTTCAGAGAAGCCTTTTAGAACAGCATAAAGAGGCAAAATCTCAAATGTGAGGTTCCTTCAGAAGAAAGCACTAACTATGCATTTACTGAGAAATCACTCTTATTAGATGAGATGGTAGCCTGAAAAAAATTGACAGCCTTTTGCAGTGAGTTAGTAAAGAACAGGGACGGATCTACGTTCAAGGGAATGGGAGGAGCTGCCCCCACTAACATCAAATACTAAAATACTAATCTTTATTTGCTAAAAGATAGTAAGGTTAGATTCTATAATTTTTAATTTCTACTCATTCATACTTGAAGGTAATACCTTCTAATAAAATAGAAGATAATTCGAATCCTTACTAGCAAAGGTGGTTACATTTAGTATTCAATAGTGTCTTAAGTAGGATAACCTAACCAACAGGAGAATATCTATAAACATTAAAAATAGAAAATAATTTTGTTTAACTGTTCATATTAAAAATATTTATTATAAAAGAGTAGAATTGTTTTTATCAAAAAAAGAGCATCAGAGAAAATGATATCAATAGCTACTACTTATTCTATCATTTTTAATACAATATAATTTTTTCTTATATTAAGATAATTTTATTTTAAAATTATTAGAATTTTATAGTTGTTTTATTTTTTATGTATTTACTTTTAAATAAAATATTTTTTATTTTTATTGGTGTAAGTAAATTATTATTTTTAATTAATTTAATAAATATTTAGAATTATATTTCAAAAATATTAATATTTATGTGATTTAAATTTTGCCCCCACAAACAATTTCCTAGATCCGTCACTGGTAAAGAACCTCCAAAGGTGGATGATCTACGTATGCAATACTCACATGGCATTGCAGGGAGCAAAGAGGAATGTTGGCACGTAGTAGATGACTATGGAATAGAAGCT
This sequence comes from Prosopis cineraria, assembly GCF_029017545.1. Classification (NCBI taxonomy): domain Eukaryota; kingdom Viridiplantae; phylum Streptophyta; class Magnoliopsida; order Fabales; family Fabaceae; genus Prosopis; species Prosopis cineraria. Next base: position 1,146,817 of record NW_026555332.1, read on the forward strand.
TAAGTTATAAGCTTAGTCCATGGAGGAAGACAAGGAGTATTCAAATAAGAGCGGACTTTAGATATGGATATGTCATATGTCCCAAGACCCAACAAAGGTAAATGGATGGAGAGCTGCCTCTTGCGAGCCCATACGAGCAATGAATACAAATCCCCATTCACTAGCCAGTAGCCACCTTGCTTCCCACACATTGGATGGTCTTAAGAGAGATGCCAGTCAGAAAGCTAGGTTGCATAGATATGGGTACGAGTATCCGATACGATACGGCATGATACGGGGATAAAGCAAATTTTCAAAATTTTAGAATACGGGTACGGGAATATTTATAATGTATATTTCAACATTTTATGATGTAAGTATAAGCATTTTGATTTTTAAACAAGAATTTCTAAAGTAATATAAGGATATTTATAATAATTAACTAAAATATTAAGTGTTTTTTCAAGTTATTAAGTGATATAGTAAAAAATTATTTAAAAAAAATCATATAACAAATGTTAGAATATGGGATACGTATGCAGAAGTATCCTACAAGTATCGTATCGGATACATATCGGATACGGGTACGTTTACTTTTTTGAAGTATCCGTGCTACATAGTCAGAAAGATCTAGGATTGAAAGCAATCTAAATTGTTTAGGAACTTTCTGCAACCCATGTTTTGTGGTGATATACCAGATGCGTCAAGCCTTAAAAAGATTTTTTCTCTGCTATTTGCAATTGTACACAAGCAACTGCTCGTATACATCAAGTATTGCACATGCAGTCACTTAGAGGAAGTAGTTTTTTTCTTTGGAGAATTTCAACTAAGGACCAAGGATGTGACTTAATTATTAGTAGGTTCCAAAAAAATCAGAAATTTCAGTTCAGTCCAGGAGGACTGAAGTAAAAATAATTTTAATGGTGAAAAAACCAAAGTACCCTTCACTTCTTAATTTTGTTTGAGATGCAAAACCAAAATTAAATCATTAGTTGTTAATTTTCTTATTTTACTTGTTAATTTACCAATATGAGTTGTAAATTACAGCAGTTTGTCAGATAAGCAATGACATCATCTGTTAATTTGCTAACTTTACTTGTTAATTTAATAATATCAACTATAAATTATAAGACCTGTCAATAATTTACAACTAATGTTAGTAAATTAACAAGTAAAATTAATAATTTAACAACTGATATTGCTACTTGTGATTGAACAACTGATGTTCAAGTCTTATAAAATTATTGACAGGTCAATTCATGTACTTTGCAACTAAGGTTGAAGAGAAGTTTCTCTATTTCAATCCAGCCTTTAGGCAGTCCTATCAGCAGCTTTACTCTCCTAAGGAGAGTTCTTTCAAGTGGGTGGAGAATGGAAGGCTTATGCTTGACAAAAATAAGTCCAGAATTTAATTAAAACCAAGATAGACAAAAATCAGATTAGTGCTCCCTACGTCTCTATAAATGAAAAGACAGCAGACATTTTGAATAGAAGACTGACCAAGAACTTCAACAGTTTCATAAGCAAGCGACCTAAGACATTTTCCAGCCAGCTTTAGGAGTGTCAAAGCCACTCAGGATATTTCAAATTATTTCAAATATCTTAACACTCCATCGCTATTGTATAATCATTCTCTTTGAATGAAGTATCAATTGCTATTAAACAAAAATATATTTTTGTATTAATTTATCAATTAACCAGTTTGTTCCTAGATGTTAGGATTTCTGTTTCAATTTTATGTGTTTCTATTACCTCTCGTGACAATTTTCCTTTCTGCTGCTGCAAAAGCAGACAACCATTATCAGTGTACAAAAACACTTAATATACTTGAAAGAAGTGCTCTACTATTAAGAATCGTGGACAGCTATTTTGTTTTGACGTCAGTTGCATTTCCATCATGTTCCTAAATTTGGCTTGTTGTATTCAATATGTTATGGTTGGGAGTTCCATGACCCCATTTTCAGATAGCTATTCAACTCCTAAAAAAAGCACTATGCTGATAACAATAAATTGACCTGTTTTGATATTTTGAGAGCATTAGATCAACAACTCAAAAAGCTGATACAGTTTGAAAAAGAAGTTGCATACCGTCAGCCTTCTCCAAAAGCTCATTGTCTTCTGCTGGAAAGTCAGAACCTATGAGAAAAGAATGCACACGCTTTGCATTTTTGGAAGAAAAGGACTTTAGTCTTCTGCGCTTGAGTGGCTTTGCACTATAAACATTTAAAGAGTTAACCATTTTTTCACTTTATAGCATATACGAGGCTAAGAAAATTTCAAAATGACATAAGTTCAGTAGCTAACCAAAAGAAGAATGTTTGTAATTTCGGATCAACACCATCAGCAATCATCTGGCGGAAAATGCATTACATAGTAAGTTTTCATGGTATAATGAAGAAAGAAGGGGAAAAAAACCCTTCACACCACACCTTTACGCTAAAAGGTTCAAATGTTTCAGAAGCTTTTTCTAATTTCTTAACAACACACACATTCTCCTGGAACCTCCCAGGGTCCCTATCAAAATGTTGCTAAATGCACATTACCACCAGCGAACTTAAAGCTTTTGAGTTCAAAGGACCACAAACTTAAAAGATTTTGAGTTCAAGGGGTCCTTGAGAAGTAAATTACCATCTCAAAACACAATATCAGCGTTAAACTTTTAGATCAATAAAATATATGGTCAATTTTGGGTTCAAACACACCTGAACTAAGAAAGGATTGACCAATGACATATGCATGCATTTATAACATATAGTACCAAAACATGTGAACTCAAGATGTTATACAGGAATCAAATAGCAGTGCAATATGATAAACAAAATTCTGACTAGACAGCCAAGACTAGCCGAAGCAGTAGCCTTTATTATCTACTCTAAGAAAACATTTATTAAAAATGTCAAGTGTATTGTACAAGTCTAATGCATAAACATAGTGAAGGAGACAAGCAAAACTCAATCACAATGTAACAAGTCCACGAACACACAAATAATTCCATGTGAAGGAGAAGAGTAATCTTTGCAAGCATTGAGAAGATCAATCCCAAGGACCACATTGTGTTTGACATTAAGTAAGCATCAAGAATTTAAGAAATTTCTGGGGTTAAGAAAAGAGTTATTCTATTGAAAAAATATTAAGAACATACAAAAGTCTTGTAACTTAAGGAATAGTTACTTGCAGTGCGCCCAAAGGCACAAGTGTTTTTGTATGGTTATAGCATTAGTATATATAGAGGTATATAATTAGTATTAAAAACGTCATCATTAGTCTTCTAACAATACATTTAGTTTGGTTTCTAACTATTTTACCCCCCATTTTTCTCAACGTTCTTATGCCTCACCATGGGAATATTTAATATTTATTGTAAATATTATCTATTATTGTATAGCCTTTATTAGTAGTTATTAGGTATTATTAGTATTTATTCCCCTAGTTGTATATATACTTAGTATGTATCTTCGTTTTGATTCAATATGGAAATATCATTTTCTCCCAAATTCCACATGATATCAGAGCATAAGGAGAGAGTGGGAGTGTGTGGGGGGGAAAAAGGAAAGGGAATTAGGGTTTGAGCACACTGGGCCCAAAGACGCAATACAAGGATGAGCGTGAGTCTCAGTAAGGAGGGTGATCTAGATCTCACTGCCCACAGTAGGACCTCCGGTAACCTCCGATTGGCCCAAACCCAAAACGCCATCGAGTCACACGCACCGAAGCTTTGTTTTGCGTCAGAGAGTGCAGGGTGGCGTGTGGAAGCGCATGAGGGTTCTACGTTGACGGTGACACCTTCCTCCGTCGATGGTGTGGCATTTCCAACACGATTCCTATATTCCCCAAGTTTGGGGATTCTTTTTTCAATGTTTCTCTATCACGAGCTCCTTGTTCTGTTTTGCAACTCTTTGTGTACATCATCTTTGTGTGTGGAGTTGTGGTTTCTAACTTTTCTCTGTTATGAGAATATTTTTATGATTGTGGGAGTACTAATATGGGTCTTCCTAACATTGTCTCCACACGTAACCAGAATTAAAGCTCAAGTCTTAGTAGCAAAAAAAGAGATTTTTCTTCATGCACTAAAGAGATCCTGAGATTCCATTGTGTGGATCGTTGACTCAAGAGCATCCGATCATATGACCAGTTGTCATTAGTTGTTTACCACTTACATTCCATGTGCTGGAATGTTAAAGTGAAGATTGCATATGGTTCCTTAGCACCTGTAGTAGGAAAAAGGAGTATTTGAATTTCAAGTTCTATAATATTGGAATATGTACTTCATGTGCCTAAACTTGATTGCAACTTGCTTTTGATCAGTCAATTGACCAAACAATCAAATTGTTATGCTAACTTTATCCCATCTCATTGTGCATTTTAGGACGTATCATCTAGAGCGACAATTGAAAGTGCTAAGGGTATGAGAGACTCTACTATTTTGAAGTCTCTACTTGAATGGGTAACTCACTGATTGTTGATAATTCTATATCTACCTCTAAAGTTAATACTTTTATGTTGTGGCACAAGAGGATGGGTTACCCTAATTTTCATTCCCTTAAACAATTGTTTCCAACCCTTAACCCAAAATTGAATATTAATCACATCCATTGTGAAGTGTGTGAACTTGCCAAACATCACAGAATTTCCTTTCTTAGAGCCCCATACAAACCTACCAAACCTTTCACAACCATTCATAACAATTTGTGAGGACCTTCTCGTACTCCCAATTGTACTAAAACAACATGGCTTGTTTCCTTCATTGATGATCATACTCGTCTCTATTGGGTCTATCTTTTAAGAAACAAGTCTAAGGTTGTATCCACATTCATCAATTTCTACAACATGATCAAAACCTAATTCAACACCACCATTCAAGTCCTCCACACCAATAATGGCACTGAGTACTTCAACCAATCTTTGAGTACTTTCCTCCAAATGCATGGTATTGTCCGTATTAGTTCTTGTGCTCATACACCTCAACAAAATGGGGTTGTTGAAATGAAAAATCGCCATATACTTGACGTTGCTAGAGCACTTGTGTTTACTTGCAATGTGCCAAAATTTTATTAAGGGGATGCTATTTTGATCGCAACCTACCTAATCAATCATATGATCAGTCGAATCTTATCCTTTGAAACTCCTCTCCACAAATTGAAAAGTGTTCTCTCAATATCTCATGTTGAAACTAATCTTCTACTTTGTTATTTGGCTGCACAAACTTTGTCCATAACCACCAAAGCACCAAACTTAACCTCGTGCAATTAAATGCATTTTCCTTGGCTGTTCTGTTACTCAAAAAGGATACAAATGTTTTGACCTTATCTCAAAACACATTTGTCACCCTTGATGTCACCCTTCATGAAGATACTCCCTTCTATCCCAATCCTTCGATTTAAGGGGAGAGCATGGGTCAATCTTAGACTTGGGATCAAGAGCCTAACCGAGAAATAGTGCTCCTTGAACCATGGTTTATAGCAACTGAGCCAGTACTGCCCTCACCTCCTAAGCCTATTCTACCTGCACCGCCATCTCCTCTTATGCCACAATCTAAGGAACACGGGCAAAGAGGAGAAGATGCAGAAATGCAGAAAAACCACAAAAAGGATAATTGCTTGTTTACACTCAGAAAAAGAAATGAAAGACAATGAGCAACTTGTACCTGAAGCATCAAGAGAGTGAGAACTAGAGGTAGCTCTTAGAGCAAATACTTATGGAGGCTTAAAATTTAGGGCAACTTCTAAAACCATATTGCTTCAAGGAAGCCAACTCGCTCATATACTTCCATCCAATATAGAAGTTTGTTTCATACAATTCACTTTCGCCTCAATATTGGGCCTTTATTGCTAATCTTGATAAAGTGGAGGTACCTGAGACTATATAGGAAGCTCTAAGTATCGTGAATGGCGGAGTGCTATCATGGAAAAAATGAGGGCCTTAGAAAAAGAATAGGACATAAGAACTTGTTCAGCTACCTAAAGGAAAGAGAACAGTTAGCTGTAAGTAGGTGTTCACCCCAAAATACAAGGCTGATGGAACTCTTGACGAGTTGAAAGCACACTTGGTTGCAAGGGAATTTACCCAAACATATGGCCTAGACTATGAAAAGAAACATTTGCTCCGGTGACAAATTGAACACTCTCATAGTCTTGTTATCTGTCGCAGCTAATCTTGAGTGGCCTCTCCCCCAGCTTGACATCAAAAATGCCTTTTAAATGGAGAGTTGAAGGAAGAAGTCTATATGACTACCTCCTAGGTTTAATAAAGGCAAAGAAACTCAAGCCTGTAAACTGAAAAAGTCCATATACAGTTTGAAACAGTGATATGTCTTTCCCATGCGAGATCGAATATAGCATTTGTTGTCAAAATAAACCAGTCAATATATAAGCAACCCAATGAAGAGTCAGGAGGTAGTTTACAGATTTTGAGATATTTAAAAGGTACTCCTAGTAAGGGGGTTGTTCTTTAAAAACATGAGCAAAGATCTATTAAAGTTTACACCCATGTAAGTTGGGGTGGAACCTATAAAGATCAAAGGTCAACTTCTGGCTGCTATTCATTTGTATAGGGAAATTTAGTTATCCGAAGCCAAAAGCAAAGAGTCATCTCAAAAAGCAGTGCTAAATCTAGGTTGAGAGCTTCGGCTCAAGGAATAACAGAGAAATTGTGGCTAAAATGAGTCTTGAATGAAATCCAAGTTGAAGCAAGCTCATCATTGAAACTTTACTGTGATAATAAGGCTACCATAAACATTGCCTTAAATCTAGTGCAACATGACAAATCCAAACATGTAGAGATAGATCGACACTTCATCAAAGAAAAAGTGAAAGAAGGAATTTTATGTTTGACATATTTGCTTACAAACTTACAACCCGCTCATGTTTTGACTAAAGGGTTACTTGGACCTGCATTTGAGAATTGCATGAGCAAGTTAGATATGATTAGCATCTATGATCCAACTTGAGGGGGAGTGTGGGATTTAATATTTATTGTAAATATTATCTAGTATTGTATAGCCTTTATTAGTAGTTATTAGGCATTATTAGCAATTATTAGTATCTATTCCCTTTGTTGTATATATACTCACTATGTATCTCCATTTTGATTCAATATAGAAATATCATTTTCTCCCAAATTCCACACTAACTCTTACCAACAACCCAAAACCCACCAACCAGCCCCTGAAAATAAAGCGGAGGGAAAAAAAATCGACATGGAGATGGTCAGCACACCAAAGAATTATATCCAATTACATAATAATAAAAATATTTAAAAAAAATTGGGCCAAGCTGTCTTACCTCAGATCTCCAGATGTCAGTTTTCACAGACACATTTACAGCAAGAAATTCATCTGATTGCTGCATAATAATCCATGGTTTAGTGTTCATGATTTAATATAACCAATGCTTAGAAGAAATGAAAGAATTGTGGAAAGAACTGACCCAAATTCAAAGCTGAAGAGATCATGTGATGACGGCAAGTGACATTTTAGACCCTTAAAAAGGTTGATCATATGTCAGAGGCATAAAAAAATTGTTTCTACTTATTATACTGATAACAAATATGCTTAAACAAGAGCAGCCAAGACCCAAGAGTAGTGCAACCTTAAAGCTGGCACATTTAACCAAACAGAATGGACAGGAGAAGTCTTCAGTGACTACAAAAAGAGCTTCCAATCGTTATATGAGGCAGAACCCAGAAAGATAGATATTAATAATAAAGAAGGAAAACAAAATGTAAAACAATTGTTACATCCAATGCTATGAAAAGACATGAAGGATTATGAAAGAACCACTCAATCCAAAACTTTATCCACAGTTGTGTTCACATTTTTCCAGGAAACAAGCAATTGATAAGGAAATAATTACAACGTAGGAGGAAAATGAATCCTTCAAGATCGTGAATATTATCAAATCCCTTCAAGGAATTAGCTGAAAACAAATTCTTTTGTCTTGAACACAACCCAACACTCAACAAGACAGCACACAAGGCTGAAGTATGCAACTGCAAACATGGATAAAACATATACTACCCACAATGCCTTACAAAACCGAGGAAAACTAAAATGAATTACCTGGCTACTTGGTCAAACAAACATACCAAGTCCACGTACAACAGGTTCAAAAGCTTAAGCATTTAGAATAGAACCAAAGTTAACTTCGAATATCAAAGACAAAATAGGAGTATTTGCGATCGTAAGGTACCTGATAAGCTTAAAGGAAAGTTTTATCAAATGTTACAAGACCAGCAGCAATTATATAATAGTAAATGTTAGGCTTTGACGGGACAACGAGAGCATAAAGTTGGAGTAGTAGAGATGAGAATGTTGAGATGGATGTGTGGATATACGCGCAAAGACAAAATTTAAAATGAGCAAATACAAGAAAAAGTGGGTGTGGCATCTATTGAAGAAAAAATGGTAGAAAATCATTTGAGGTGATTCGGACATATACAAAGAAGACCACGAGAGGCACCTGTGAGGAGAGTGAAATAGATGACTTTCAGCCCTGTCAAGAAGGGTAGGGGAAGGCCAAAGAAAACACTTTTGAAAGTTATTGAGCGAAATCTTTTAATTAATAATATTTCTAAAAACTTAATAAATAATAAAGCACAATGGCATCATATAATCTATGTAGCCGATATAAGGCTTGTTGTTGTTGTTGTTGTTCCTTTGATAGTGAAGCTTCCAAATTCTAGATTGTATATTAGATTTCCTCTATGATTATTTTTGTAGGAAATGAAAATGTGGTCTTTTCTATAGAAATGGAATTCAAGAGAAGAGAAAACAATATATCAAAGGAGGACAGCAAAACCTTCCACCCATAGTGTGAGGCTAAATAATGGCTAAGCCAACAAAGTTTGTCAATCTCGTTGTAAATCAAAAAGGGGAAAAAAAAGCCCCCCAAACAAGTCAGTTGCAGAAACTGTAGCGGGCAAAGAAAAATATCTTCCAAAGATGAGACTGCCAAATTTCCAACAAAATTATTGCATTCTGTTCTAACAATATAGAACAGAAGAAAATAATCAAAAGTATGGAGTTGAAAAATACATTGCGATAATCTAAGGCAGCCATTAGTCATGTTAAGTCCCAAAGTAAAGCAGCTGTTACTCCTCCCAAACTTGGTGACCAAGGACAATGGAATCGTAAAATAAAATTCACAAAATAACTATGACTCGTTAAACACACAGAATATACACTGCTCTAACTGGCAACAGTCAAGGTTTCCAATTCTGCTTTTATAAATAAAATTGATCAATCAAATCCTGAAAAATGAACCAAAAATTCAAATTTCAGCACAGGAAATAATCATAAACTCATGTACGTAACTTTATATATCAGAGATCAAAATAGTTCAAAAAGCTTAAAAAAATAACAAGTTCCATAACAATTGGAAGAATCTTGTTCAATTTTAAAAACACATAAACCACATTTTATTCTATTCAAATAATAATGATAATTAAACAGCTCAATAGACATATTAATAACAAAAAAATCATGCATATCAATCAGAAAGAGGGGGGCAGTTGCAGAAACTGTAGCGGGCAAAGAAAAATATCTTCCAAAGATGAGACTGCAAAATTTCCAACAAAATTATTGCATTCTGTTCTAACAATATAGACTACAGAAGAAAATAATCAAAGTATGGAGTTGAAAAATACATTGCGAAAATCTAAGGCAGCCATTAGTCATGTTAAGTCCCAAAGTAAAGCAGCTGTACTCCTCCCCAAACTTGGTGACCAAGGACAATGGAATCGTAAAATAAAATTCACAAAATTAACTATGACTCGTTAAACACACAGAATATACACTGCTCTAACTGGCAACAGTCAAGGTTTCCAATCTGCTTCTGCTTTTATAAATAAAATTGATCAATCAAATCCTGAAAAATGAACCAAAAATTCAAAATTTCAGCACAGGAAATAATCATAAACTCATGTATGTAACTTTATATATCAGAGATCAAATAGTTCAAAAAGCTTAAAAAATAACAAGTTCCATAACAATTGGAAAATCTTGTTCAATTTTAAAAACACATAAACCCACATTTTATTCTATTCAAATAATATGATAATTAAACAGCTCAATAGACATATTAATAACAAAAAATCATGCATATCAATCAGAAAGAGGGGGAAAAAGAAAGAAATAAAGAAACCGTCCACATTCCTCTGTTCTCTGCAACTTATTCTGATAATACCTGTAATTAAATATGACGTTTCCTTCCCTCAACCTGGACCAAACAATAAGGCAGGGATTAAAATGCAGGTCACATTCAATACTAAATTATATGATAGTAAAATTTATCAATTGCTTTTAATTTTAAAAAATAGAGATTTTACTATAAAGAAAGCAGTGATACAAATGAAGAGGATGAGATATCTTTAAATACAACAGAGAAAAAGAACAAACAAGAAAAGAAACTAAACATAAAAAACGCTCTTTCATCCTTCTCCATGTCCACCAAAGGGAACTCATCGAAAGAAATAACCGGGCTAAACACCGAAGTACATTAAAAAAACCTAACCAATCGAGCCTAAGGACACAAATTTTTTCCACTCAAAAACCAGAGAATTCAGGTTTAGATATGCACCAAAGGATAGCATGAGTAGCACGAGCATGACACTTGGACCTTTGCTATCCTATCAAAACTCAAAGAACACTTGAGCCAACCATATAGAAAGCATGAAAAGCCAAAAACAAAATGTTTTTTTTTTACAACCAGAATGTTTTCCCCCTTTTTTCTTCATTTTCCAACTCCGTCTATATTTATAGCTCAGTCACAAGCTTGGATAAAGAGGGAGGGCTATGTTAGGCCCTCAACAGCCAACATAAAACTTTGTTGAATCTCACATGGATATAGACAATAAATACTGTTGTGCTAATGCTAAGTTGTTGCCTATAAGTAACACGATGGATGGTTCAAATACAGTGACAAGTGAATTAGAGCCACTAAATTAGCGCCTGAATGTAGTATTAAATGAACAAGGGCCACCAAATTATTCCAACCAAGAGCGGAAAGTTAGTCCATGTGAGCAAGATCAAATTTGGTACTTGATACATTGGGACCTTGTCTTGTAAATCTATGAAGGTGGTAGGAGTTATGATTCAAGGCAGAATTAATATCTTGTATCTGCCGAAAACTAAATAGGTGGTGAACATGCTACAAAATTAAATGGGTAGTATACAAGGAAGGTAAGCACATGAAATGGGATAGGTATTATTGTTAATGAGGAGTGAAAGGACGTGGTAGAAGTTAAAAGAATTAGGGACAAAATTATTTCCTTAAAATAATCGTTAAACGTGATATTGTCAATATTATTAACATTTAAACACCTCAAGTTAGGGCAAAAGCCCATCTTAAGGAATTGTTTTGGGAAGACTTGAATGGGTTGATGTAAAGCATACCACAAAGTGGAAAAAAATTTCATTGGAGAAGACTTTAATGGTCATGTCGAAAAGGAGACAAGTAATTATGCGAGGGCACATGGTGGTTTTGGTTTTGGAAAGCCAAACAAAGAACAACAATCTATTCTTAATTTCTATTTAGCATATGATTTCAAGACTAGCAACACTTGTTTTAAGAAGAGAGATGAACATTTCATCACTAACAAAGTAGAGCCTTAAGGTCAAAGATTGATTTCTTTTTGGTAAGGAACACGAATAGAAAACTTTGTAATAATTGTAAAGTGATCTTTAAGGATGGCATAAAGCGACAACACAGGGTCATCGTCCTTGAAGTGTATATTAACAGTAAAAATAAAAAGCATTGACAAGTGTTAAACTCGAGTATTAGGTGGTGACATTAAAAAGTGAGAAACAAGAAATTTTCAAGCACAATCTTTTGGACAAAGGAATTTGAAGTTCTCAATGAAGTGCTAGTATCTTGTGGGAGGATATGGCTAAAAAGATAAGAGGTTTTATGAAATTTTGAAAGAATCAAAAAGTTTTGATCCAAGGGATAAGAAGTCTTGGTGGTGGAATAAAAATGTACAACAAAAAGTCAAACATAAAGAAGAATGTTTTTAAAGCTATACATTTGTGCAATAATGTTGAAAACTAGAAGGTATCGAGAAAACTAGAAGTGAAACTCGTTCTAAAACATTTGAAGAGTTTTACGAAGATTTTGGGATAAAGGATGGAGAATGAAAAAATTATAAGATTGGAAAAAGTATGAAAAGAAAATCAAAAGATTTGAATAGATGAAATGCATAAAGGATGAAGAAGAAAAAGTTTTGGTTACAAATGGTGATAATAAAGACAGATAGGAGACCTACTTTTGTGAACTTTTTCAATGATGCAGGGAGCTTGTCTAGTAATTCAAAGGATTTAATAACTCATGAAGGAGAACAAAATTTGTTGTTCTATGAAAGGATATGCGATAGTGAGATAAAGAAGCTTATAAGAAAATGAAAAATAATAGAGCCATTGGACCTTATTGTATCTCTATTAAAGTACGGAAATGTTTAGGTGAAAATGGGGAGCTATTGCTAACTAAGATATTTAATGAGGTTTTATAGTCCAAGAAAATGCCTAATGAATGGAGGAAAAGCACCTTAGTTCATATTTAATAAAAAGAATATTCAAAATGGTGCAAACTACAAAAAGATTAAGCTTATGGGTCATACAATGAAATTGTAAGAAAGAATGATTGAACATAAGTTGAAATTGGAAACTAATATTTCTGATAATTAATTTAGCTTTATACCGAATAGGGTGACTACAAAAGCAATTTATCTACAAAGAGAATTAATGAAAAGGTATCAAAACAAAGATAAAGATTTACACGAATTTCCTTGATTTGAAAAATGCTTATAACTATATAACAAGAAAAGTACTTTAGAAAGTCTTAGGGAAAAAAAAGGGAATCCAAGTTGCCTACATTAGAACTATACAATATATATCTACATATGAGGAGGCAATAACTAGTATAAGAACATCTAACAATGAAACAAAGAACTTTTCTAAAGTCATCTTTGAGTCCTTATTTGTTTGACTTGGTTCTAAATGTTTTGACTGAGCGTATTCAAGAGGAAATCATCATGCTTTTTTGCAGATGATATAGTTCTTATAACGAATACAAGAGAAGAGATTAGTTGCAAACTTGAATTATGGAAGAGAACCTTGGAGTTGAAGGGTTTTCACCTAAGTAAAAGTAAGACGAAATATTTGTATTGTAATTTTAATAAGAGATCAGTTAGAAGTAATTTGGAAGTGATATTAGGAGATCAAATTATACCTCAAATGGAATAATTCAAATATTTGAGAGCAACTATTCAACATGATAGGAAAATTGATAGGGATGTACATAGGATACAAATTAAGTGATTTAAATGGAGAAAGGTTAAAGGAGTTATCTATGATCAAAAGGTACCTCAAACTTCAAGGGAAATTTTATCGAACATAAAATCAGTCATATTATATGGTAATAAATATTAAGCTTTAAAGGGACTGCAAGAACATAAAGTTAGAGTAGTAGATGTGATAATGTTGAAATGGATGTACATGCATACACGAAAAGATAAAATCCAAAATGAGCATATACAAGAAAAAGTAGGCATGGCGTCTATTTAGAGAGAAATGGTAGAAAATCGTTTAAAATGATTTGGACACATACAGAAAAAGCCATGAGAGGCACTAATAAGGAGAGCGGAACGGATAATCTTGAGCCCTGTAAAGAGGATGAAGGAAGACTAAAGAGAATGTAATGTGTCCCAAGCCAGTATCACAGCAAAGAACAATAAATAAGACAGCAACAGCAATAAATATGAGAGGAAAATACTTAGGTTTTGATATTAATGAGATGAATAAACCAAATCAGATTTACAAGACTCTAATTCTGGCCCAAAACCCTATTTCCTCTAAAAGATAACAATAACACCAATAACACATATTAAAAGCTTCAAGACAAGAGTTTCACTCCCACTGGCATTCGAGACGCTAGTGTCTCGTCACAATCCCATACTCATTCTCCTTGGCCATCCCTTCCCAAGCAAAAGACCACTAATACCTTCATCTTGGCTAACACACAGCCCATACTACCCAAAAGATCCTAATCATTACAAAGATCACAAATTACTGTTCCTTACAGCTAGGGACCATATGATAAGCTTCTGGACCAATTAAAGTATTTCCACTAGAGTTATTCTTCCCCTTTGACTTCCTTTGATATGTCTTAGGAAAATAACAGGCCCTATCAAAATGCTTATAGAAGTTATTGAATGAGACTTCTTAATTAACAATTCTTGCTATTCTTCTTCTTCTTCTTCTTCATTTTCCTGCTTTTCTACTAACCACCAAATTGACTTTTAAGGCAATGAGGACACTCAAGACCAAAGATTATGCAAAACCATGGAAATGCAATCATAAAATGTGTTTGATTTCAGAATGTTTCATCAACCTATTCATCCTCTTCCCATTTTCTTTATCACCACGAACTTGCTTTTTGAGTAACATTAAACTCCAAAACTTAGAGATAAATAGCATTTACAAAACATATCAATCCACCTCAATAACAAGATCGTGCCAGCATATTGCAAGCAGGGCATCATAATCTCCTCAAAGCTAATTCTCACCATGAAAAACATGAGATAAGAACATTGGGATATGAATCTCACAAATGCTTTTCTATAGTCAAGAGTTCCATCCATTTCATTTATTTGATTTCGCTGCTAAATAAAATTACAAAACAATGTACAGTAGGCTTGCACTCAGTTTACATTTCAGGTCCAAAGGGCTTTTGTCTGAACAATTATACTAGAGACATAATAAAATCAATCATGAGACTTTAGCTAACAGCTAAAGCTTTTGGGAGGACGTGGTCCCTCACAAAAATAATTGCAAAGAATCAAGGACATAACACTCTTGGCAACCAAACAAGCATCATGATAACAGATGCCTAGAAGAAATTTGAAATTTACCGAATGATATGAGATAATGATGAAGATGGTACTTCGCTGCCCCCATATGTATGATAATGAGATTTTTCCTTGGCCCTCAACTCTTCTGCAGAAACTGTTATTTGAACTTGCTTTGACATGTTCTTGGGGAATACAGAATGGAAAAGAAACAAACAGCAGTTAGTCTCCAAAATGTATTGTTCAGAGAATAAATGATATTTAAGATAGAACAAACCACATTTTCAGTGTTATGGGGAACTTGAATGGAGACACGCTTGTCCTCATTTAAAAAATTTGACTGCAACAAGAACATTGCAATTTATTACAACTATTCTAATTATGATTAACATCAGGGTTGAAATGCATTCTTAGACAAAAGAACACAGTCCCGAGCCAAAAGAAAGGAGGTGAAAAGCAATGCTTAACATTAGCTTCATACAAATGTACCTTCAAAAAACAAGGAAGCAACTCGACAGTTGACATGATCTCAGCTCGCTGTCCCAAATTAAAATTTGGAGAGCTCTCCCAAGTCATATAAAGTGATTCTAAAGATACTTTTCCATATAAGCAGTATCCTTCAGCTTTTGCTGTCAGGTTCAGAATGAAATACAATTGGAAGTTCTCTAACACAGAAGAATATTATCATACTAATTTAAATAAATGTCAAAACAAAGCTCTTTCCTATTGCAATAAATTTTATATGTATAAAAATTTGGAGATCTATAGCCATCTAATGTTGCATAGTTTGGAAGTATGGAGCATCTAGCACTACTTACATTATGTTAGCAGAAATCCGTTTTGTTTGAAAGTAAGAGGGTAACTTACTCATCCATGCCCTAAGAGATGCCCAAATTCTGACCAAACACACCAACCTATGGGCAAGAAGGCACCCTTGAAGTACTAGCACTTTGAAGGGTATTCAATTGGGATAGGGACCCTCCCCTAAAAACTAGCAACTGAGATGGAAAACCAACTAACTTGAATACCCAATAGAGCATCTCATATACTCAATGTAAGATGTAGGCATCCCATAATATCTAGGTCTCCATCAATTGGCTCCTCTTAGAGAGCTGACATCCTGATGACAACATTCTACAACACCCAGTGACTCCTCCCTCAACTTTCTCATCAATTAGAACCCTCTGCAGAACAAAACCCTTTGTAGAAATCCCTTCCTAGAACCTTCAACCACCAACCCTAATACTAATCGATAGTATTCAATTGGGATAGGAAACCTGTCCCTAAAAGCTAGCTATTGGTAGGAAAACAAATCAATTTAAATACCCCGTTAAGCACCCTTACTGCTCAATGTGGAACTTAGGCATAGCTAAGTTCCTATCTGTTGTGTAAATAATAAATTAAATAGAAGTTAGCTAGGTTTGGGGAGTTAATGACCATTGAACCTAGATTAGTGAATAAATAAAGGCTTAGGACTTGTAAAGCTTATCGTGTTGCTTATTCAGAATTTTATAGCACTATTCAAATTATAATCCTCTCTGTTTCTCTCTTGGCCTCTGTCTCTCTCTCTTTCTTTCTACCCACATTAGTGGTATCAAAGCCTAGTTTCCATACTAAGACCTATGGTGTCACATTCCTTTATGAGTTCATACTTTTCTCCATTCCTTTTGTTTACCCAAGAATTTATTGTCTTATTACATGTACTTAACTTTTTGAAATACTTTCTTTTACTCTTAAAAAAGTGTACATGCTTTTTACAGAAGTGGCCAACAGCAAGGCATAAGTGCTGCCACTCTTTTTTAATGGACAAAAAATTATAAATTAAAGCATATCTCACATGCAAAAGAAGCAAGATCCAAAGGCACCATGCTTGTACCATCTCCAGTTGATGATTTCAAGTTTTCCACTGCAAATTGATAGTTGAGCCCAAAAAAAAAAAAACAGATATTTTCATCTCATTTAAATTGAACTAGCATATACACACCTGAGCTGACAAATAAAATAGCAAGGAACGAGACTTAGCCTCCACAGCTAGCTTAGTAACTTCAGGGAGTGTAAAGTTTGCTTGGACTTGAGAATCCCCATTAATTCCAGGGCAGTTGTGAAACATGCAAAGCCGACTGATGCTATATGTAGCAGAATACTTTTTGTTTTGGAATAATACATAAAAAAGTTTTTAGACCAGAGGAAAAAAATATTATAGTGAAGATATTATGCACAAAGAACCCAGTTAGCATAAAGGCACAAAATACTTTTGCTTAAGTGGAACAATTACTACCTCTGCAGCCCCGACATCAGAAACCAATCTTGCCAGAAAGATACACAAAGGAAATACAGGCTGGGTTTCAGTCGCAATCCGTGACAGCGAAATTGTCATTTGTATTCTATTAAAATGATGTAATCCCATTAGCATCTCAAAATCGATATCTATGCTCAAGTAAAACCAAAGAGAACAAGACAGCAGAAAAACAATGCAATACTTAAAATTACAGTTTATTCAAGCATATCTAAAAATATCAAGCCGTCAACCACCTGAGGCTAGTTCATGTGGTAAAGGTCAGGTGGGGTATGAGTAGCAGTCAAAGGTTCAAACCCTCCTAATGTATCAAATAAATAAATAACATTCTTTCATCCAAAAGAGGATAAAGGGGTAAGTATTGCAATGTGCATGCAAGAGTAATTAACATATTTTTCTCTAATGAGGAACAACATGGAATGACTGAAGAGTACTTATGTAAATTTCATATGTGTTGAAACAATGAATTTATTAGGGGCCTATTTTTTTGGCGATTATAATACTGTTTGGATTAGGATTCATTGGTAATTAGATAAGATCAATCAATCCACTCAATTTTTGCCTTTTATTCCTCTTGATTATGAGCCCCAAACATGTATATATGTATTATCCAAGTGTATAGAAAGATATAATGAAAAAAAAATATTATTTCCATTGCAAACCATTCAAACAAATTCAGAAAAACTAGCGCTAAAAAACTTAAGCCATAGCACATTAAACAAGCAAAGACTTGTTGGATATAATGAGTGGCTGGCTGCTAACACAGTTCTGTTATGACGACGAGTTCTGAACTACTCAAGAGCTCATCCTCACACAAGGCAGATGGTCATAAGATTTCTGACCAAAAAAAAATTACTGGGAAGAAGAAAAGAGAATTCAAAACAGAGAACAAGAAGTACTAAAAACAAATAAGTAAAATTACTAAATCATTAGGTCAAAAGAGCTTTCCAAGTATTTGTAAATCCAAAAGGAGCAACCACCGAAAAGATGATTTGCTGAAACACACAGAGGCCATGAAAATAACAGTGTCAAACAAGATGAGTGAGAAGGTTGCCGATATAATGATAAGGCAAATCTTAACCAGTGTCATTTATTTTGCAGGGTCTTGATTTCTTTGGTTAGAATGGAATGCAAGAGATCTCAATCAAAAGTTTCTTCCATTTCAGGAAATAATAATTGTTGTTGTCCCTCAGGGTTTAAGACTTACGCAAATACTTTTTAGGGAGAATTCATTACAGGAAAGCTTTCATAAGCATAGATTTAACACTGACAGGAAAGCTCTCGTAAGCATAGAGTTTAAAGGTTCTTAGCATTTAAGATTCTCGCACTAATAATAGAATTTGGTTATGGACCAAAAAGGAAATAGGAATTCTATTAAGAAATAAAGGCAAGCTAAAAAGGAAATTACAGGACTACTATTTCAAAAATAAATCACAAGCTTCACATGAAATGTGTGCTCAAATGGGCCATAAATATAATCAGATTTGAATTTTATGTCAAAAAATAAGGAGACCAAAGGTAATTTTTCACATACTTCTTTTTCATAAATGAGAAAAATAACTAAGCATAAAAACTCTCCAAGGGTATGTGCCATACAATTGACCATCAAAGAAAAGGAAGCAAGTAAGAAAAAGAAAGGACAGATGTAATAATGTTTACCTCCTTTTGTGCCTAGCCTTAATCCTGTAGTGCAGACACCTTTGGAGAAATGATGGCTGCAGAAGATATATGCATTCTGTTAGATATATATATATATATATATAACAAGTAATGACAGCAAATGACATTTTATAGGAGAAATCATGGATTGAAGGACAATAAATCAGGGAAAAAGTTAGTCAAAAGAAAAATTTAACAGATGTGCACAAAGGGAGCATAAGAAATTCTCCTAAAAACCAAGAAGGAGTGTAAGATTTCCAAGGAAACAATTAATCTCATGATAAATACAATGTATTGTAAGAAAAATGATAAATAATCACATAAACTGTGATTTAAAACAACATATCATTATTGCCAATACAATGCAGTACATTGCTTATAGCACGTCGTTGAAGAATGTTGTAGAACTCTACAGGCTTGCAATAAACTGCAAGACTCTCTTCTGCAGCAAGCTCCTCTTCTGCAGATAAATGCCCTCGAGAATCTAGGCAGCACATTTGGTCAGTGCTTCTAGAATAGCTGCAGGGACAAACAAATATAAGCATTAGCTGTGTCACACCCTTAATTGCATAGAAAATTACAGATGTCTCACATTTATAAGAAACTACAGCTCAAGGCAAGGGTACACATGCAAAATCTACACAGTGCTCCAATTAATACAGAAGGAGCTTTTTTTTTTCCTTCTGTTCTTTTTTTCCTTTTAATACAAAACATGTCTTATCAGAAAAAAAGAAGAAAACAAGGAAAGAAAAAAGATTCCTCATAAAACAAACACCACAAAAAAGTAACATAAGAAACATCAGCAAAGACAGTTGCAAAGTTAGGTTTGCCTTAACCATGGGTTAAAGGCACATAAGAAACATCAGCAAAGACAGTTGCAAAGTTAGGTTTGCCTTAACCATTGGTTAAAGGCAATTATCATTCCTCACAAATCACTACCAACAAAATGTTCAAAAATATGGTGGTTCACAAACCAGCAATAATCACTGTCAAAAGCTTCTATACAAACACGTAAAATATCAAGGAAAAATCTATGTCATTGTATTATGAGTGAGAAACTACAATCCTACAAGCTCCACATATTTTTCTATTGTAAACAACAATACAATATCTAGTACAACCCAATTATTTCATATTCAAGCATTGTCAGACCCCAAATGAGGGGTAACTCTTCCAGCATTGTTTTTTCAATCTATAAAGCTCAAGCCTGAGACCTTACTAAAGGGGAATTGAATCCCAACCACTCAACGCAACCATTGCTAGTGCCATGCTCCTAATAGAGTCCAGAAAATGACTTGACCCCAACTTCAGGTCAAAACATTAACCAACTTTTACTCTGCCTAACCTCAAACCAGACTTTAATTTTAATGTGCATCATTACTCTTTTAGCATATGATTGATTTCCTAATGATGTTATGATGTATTGCAAAAGAAAGGAATAACTATAATGAGCATTCAAAGAGACCAGTGTACTCAAAGTGTGTTGAATGAAATTCGCAGAAAAAGAAACAAAAAGCAAACAAAGAAAGTCAAATCTGGCTTTTCTTCAGAAGACTGATTGTATGGCTCCTGAAACATCGCCTTGCCAATAGCTGGTTTATCAAAAAACCAAAAACCATGCTTTTTTTAGGCACAAATATACCCATCATCACATTTTAAAATGACAAATAGTTTCCTTCCCGTGCTGTGCTCCTTTCCTTTTCTCCCAATCCCAATTTAATCATCAACCAATGACACATCCGGAAAGGACCGAAGCCATAGGAAGAAGGGCATTACCCAACCCCACTAAAAGCTAGCAGTACTCAGATCACACACAATTAAGGCAAAAGTGAGGAGTCTTTGCTCTGCTCTAGCCAAGTTCCTCAGATCTAGCACACTTTAACCAGGAATTCACCACACAAATTCTTTCCAACCTCTCTGTAATTTCCAAGACTAAATTCAAACAGATCAGAAGCAGATTTGTTTAAAAAAAAAATCCAGTGAGCCCAGGTTTTACCTTGTGTTTACAAAGAGAAATTTGAGTAGAGCAGATTAGACATGGCGACCAGATCACATATTAGCTCATAACAAGCGGTTCAAATGCACCAATGTCAAAAAAGGAAACAACAATGATCATAACCAGGTATGGATCTGATAAAATAACATTGTTTGCCACAGCAAGTTGAATAACAGATACCTCATTAAACGAAAGGTGAGAGAAACAAAGGAGATCAGAATACTAAAGCTTATCTGTAAACGATTATTTCCTCTACCGACTCCTCCGATAGCTTGAAAGAATCTAGTTTGAAGAATAATAGTAATAGGTAAAGAGAA
Organism: Prosopis cineraria; assembly: GCF_029017545.1. Taxonomy (NCBI): domain Eukaryota; kingdom Viridiplantae; phylum Streptophyta; class Magnoliopsida; order Fabales; family Fabaceae; genus Prosopis; species Prosopis cineraria. The sequence continues at coordinate 1,167,902 of NW_026555332.1, forward strand.
GGAAAGGCAAAGACCTAGCTTGAAGGGGTTATTGAAACCAGCAACCTTATACCCTAATCCACACCCAATAGAGCAAATATTTGTCCTCTTTCTATCTTGCTTAGCTACATGCCTATGATACTTATACCCTTCATACTTCAGACCATACGCCGCCTTCTAGAGATATTGAATATTAATAATTAGTTAATATTATTAATATTATGTCACACCTTTAGTATTTTATTTAGTAAATAATTTGGGTAAATTACTTTCTTCTTCTACGAAAGATGCCCAAAATTGCATAACCTTCTCCATCGTGAAGATATACACAAACTTTGACCCAAAAGAAAATGAAGGTTTATACAAAACGTCTATTTAAGCCAACAGATCACCGAAATAACTCAAGAATAATATTGATTTCCTTTTATTTAAAAATAAATAAAGCTTCTTGCAGAATGTATCTTTTAGACTTATATTGAAATGATATTTATTTTATGCAGAAAAGCAAAGATTAAATTTATTCTAAATTCCAAAAAGGGATTATGTTATAGTGATCACATAAATACTTACTTGCATTTTATATTAATAAATATAAGGATGTTTTGGTCAACATTGATGTCATTGTATATTATTTTTTGTTACAGATAAGTCTGGTGTAGCACATACTTTTGCTTAAGGGGAATGAATGTGATTTTTCAAATCAAAGAGGAGAGACATAAAATTAGGCATCTCTCAGGGGAAAAAGAGTAATTTACCATTGCAATTTTACACCAAACAATTTCAAGATTCACAAGGTACTTACTGATCAAATATCCAAATGAACATAACCACTGCTTCATATAAAAGCTTTATTAAAAAATGTAAAAACTTTTATAAGCCCACCCAAACCAATTCTTAATTTTTTCAATGTAACTTGTTTCTAAATCTTTATCTCCCCTTCTAACATTACACTCTTATTCTTCACTTTTAAACTTCACCATTTACAAATTTATCGTCACTGTAATACGTCACTTAAAAAGTCACCTCCACTCTAAGAAAACCCAAATAAAATTCCAAAGTTGCAGGCAGTAACTACGGTGAAGAATGCTCTCAACATTAATGGAGGGGATGAAGTACAAGAGAAGTTAAATCTAGTTAAATTTACATAGCCATACAATTCCTATTTTAAAAGTAAGATTTGTTATATTAGATCGCTTTAACAAACCATAGCATTCCTTTTGTATTTACGCATAGGAATTTCAAATTAATGTGTGCAAACGTAATATAAATTTAGCATTAAACAATTCTGCATCAAGAAGAAGAAGAAGCTTGGGCGTCATGAAATGCAGGAATATACGAATATAAGGAATACTACTATGACTGGTATAAAACGTATAATAGCAAAAGACCTCAACCCAAAAAAAAAAGATGCAAAACAGGCTTTGTCATTAAGAGAACGTACGAGGTTTCACGAGCCACAACAGGTATGCCCGGCATTCTTTGTGAACAATTCTCAGATATATTTCATATTGTCTGGCATTTAAATATTTGAAATTTTCAATAGCAATCAGCCTGCCAATAGAAATGAGTCAAGAAATCATCAAAGCCATCACGCAAGAATAATGATTTCAACATCACAGCTTAAACATTACTAGATCACAAAACCCTGATTGCTTGATAAAATTAAACGACTACTGACCCAAAATAATACAGACATACATACTTTTAGTTTACATACACCATTTGACTTAAAAAGATTAAGGAACCACAATGGCTGAAAAATAACATCAAACAACCATGAAAAGCAATATCAATATGCCCTGTTTGAATGAGGAGGTAACAAAGAAAAGCTAACCCAATGATCAAGCAGCAAGGTATACAAGAAACGAAACATAATCAGAGTGTAGTTCTGATCAAGCTAACAGGTAGATAAAAAAAAAAAAACAAACAAACAAATAATCACAGTGTAGCGGATGGGTGACAGAATCATGTACTAGGCAGCAGCACAGAGAGTGCATGTTTGTATGATTAAAAGGACTCTAAAAGCTTCTATGCCCAACTGACGTAGACTTGAATAAATCCCAGTGAATATAGATACAAAATTGAGAATCAATCTATACTGCCGCATGAAAGAAGCAGAACTCCATAACATCCTTAGTTACCCCACCCCTCCATGCATAACAAGATTTCTCGAGTTTGGCCAGTCTATCTCTTTTCTTATATGGACTTATTATAAAAACAGAAGTTTTTCTTATAATCATGTGTTCGTCAAGAACGTTACTTTTCTGCATTGGAATTGCCCCCCTTCTAGCAAAAATATATCAGCCATTGGTAATTGAAGTCTTCAAGATCAATGCAATAAGGCAAGAACTCACAAAAAATCACTGCATGGATGATGGTTAAACGAGATAATAGCATCGCCCAAGTCAAGCCCAAAACACGAATCATAGAACAATATGTAATGGAAAGTAATTAGCTTCTCTTTTTCCATAATTTAGTGCTGCTTTTTTAAGTCTTTTGAGGAATGAATTCTTTTCACTCAAAATAAAAAAAAGTAACTGGCTTTGGTAGTTGGATGAGCGAGCAGAACTGCCGTTTGTTAGAGTGAAAGGGATAAGAAGGGGAACGTACGCAGCTCAGAACAGATTTATGAAGCCAATGAAAATACTTCCTGTATTCTCTCTCAGAAACCTCTGTCTTCTTTCTCCGCATTCTCCTTCCCTTTCTAGACATAACAGAAACTTAGTCATCGGGGAAAAAATTGCAAGAGTTCATTCACTGACCGATAAAAAAAAGAGAGACCAATAGGAGAAAGAATACAAAGACTCGCGCTAACAATTATATTCTATCCACATTTAAAACCAAGAAAATCAACCGCCTTTTAGAGGAAAATTGGAAAAGAAATGAAAAGAAGAGCCGCTTGCAAAAGAGGCAAATGGGTGTAAGAAAAGTAAATACCAGCAGTTCGTCGATGGCAGGCAGCTTCCATGTGCAACTCTCAAAATTTGTCCACGTAACATGCGCAAGGTGATGAAGGGGTGGTGTAAACAAGAGGTGAAGGTAAGTCCAAGGCAAGCTGATGCACACTTGCACAGCGTGGGAGAAAGAAAATAGAGAGGTCCCCCAGAGAGAAAACGTAGAGAAACAGAGGGAAGAGCTTAAATTTGGAAAGTGAACCGAATGCACGGTCTCATAGAACAGCTCGGGCTAGGGCCGAATCACCGGAAGACAAGGAGTTGCTTCCATGGACGAATCATCGTCGAATAAGAACACAGTAACGGAGAGAAGAGAGAAAGGTGCGAAGGTCGACGGAGAAGGGCGGAACGACGCCGGAAGTCTGAAGGAGACGATGTTGAAGATCCGAAGGAGACAACGGTAGTGTATGAAGACGTGAAATAGAAAATGCAAGTTTGGTTCCCCAAGGAGGTTTAAGAAACAGTGAAGGGTATGAAACAGTGAAGGGTTGTATACATCTAAACCTCAGTTCTGAACAGGACTCTAAACAAGTTAAGCGCTTAGGTTATTAATTCCTACTCTTACTGCATGAGCATTTCATAATTTAATAGAATAAAAATGAATGAATTTTTTTTTATGTTTTCCTTATTTAAAGATAGTTTCCATTTACAAAGTGTAATAACTAATTATTTATAATTGACCAAATCATTGATTTTCATCAATTAGGTTTTTAGTACAAAAGTTCCTATAAAAATGGAAAATGCCCTACCTTTGAGTGCGGTTTAAACTATTGATTTGCGTAATTGAAAGTAATCAATTAGGTTTATGGCAAAACCTAGAAATTGATCATTGATCATCAAAATAACTTGATAGAAAAATTATATTTTTCATAAGTTCAGCTTAGGAAATTAAGACCCTATTTAGTACAAAGGAATGAGGGAGTAGGATTGGCATTGGCACTGATTAATCCCAAGGTTTTATGTTTGGCATGAGGAAATAAGGATTTTAATCCCAAACCCATTTAGGTGGGATTATCCAATACCACCCACCCCTTAGTATTGAAAAATAAATCCTGGGATTAATTATTTTTTTGACAAAAATGCCCTTCATCCCTCCTGTCTCTCCCTCTGCCCTCCACCCCTTGCCCCTCACACCCCCTCTACCCTCTACCAGCCTCCTCCATCATGCTTCTCATAGCCACACACAAGCACAACAATGACGCTGGAACTAGGAAGAAGAAGAAGAAGAAAGGCGACACAAGGGAAGTTTAGTTAAGTAATCTGGAGATATAGAGTTGCAAGCGTGAGTCTTTCACTCAGATTTGGACTGCTCGTTGGCTAATATCAATGGCATAGAGACTCGAGTTGAGGACAATTGCAGCGGCGTTAAGCCCAAAAGCAATATGTGTGATGTTGTGAGGAATGAAAACGTGGCTTGGCTACCCATGGAAAGAGCATTCGAAGAAAGTAATTGGTGAAATGTGAAGAAAGAATTAGTGAAACGGGAAATGTGTGGGTGTGAGAGAGAGACATTTGAATGCATAAAGCGAGAGATTTGAATATTTTATAGGAGGAGGAAGATAGAGCGAGAGATTTGGCAGGTTGAAGCTAAGAAGGAGGAAGATGAGGGTAGTTGAGTTTTTTAACTAGTTTTTGTTGCTTATTTTTTGTAATCCTACATATCCAATCTGAATTTAAAACTTATTTTTTAGTTTCAATCCCATTATCAATGCTATTCTCAATCCCACAAAATTCAATACATTGTACCAAAAAGGGCTTTAATTTCTACCTTCTTCCTTGAAAATCATTGGAAAATTAATTTCTCCAAATTCCTTGAAAATTATTGGAAAACTTTTAACAAGACCTCTTAACCCAATATAATTTCAGTTAACTCCTAAAACTCTAAAATTTCACTTCACATTTGAGAAATTGAAATAAAATTAAAGAGCTAACTTAAATGACCTTATTGTCCTCGATGAAGCTAAGCACATGAATAACTCGTGTAGAAAAAATAAACAACTGATATATGGAAATCTCACTACACATTTGGGGGATTGAAATAAAATTAAAGAGCTAACTCAAATGACATTATTGTTCCTAATGAAATGAGGCATATGAACAACTCATATGAAGAAAATGAACTATTGACGTAAGTGGGAGGAAAGTTGCAAATTCATGGTGGTGTTATGCTATTAATGAGAGTTGCAAATTTCACCTATGTCAGTTAGTTGCCCATTTTTCATAAATCAGCCATTTGTTTTCTCTACACAGATTGTTCATATACCTAAGTTCAACAAGGACAATAAGGTTATTTGAGTTATTTCTTTAATTTCATTTTAATCCAATAAATGTGCTGTGAAATTTTATAGATTTGGAAGGTTATGTGAAATTGAGTTGGGTTAAGAATTTTTCCAAAATTGTTCCCTAAAAAAATGTGAAATTTGATATCAACCAAATTTAGTAAAATATGAAATTTCACATTATACTTTTCCTAAGTCAAAATGCCAGTAAACTAAACAAGCCCTTATTGTTCAATGCGCTCTGCATTTTTCTATTGAATAGGATAAAATGGGAAAACTTCCCCCTTTTTTCAATAAAATCAAAACAATTTTGCAATTATGATTAATTTAAGAGAAAATATAACTTTAGATCCCTACACTTTACTTGAATTTTGTTATGAGCCCCTACACTTTTTTTTGGTGTTCCAGGTAAGGGACCTAGAACATCGAAAAATAAAAGTGTAAGAACCTCGAGCAAAATGCAAGAATCCAAAATTATATTTTTTCTTAATTTAACTTCATTTGATGGACAACAAAATGAATCTCTTTGCTATTGGAATTCAATGCAATGTGATCCAAACCAACAAAAGCCAAGGCTTAATTGAAGGATATTTCTTGTTATCACTGTCTTTTTTCTTTTATCATTGGACCTAAAAGAATGACATGTAGGTTGGTCCACAAATTTTTTGCCAATAAAATAGCAAGAAGATTCTCAAATCATTTAATTTAACATCCTAACCTCAATGCCAGTTATTAATTTCCTAATTCTAATACCATTTGTTCATTGCCAATAACATTTGGATATATCTATGAGAGTTTTTCGTCTAAGAAATGCTCTCATAGGTATTCTTTTAGATTTTTTTCATTTTCTCTTTTTCATTCCATCACTGCATTATACATCTTAACCAATATTAATCCAAACTTATGCTATAGATGCACTATTTTGCTTTGGGGCAATCTATTCTTTTCTATTATAATTGTGTTAAAATTTAAACTAAGAGTAGTAATTTGCCTTTTGAGTTTCATGCATCTACTCTGATGGGAGCCCATATTGTTACTTCACATATCTGTCTAAATTGTGTTGTATGCCTTGGTAATAAAAGTACTACCATTGATCTTACATGTCTTTCCATGCATGATTTTGACTTGATTATCAGCATGAATTGGTTGTCTACTAATAATACCATACTTGATTATTCTCATAAATTGGCATCCATACATACACACATTCCAAATGCTAGACCATTGGTTGAGTTTCCTTATTTGTCCATGTCCCAAGCTGAGTGTTACCATAGGAAGAGATGTTAAGGGCTTTTAGTCTTCTTTTCAGTACAAGCTCAAGCTAAAGAAGGGCTAGAAAGCATACCAACAATTGGAGAATTTCTAGAAGTTTTTCCAATAGATATTAGTGGTCTCCCACCTAAGAGGGAAGCTAAGTTTGTCATTAACCTAGCTCAAGGCACAAGCCTTATCTCTAAGGCCCCTTATTAAATGGCCTCAGTTGAGTTAATAGAGTTAAAGAAATAAATTGAAGAGTTGTTAAAAAAAGGCTTATTCAACCAAGTGTATCCCTGTGAGGTGCACCTGCTTTATTTGTTAAGAAAAAAGATGAAATTTTAAGACTTTGTATAGATTATAGACAATTGAACAAGGTAACAATTTAAAATAAATACCCACTTCCCATGATAGATGACTCATTAGATTAGCTAGTAGGAGTTTTTGTCTTTTCTAAGATAGCTTTGAGATTAGGTTACCATCAATTAAGAGTCAAAGTAGAGGACATACCTAAAACAGCATTTAGGACAAGATATGGTCACTGAATTCTTGATGATGCCTTTTAAATTAACTAATGCTCTTGTAATTTTTATAGATTACATGAATAGGATTTTTAGGCCTAATCTTGACAAATTTATGGTAAAGTTTATAGATGACATTTTGATATATCCTAAAAGTTTAGAAGAACATACATAACACTTGAGATTAGTTTTAAACATCCACAAAGAGAAAAAAAATTGTACACTAAACTTAGCAAATGTGAATTTTGGCTAAGAGATGTCAAGTTTTTAGGTCATGTCATTTTAAAGAAAGGGATAACTGTAGACCCTAATAAAATTGTTTTTGTTTCGACCTTTCTTTTAAGTTGAAAAGTGTGAGCATAGTTTCTAAGAATTAAAAGTTAAGTTAACATCTACCATAGTGAATGGTGAGTTTGGTCATGATAGATGGCCTTGTTGTAGTTGGCCACTACAGATTGTACCTTTGGCCGCAATGAGTGGCCTTTATACCACAAGCCACGGCGAATGTGTGCTTGGCTGAGGTGAATGTCCAATTTTGAGAAAATGACACTTTTAATCCCCTTTTTCATCTAGTTTTAAATGTTCAATCTTTTCTAAGCTTCTAAAACCTTTTTTCCTCTGATTTTAAATGTTTTCAAGGGCCTTATCCTATTATCTTCAATTTAAACTATTTTATTTTAGGATTTCATTTGCTCAAAAGTATTCTTAAATAATTGTTGGAGTATTTATATAGCCTAGGTTGATCCTATCCTCATTTGGTGTCTTCTTAAATTATATGTCTTAAGGGTTGTGGTTAAGTATGGTTAATGTTAAAGGACACTACATCATGCAGATTATTTATTTTGGATACATTTTTGTTATCATATGAAATGAAGTGCAAAATTGTGCTTTCCTTATTATAGATTACAACACTTTGATATTCTTTAGTTAAACTATTTAGTTATTGAGATTTTATAATCTCACTCTCGTTTGTTAATATTTTTGTAGGAGACAATAAGGGTAAAGGTAAAAGGGAGCCAACAGAGGCAAGAGACTAGAGCTACATTTTGTAAAGTCTCTCGTTTATCTTTTGTGTAAACTAAATACTTACTTGCCAATACTAGGGAATTTATATAAGACTAACTGTGAATGTGAAAATGTGTGATTTTAAATATTGATTAACTATAATAGCATGAGGAGCATTGATGCATGCTTAATCATGTCTATGACTTGTGTTTATTAGTTGTTATGGCTAAATGGCTAAGGGTTGGGTTTGGCACCTGGTTGATTTAGGAAATTAGTATGACTTGTAAATACCCATATGATACTAGATTGAGGTAATACTAGTGCCATTAGTTAGCTAGTTTAATTGTCTTCATGTAGGTACTTAAATTACCTTAATTGGAGGTTCGAATTAGATGCTCTAGAAGTTGAAATTTGGGAGTTGTCATTATTGTCAAGTTTGTTGCTGTTATTGTATGTGCGCCACTACAAAAAGCCTCATTGGTTGTGCTCTTCATGAGCTAGATATGGCGAACACTCTTTTTGGTCACGACGAACTGATTCAATTCCGTAAAAAATGACTTTCTTGAGCCTATTTAACTTGTTTTCAATGCTTAAACATTTTCCATGCTTCCTAAACTGTTCTTACTCTAATTTTTCTTATTTACTTGGCCTTCATTATTTGCCTTCAGTAAACTCTTATTTTAGGATCCTATTTGCTTATAGTACCCTCAAATTAATATTTGAAATTTTCAAATAGTCAAAGTTAATCCTATCTTCTTTTGGTACGTTTCTCATTTTAATTGTTTGACTTCAAGAGTTTTGTTCAGTTGTGAATTAATGTCCTGGACATTACTTAGGTAATTGTGGATATATTAACTAGGTCTACTCACTTTCTAGCTTCTACTAATTAAGTCTACCTATATTGTTAGATTGCACGAAGTGTCTAGTAACATTATCGCAGATAAAGGCCCAAGATCTACTTCTAAATTTTAGAAGTCCTTCTAGAGATCTCTAGGTACTCAATTGAGGTTTAGCATTGCTTATATCCTCAAATGAATGGGCAAATTGAGCAAATCATATAAACTCTAGAAGATATGCTCAAAACTTATGTTTTGGAGATGAAAGGAAATTGGATGTATATCTCCCTCTCATAAAATTTACATATAATAATAGCTACCATTATAATATCTAAATGGCACTGTTTGAAGCCCTTTATGGAGGAACTATAGATCCTTAATATATTGGGTTGAGGCTGGTGAGAGAAGTATGCTAAGGCTAAGATAGTTAGTGAGATCACTAAGAAAATATAATTAATTAAGCAATAGTTGCTTACAATCCAAAGTAGGTAAAAGAGTTACGCTGATAAAAGAAAAAAGCTCTTAGAATTTGATATTGGTGATTATACCTTCCTAAAAGCAATACCACCCATAAGCATAAGTTGATCAGTTGAATTAAAGCAATTCAATCCTTAATATATGAGCACTTTTAAAATTCTTGATTGAGTAGGACTAGTGTGGCCTATAGGCTTGCTTTACCTCTTAATCTTTCCCAAATTCATGATGTATTCCATATTTCTCGACTTAAAAAATGTCAGTTAAACCCTTCATAAGTCATTGAGTGTGAGTCGGGGCATCTGCAAGACAATTTGTCTTTTTCAGCTGAGCCAAATAATGTAATTAACAAGAAGGTTAAGCAATTCAAAAATAAATGTATCCCATTAATCAAAATGGTCTAGAAGCTAATTGGGAGATAGAAATTGAGATAAGACAACAATATCTAACTTTATTGAACTAAGATATGCAAATTTTGGGGCAATTTTTTTAGATAGGAATAAATGTCACACCCCTAGATTTGGTTTGATTATTAATTAGTAAGGTATTTAATTAAAATTATTTTAAAAAAATCATAAAGTAAAACCAAGAATATGTATGTATAATTATCTCCATCTTTTAAATTAAATTCTTTGGGATAACTTTGAATTAATTAACAATAGGGCCTATTAGAGTAATTTTAGCTCACTAGGCCATTTTTATTCATTTTATTAATCACAAAACTTTCCACCTCGTCTACAAAATAATAAAAAAAATTAGTCATGCAAATAAAATGTTAGATACCAAATATTAAATAATTAAATAATAAATTAAATGAATGTTTGATTAATAGGCAAAAGTGTAATAAAAATTTTATTTAAAAATATATTTGTATTTTAAAAAGACTAAAATATTCATGAAATTTTTTAAAAAAACCCATCAAACCAAAAACACGATTGTGATGGAAGAACCATAACCTACTATCAAAGAAAAACAAATGCTATTATGGAAAAGAAAAATTTGTGGAATCAGATCTAAAAACAGTATTTGAAATCAAATCCAAAAATCATGAAAAGATAAGAATCAAATGGAGAGGAAGAAAATGAGGAACCAGATCTAGAATCATGGGTGGACCACAATGAACCACTACTATAGAAAAAAACACAGTTATGGAAGAAGAAAAATTCATGAACTTTGTCCATTTGTTTTCTTGAACTTTCAAGCCAATTAATTTTAGTGGTTGTCAGTTCCTTTATTTGTATGATCTCTAACGTTATTTATCCCAATGATAAGTTAATTTAAGTGGTTGTCAGTTACTTTTAGACCAATTAATTTTATTTGTATGATTGTAGGGGTTACTTTGTAATTTTTACAAAGTCTTCTATTCATGTTACTTGCTGAAAAAAAAGTTAATATGCAACCTTGAGGTTCCACATTTGCAAGTAATTAGATATTCATCATTTTTTTATTCAAAGTAAATGTCAACAATCTTAAGATCATATGTTAGAGAGAAATCAAGAATAGATTGTTATTTATTATTAAACTCCCAAAAACTAAAAGAATCATAAACCCTTGCATAATTACTTGTCTCATTTTGTGTGGTATTCTTTAAACCAATCACCCCTCAAGTCTCCCTAAAACTTCTTCTTAAGATGCACTTCTACCTTAACCTTTCATGATAATGGAAACCATAATGTTGATCAGTCATCACACCTAACGGAAGATAATCCCAATTTACTACTTATATACTATTTATGATTTTGCAATGTAATATTTGCCATAACATTACTAAATAATCATCACAATTTAACACATAATAGTAATTTAAAGTCATTAAACTCCTCAACTTATCTTAAACCATAGAAAGTTTGATAATATAAAATAAAATTATGATTAAACTTAAAATAATGCATTCTTATGTAGAACAAAAGCAATTAGGGATGTAAAATCATAACACATAAGAAAATAAGCGCAAAAAGGTCATTTTTGCCCATACAAGTACATATGTCATGGCTTGCGTGCCATATGCCGCGATATTTGGCATAGAAAGCCAACTTTTGGATCTGTACCATGAGTCACGCATATCTGCTATCATGGTAGCTTGCTAGAAGCAAAATTTCAACGTGTATCATTTTGACACATGATGTTTGATTGGAGTAATTTAAGTGCTCATGTATTTATTTCACAACCTAATTGTTGACACAAGTTTCACTTCAATTCGATATTTTATTTGAAAATTAGATATCTAGATGCAAAATGACACATTTATGTCATTTCTAGGCAACCAAGTATCGCAAATGCCAAACTTGTATTATTGACCACTATCAAGGCCTTAACCACATCCAAAGGACCAATGCACGTATGATTAAATAATTGTATCAACAAGTAGTGTGTGTGTGTGTATCAAATCAAATTTGGTCACTCAAATGCCCTGAGTTCTCATAAAACAGGGCTATACTAAATTTTCACAAAATCAATTCCTTTCACCAAATTGCATAATACACATCAAATCAAAACATTTAAACATGCACTTGTACTAGTATCTTAGCCCTCAAACCTCATTTATCACAATCACAAATTCCAGGCTCGAGATCCTAACACATTATCTCATATAAGTACAACCAAAATGTATGCATTCCTACTAGGCAACTCATAAACATAATTTTTATACATTCATTACACAAGCTATAATGATAAAGCCATATAGCAATAGTCCCATTACTCTTGACCCAAATCATTTCATATGCTTTTATCCGTATTTGATCTTGAAAAATAGTAACAATAAGATGAGAAAAAGTCCTAATAACTAAAACACAATTATCTATTAACAAGTAAAACTAAAAACAAGTATGAAATAGGATTATAAACCACATGCTAATATGTATGTGTGTATACAGTCAATATCACATGCATGAATATACTAGCCATCTAAATTTTCACATCTACCTTTAAATCCATAGGCTACAACACTGGAATAACCCTGAATAAGTTGATCTTAGCTCACCTTCCATAAAAAAATTACTCGTCAAAAGGTATTCTATCTCATTTTTGGACTATGAATTCCCCTATTACTCACATATAATTGAGGTGTCATTTACTCCAACACTATATCATTCGGGTATTAAGGAGTACATAATCACATTATAATTGTGAGGATATCCTATGGTAACTAATGCACACAAAAATGTAATGGACTTCGCAAGTGTACAGTTCGTAAAATAGTATGAAATAAAATAAGGTTATTCCCATAGAAAATCAAGTTAATTAGTAATTAAGCAATAAATTTTTCATTTTCATTTAAGTTGAGAAAAATAAAATTTAGGTTTGATATTGTAAAATAAAAATTCAAGCTATGAAAATGCATTAAAATAAAGTTCCAACAATCATAAATAATAAAGGCAATCTAGGATGGCTAATCCCTTCTTTTATTCATAGAGCAAGTAATTACCCAAATACATTCACTTAATATTAATTAGTTAAAATACAGTATTAATAGGAATAATTATCTTCCGACTAAACCGCTCTCTTGAATTGATATGCTAATCCTAACACACATACCCAAGAGGCAAAAGGCATAAACTCACTCTAGTGTAGTTTTATAGGTTTAATACGTATATTCTTATCCTATTGGCAAATTAGAATAAATTTTAATCCTATATTACTCAATGTAATGGTCTAATTTAGATTTTTCTCTTTCGAGGCAAAACCTAAACTCTTAAATTCACACTCAATGTTGGCTAATCATTAAATAGACAAATAAGACCAAGATTAAGTAAACAAAACTAATAGTAAGCTCAAATAAATGGTACAAATATGCTCTAATTCAAGAATCAATTTATAGCTACGCTAGATTAAGAGAAAATTAGTCACACATGGCTCTAATGACATCAAATATCAACAAAAAATACATCCAAGTAAAGAGAAGAAGGGGAAGAAATGTTTAACCAGAGTAATCTTGAGCTAAATCCTCAATTTCCTACTAAATCCAACCTTCTTCAACCCTCCTTTAGCTCTTTTTCCTCTCTTGGAAGTTCTGCAGCTGTTGGGAGTAAAGAATGGTAAAAAATGAGGTCACAAAACCTAAAAGTTCACTAAAGATTAAAACTATACGTTTTAGTAAAATTTTGCTTCACTACAGCGAAATTGCATATTGGTATAGCGAACATGACTTATGCAAATTTTCTTTTCATATTTACTTCCTTGGACTTAGACTTCAAGATTTTCACCTTTAGGCTTATAAATTGAGCTTCCCTACATGTAAAAAATTGAGAATTAATGCTAGAATTGACCACTAACTTTCAATTACATTTTCATGTCTATTCTCACACATAATCATTCATTCAATCAAAATTTTGCTAATAAATTTAAATAAATGACTTTCAATTACATTTAGTAAAATATTGAAAGTCATCAATAATAATCTATAACATGTTTGTTACATCAAATGTCCTATAGTACCAACCTAACTATATGATTTTTAAATTTCTACTCCACCTAAAGTGAACTCCCACCCTCATGATCATGGTTTTCACACATATAATGCAGCATTTAACGCTATCTTATTCACATTTCCCCATCACTTAGCTACAAGTACAAATATAATTAATAGATATATATATTATTTTCTCAAAAATTATTTTTCCCACTTTACAAGTTCTAAATCATACTAATGTATAATAACATATTAAATTTCACAATTTACTTCTAAACAGTTAAACAAGCTAATAAATAGTATGAATTATCTAATTATCTCAACCCTTTCATTACTAAAAAGGATTACTATGGTCACTCTAACGCTTTAACTGACTTCAACCTCAAAGAGGTTCTAATCATCTAAGTGACCAAAATCTACACAATTAATCATTATATGTCAATTCCTAATTGAACACATATACTTATTAGTGCAACTAAACTAACCTAAACTTGTAATCCCTTTCTTGGACAATTTCATGTCCAAACCACCTTCCACAACTTCTTACAATCTCTATTAACCCATTAATATCAATATAAAGTTTTCACACTTTACAAACCTTCCACTTGAGACTAAATTGAATCAAAGCCTTAAAATTAATCAACAGTCACAAATCTAATTATAATTTATTAATTTAACTTTCAATAACCCTTTAACAATCTTTGGTCCCAACAACAACCCTTACTATCTCAAAATTAATTTCTCCATATCTTAAACTAAGAGAAAATAGAGTAGAACAGGAGAAGAAGGAGATACAAAGCTTATATGGTAGATGACAAGTTGGAACTAACTTCGAGTTGCCCAAGAATTTTTACCTTAACAGAGCAAGCTTCTACACCCCTCTTCTATCATTCTTTCCTATTTCTCCTATTGTTTCCACAAGCTGGTCCATTTTTAAAAAATCAAATTTTGGTATTATGTGCTGTGGTACATGGTGCATTGAGCCAAGTCTCATTTACCTCTCCTACTTGATGTCGATCAACTCTTCTTCCTTCCTAGCCTAATTATGCAATTGTCTAAAGATCCAAAATGTCTACAATCTAAAGTCATAACTAAACTAATTAATTCACTAATTTATTAAGTTACCCTTAAATTAGTAATTAGCTTTTGGATTAAAACTTGGGATGTTACATGCAACACAAATCCTAACATTTGCAACTAAGCCATGCATCAATTATGTATTTTTTTAAAAAAACTTTGGTCCTTCTCCATAATCCTCTTAAATTGTAAAAGGCATCGATTTATTATAGATAAACAGTTGCCTCTACAATGATTAAACCATGTCTAGTTCCATTAAATGTACTATAATTAAGTTCTTTAGTGGTTACCATTTCAAGTTGCTGAGGTGTAACATCCGAGAATTTAAATAGAGGTTAAATTAATAAATTCAATGATTTAATTAATTAATTAACTAAGGTGATTAAAAGTCAATATTAGGGTTTGGATGGCCGTTTAGGCCTATTGGACCCTCTAATAGGTTTAGAATGAGGCTTATTGGGGTTTTAGGCTGAGTTAGACCTATAATTTAAGCTTAAGTGAAGCTATCAATCTTGGGCATTTCATCAAGGTAGATGGTGCTATGCGTCGTGATGGACGAGTCGTAATTTTAAAACTCAAATTTACAGTTTGAAATGATAAGTTTTGGGTAAGTTTGAGAGAGAGTCCGAGAGGAAGGTGCGATACTCTACTAGAGTTTGCTTGTAAGAAAGTTTTAGAGGCAATTTAAGGCATTCTACACATTGGGCAATCTTCCTACTCTCTCCTTCTTGCTTCTTCTTGGTTCTTTTAGGAGTTTTTTGTTGGTATAAGGGCTTATCTGAAAATGAGAGCTTAGGTGGGGCATTCAAATGCCTTAAATGAGGTTTATGAATGCTATTTAATGTTTCTATCATTAATTCTTGGTAGGTGGCAGCCTTAAATGCCACCAAAGAAGGGTTTAGAGTTAACCATAATCTCAAATAATTAAGCTTAAGCTAATTAGAGTAGTTAACATTGATTTTTAGCATTAATGAGAGTTAAATAAACTAATGAAAGTTACTCTTGGGGTTAGTTAGGCTTAATCATGCTTAATGGGTGGTTTAGGCTTTAATTATAATTAACGATTAATTAATGATGATTAGTCATTAGTACTATTTTTAGACTATTATTATAGACTGATTGTGCTTAGAGCTTCTGTTCATAGAAACCCCTTGAAAAATCCAGAGTTAACTCTTAGGGCAGTAGCCTAATAATGGAGGTAACCTATAAATTGAATTATTTCATATAATTATATTTGCAATTGTGATTATATGTTATGTAATCAATATCTTGAAATGAGTAGCATGAGCTTGTTGTATGCTCTGTGAACCTTGAAATTATTTTTAGATGATGAGCATGCCTAGTAGTGATAAAATGCTTGATGGTTATGTATATTTGGATCCTAAGTGATATTGACATGTGATGAAATGCAGGCTTGGATTGGCTTGTGATGTTGATGTTATATGATGGGTTGTTGTAAGTATATCATGGGACAATTTGTGATAAGCAAGCAAATTCTAATGACTATGAAAATGTTAGTTGCTATGATATGCATAAACTAAAGTTACATATGTTGTGTTGGATTTGTACGATCAGTGTGAGTTTATCTTAAAGTAGTAGATGGTTAAGAAAATAAATCCACACAGTGTGGCATTCATTGAGTTTGCATATAATGGTTGTCATATTTCATTACTATATGTGTTTAGTATTGTCACAATCCACGGGTGTGGCATGGGTCGGGTATAATACTCTATCACTAATCTTAGACGGGACGGTGTAGGTTGGGTACTTATGATATCCTGAAAATTCAAGTAAGGGGAACCTGTGTCCAAGAGTGAGTGTGAGAGCCTTTAGCTGGGTGACCTCTCATAATTGGAGAGTGGGGCTAATTCGGTCATACAGGCTAGCCCTATATGAGTTATTAAACTATGGATTCAATCAGATGATATAAAGAGGGATATTTGCATTAATCATAAGGCATCGATTTATAAATATATGTGATTCTTGTATTGATTGAGTTGTGTTATGAGCTGTATATTTGATTGTAATTGCCATGCTTTAATATGTTTTAATCAGATTTCTAAGCTATTAAAATTTTTTATTTTCACTCTCATTTATTAATATCTTTTCAAGAGACAATCAAGCTAAGGGAAAGGGGGAAGCATCATTGTTAAAGAATTAAAGCTATTATTGTAAAGTCTCTAGTTTGAATATTGTGTAATTGATACAATTTTGCCAACATTATAAGCATATTTGTATATGTCAAATTATTGGTCATTTTGGGTTGTTGCCCTCATGTTTTTGTAGGAAATTTAATAGTACAAATGTGTGAATTTATAATTAATATGTTAACCTTGCTTGAAATGCTGAATATTTATTAACTTAAGTAGCTGTGCATGATTGATTGTGTAGGTGACATGCTTTTCAAGTTGGTTTGAGAGGAGGGACTTGTACATGTGTATAGAGCATAAATGCTCATTTTGGCACTTAGGGTGCGTTTGGATTTTTTACTTCCTACTTTTTAAAAGCTCTTTTCAACTTTTCAAATGCCAAATGTTATTTGAGTAATTATAGTAGGTGCAAATTGACATTACAAAAGAACTTTGGTAACTGACTTGGAAGTGGATTTCAGAACATACAATTTAAAAGCTTTTCAAAAGTCCTTTCCAACTTATTTATTAGGCTTTGGTCTTGTTTATAAAATAGAGAGCATTTATTTTGCTTTCATTTATAGGGCATTTCAATAATTACTGTATCCATATTTACCCTTTTATCTTATTAAATGTTGGGAAAGTTATAAACGTCAGAATATTTTATTTTTAAGTATGTATATTTAATAGGGGTAAAACTAAAAAATTGTTAAATACATTTTATTCTATCACAATTTTATAAACATTTCTAATATATTACATTTATATAACAAAATTTATAAATTATCATAAAGTAATGTTCTTTTTGATAATTGTACATCCAAAAGTATATTTCACTATCATAATCTAAACAACTTTTAATGTGTCAAATTGAATTTTGAAAAAATATATCTAAATATAAATTTTGTTACAATAACTGGCTTTCATCAAACTGACTTTTGTCAAATAAATTTTCACCAAATGGACCTTTAGTAAACTAAAAATTACTCACACAGTGTTCCAAGATCCTCGTGTGGTACCAAATTGGGTTGAAAATGATACTACTAATTATATTTCCTGATTGCTTGTGCATAGGGGTTTTGATCACCTTAATTGAGGATCTGAGGGATTAATTGTATATTTCTAAAGTTAAATTTCATATGCTGATAGAAGGCTTCTACCACGACAGATGAATGCTTGGCCTTTAGCAGCAATAAAGTAGTCTCTATACTACATGCTGTAGTGAACTGTGATTAAGCTGCAGTAGATGATTTCAGGTGGTGTTAACGATGGTGGATGCTACAATTTTTACAAAAGTGATTGTTTTGTCCTCATGTCTCCTCCTTCTGAATGCTCTTTCTCATTTCCCATTTTCTCGCCTATTTTTACACTATAATTCTTAAGAAAGTTTTTATTATAATACTTCTTTATTATTTTTAAATGACCATGGGATCTGTAACCTTTCCCAATATCCACTCGAAACAGTAATCAAATACTTTGTTTAAAAACCTTGGGCCCAATACTCATTTTGCAAAATCACCAACAAGACATTCAAGCAATGTGCAATGAAAATAACTCATATGTATTCATATAAAATATTGCATGCATCAAAACTACAAAATAAAGTCAAATTAGGGCTATGCGCAGCGGTGGACAACACCTGCGCTGTGGCATATGGCACAAGTCACATGCCTTGACCTTCTCTGTGTCATGCGCTGTGGCATGAGACGCCATATTTCACGATGCACATATCTAATTTTGCTATTGTCATATGACAGCACAAATGACAAACTTTTGACATGCACCGTTTTCATGTATGACATCCGATCAGAATGATTTAAGCACCTATACATAGCTTATCTTATAAGCTAACTAATGAATAGATTTGGACATAATCTAACGATCCGATCAAAATTTAGACACCCGAGGTGGAAAAACCACTTTTTATAAAAATTTTGCACACTCAAGCACTCAAATCGATCTTATTGTCTCATTAGACCATTCTAAGCCTTAAGTGATAGAAAATATGGCAAATGTTATTCTTGAAAGAAATAATTATTTTTGCATTATTTAGTATTTTGTAGGTTTCCTTCTAAGGAAGGAAATCTAACTTGCTTTTGCTTTTTGCTCTTTATATATTTTAATCTACAAGTTGAGCTTTCTTAAAGGGAAGGAAAGCTTAGTCTATAAATAGATTAAGTTACCATTTGTACTGAACATCCTAGATGATGAATGAATATTAGAGATGATATTTTGATTGTTCTCTCTCTCCCTACGTTTTGATTCATTCTCTCTTTCTCCCCCTCTCTGTTCTCAATTTCCATCTTGTTTCTGTTGTATCTCCCTCTTCCAGCTCTGTTCAAATTAGCATGAGCGTGTGCGTGTGTGTTTTACATCAACTTGGTATCAGAGCAAGGCTCTGAACGTTACTAGGCTGTTTCTACAGCTGGAGATCAGAGAAAACTCACAGGGAAGCTCAGCATACTCTGTTCACGCTACCAGCACCCAGAGACACATTACCCGATGTCAGATCCGAAAATGGACACCACTATCATGCTTAGGAGGAGAAATTCAGTCAAAACTAAAAAAACCACCTCCGCCCGAAGCCACACGTGCCGGTGGAGTTTCTACCCGTGGTCTTCACGTACCTCACGTGCTGTCGCATGTGCCGTCCGTACAGTCCGTGCCAGAACCTGATTTTCAGTATTTTCACGGAATTTCTTCAACTCTGAAAAAGCTGAGGGGCACAAGTCATTGCCTTAAACTTATTTAGGGGTAAAACTTTTTGTTTTAGGCTCCTAAAGCAACACTGGTAAGGCCAACGACCCTCTCATTTAACTGGCTTATTTGGTTATTAAAGAGAGGTGTTTTATTCATAGCTAATTATGAAATCTTAGTTGTGTGACACTTTAGTTTCTTTGAGCATTGCAATTTTTTAATCGTGTTCTAATTTAATATTTTGAAATATATATATATATATATAAGGAAATTTACATTAATCATTGTGTTGTTAATTTGTGGCTTTTGATAGCAGTGTTCGTATAACTTAGGACACCTACCTCACACACAATCCGGCCCTATACCTGGGTCCAAAAATTACCCTAGATTAATTGAAGTTTCTAACAGTTTTCTTGAAAGGTTTTTGAACCTTCGGAGATTTTTGTGAAGACTTTACTCGAGTTGTTACCTATTTAGCATATGATCCCTATGGAATTTTTAAATTTTTAGAGGATTAGTGTTGTTAAAAAGGGACTTCACCTATTTAAGTGAGGGCAACTTGGGAGCTTTTCTTCCTTAGGTTATTAAATACACTCCTAACTTGCACTTTATTATACCATCTTTGTCATTGTATGACCATTTATGATTTATATGATAAGCAAGCTTTATTAGACCAAGAAATTATTGCCAAAAATCTGCCATGGCCAATAACTCCCAAATCACCCAAAATCATCTTGAGGAATCTAAAAGGACTCAAAGGGCATATGTGGACCAGCGGCTAGATGAAATGAAAGAATTCATGAACAATAAATTTGAAGAGATAATGGGGGCAATTCATTGACATACAGACAAGATATAGGGAAACAACTGAAGGGTTACTCAAAAGACCTATCATTATAGGAGAGTAAGTCTTAGAAATGAGCAATTCCCAGTCTACAATCAACTTAGAGGTAATTCCTTAGGATTGGTCATTCCTCTAGAACTATGGGTGAAAGACATAGTAGACCATCTCCTCATAAGTTTACCAATCATCATTCTGATAACATAGATAATACTTGGGATGGATAAGGGCCTGAAGAACAACATCATAGACTATACCAGTTAGTTTATAGGAATGGTAGAGAAGGCTTAAAAGGACACATACTGACGACATCACCAAAAGGTTAAAGTTGAAGCTCCAGAGTTTGATGGATGATTGAATCCTAGTGCGTTCCTGGATTGGTTAGCCAGCATGGAAGATTATTTTGAATGGTATGACATAAGAGATATTCAATGAGTTCGATTTACAAAGATGAAGCTCGTGGGATCTGCTAGAAAATATTGGCAAAATGTCCAAATAAACATTGAGCAATAAGGTTATCCACCAATTGAGACATGGGATGAAATGAAGGCCAAGCTGAAAGAAAAATATGTGCCGACTCATTATAAAAGTCAACTGTATGACAAATACCTTAATTTGAGGCAAGTCTCCATAGCTTTCGAGTATATTTCTTAATTCGATGACCTTATGATTAGATGTGACGTGGATGAAGAGGAATGGCACACCATCACCAAGTTTGTTAATGAGCTCAAGCCATGTATACAGAAGGAGCTCAAGTTAAACTTTCCAAAGTCTCTTGAAGAAGCTTATCATAAGACTTTGGAAGTAGAGTCTCTGCCACAGTACTTGTCCATAAAGCGTATTGACATGCAGAGTAATCAATTTAGACAAGCATGAACTTCCACTTTGTCTGAACAACCAACAGGAGCACTTACTTCTAGGACTAGCTCGTCTTTTACACCCACTCAAGCAACTGGGTTAAAGGGTAATACTTTAAGCCTAGTGAGGCTATAGTTCCTGCCTCCCGCCCTAACAATTCTTTTATCGAGTGTTTTCATTGTCACTTAAAGGGTCACATTGTGTCAAAATGCCCACAGCATACTCTAGTTATTGACTCACAATGTGAGGGTGAGGAAGACAATGCAAATGTTGATGTTGTCAAAGATCTGGTTGAGTATCCTTCAGATATTGATAAGGACATCATCATTGATAAACATGGGTGTGAGACATGTCGAGTTGGAGTTATGCAATGCATTCTATCTGTCCTCTGCTTAGTGATTCATGGAAGCGAACAAGTATTTTCCATACTTTTGTGAGGTGATTGCAAATTAGTGGTTGATGGAGGGAGTTCTAGAAATGTTATTTCTAGTCAAGAAGTAGCCCGACTCGACCTCAAGACAGAACCTCACCCAGAACCTTTTCGTGTTACATGGGTCGATAAAACTTCTTTACCAGTCACCCAACAGTGTCGCGTTCCTCTTCACTTAGGTGACTATAAAGAAGAGATTATTTGTGATGTTCTTCCAATGGATGTTGCTCACATTTTACTTGGTCGACCGTGGCTTTATGACTATAATGTTATTAATCATGGTCGTGAGAATACCTACACATTTAAGAATGGAGGCAAGACGATCCTGTTACGTCTTGCTAAGCCTGACAACGAAAGCAAATACTCAAGTAAATCAAAAGGCACAAAACCCAAAACCCATAACTTGCATCTTCTGACAGAAAAACAATTTGTACAAGAAAGCAGAGAGAGTATGATTGTGTTTATTTTGGTATCCAAGGTCTCGCAATGAATTGCTACTACTTTAGAAATGCTAGAAGAGGTGCAACAGCTCTTACAATAATTTCGGGATATCACTCCAGATGAGCTTCCATCTGAATTACCACCAATGAGAGATATCCAACATGTAATTAATTTCATTCTAGGTTCACAACTCCCCAATCTACCGCACTACAGGATGAACCCTAAAGATAGGGCAGAGCTTAACCGACAAGTCAATGGATTGTTGGAAAGGGGTTATATCCAGCATAGTATGAGTCCTTATGCAATACCTGCTCTTTTAACCCTGAAGAAAGACAGCTCTTGGAGAATTTGTGTAGACAGTAGAGCCATCAATAAGATCACTATCAAGTATAGGTTTCCCATTCCTAGACTTGATGACATGCTTGATTTAGTGTCTGGATCTAGTTAGTTTTTAAAGATTGACCTCAGAAGTGGTTATCATCAGATCAGGATTCGACCTGGAGATGAGTGGAAGACTGCTTTTAAAACACAAGATAGGTTGTTTGAATGGCTTGTCATGCCTTTTGGGTTATCAAATGCCCCAAGTACATTTATGAGAGTAATGACTCACCTCCTTCGCTCATACTTGGGAAAATTTTTGGTGGTATACTTTGATAACATACCAGTTTTTAGCAAGTCAAAAGAAGAACATTTGGAATATCTCGAGTTAATTTTTCTCACCTTGCGTCAAGAACAGTTTTATGTTAACTTACCTAAGTGTTCATTTCTTCAAAATCAAGTCATCTTCTTGGGTTTCATGGTTTCTAAAAGGGGTTTAGCAGCTGACCTTGAGAAAGTCCAAGCCATTCGAGAATGGCCTGAGCCACAATCTCTCCATGAAGTATGGAGTTTTCATGGCCTTACTTCTTTCTATAGATGCTTCATTAGAAACTTCAGTACCATTATGGCTCCTATCACTGATTGCTTAAAACAAGACAAGTTTCAGTGGACTTCTACAGCTTCTGTGGCTTTCCAAGATATTAAGAAGAAGCTTTCTCAAGCTCCAGTCTTGTCTTTACCTGATTTTACAAAGTGTTTTGAAGTTGCTTGTGATGCGTCTGGGACAGGGATCGGAGGTGTACTAAGCCAAGAAGGTCACCCTGTGGCTTTCTTTAATGAAAAGCTCAATGATGCCAAACAAAAGTACTCCACTTATGACAAGGAATTTTATGCGATTATGAGATCCCTTGAGCATTGGAAGTACTATCTTCTTCCGCAACAATTTATTCTTTACTCTGATCATCAGGCGCTTAGGTTTATCAACTCAACGACACTTAAATGCTAAACATGCTAAATGGGTTGAGTATATTTAGGGATTCACTTTTATGGTCAAGCATCGTTCAGGAACAGAAAATATAGTGACTGACGCCCTGAGTCGTCGAATCAACTTGTTGCACACTATGAGCATTAGTGTTGTTGGTTTTAAAAACTTGAAGGAAGACTATGCTTCATGTCCAAATTTTGGGATCATATACCAAGAAGTTCGCAGTGGTAACCGTCATAAGCATGTTGATTTCATCCTTAAAGACGATCATCTCTTTCGCGGAAGCAAGCTGTGCATCCCACATACTTTTATGCGAGATTTTCTTATATGGGAGTTACACGCTGGAGGTTTATCTGGTCATTTCGAGGTTAATAAGACAATGGCATTAGTCGAAGATAGGTTCTACTGGCCTTCACTCAAGTGTGATGTGGCTCACATAGTGTCTCAATGTCAAAATTGTCAAACTTCTAAAGCTAGGTGATAGAATACCGATTGGTATACTCCTTTGCCGATTCTCGAGGCACCTTGGAAAGACTTGAGTATGGATTTTGTCTTAGGATTGCCTTGCACAGCTGGAGGTCATGATTCTGTATTAGTTGTTGTGGACAGGTTTTCAAAGATGGCTCACTTTATTCCTTGTAGCAAAACAACAAACACTTTACATCTGGCAAAGTTGTTCTTTAAGGAGATTGTGTGTTTGCATGGGTTACCTACCACTATTGTATCTGATAGAGATGTTAAGTTTGTTAGCTACTTTTGGAAGACCTTATGGAAACTTTTTGGTACCCAATTAAAGTTCTCTTCTGCTTTCTACCCCCAAACTGATGGGCAAACTGAAGTTACTAATTGCAGTTTAGGTAATTTGCTTCGGAGTTTAGTTGGAGATAGGCCGAAGAATTGGGATTTGGTTCTACCTACTACAAAGTTTGCATATAATAATTCAGTGAATAGGTCTACAGGCATGAGTCCCTTCCAGATTGTTCAAGGTTTTAATCTTAAATAGCCTATTGACCTCCTGCCAATCCTATTAACATTTCGCATCTCTGAATCTGTAGAATCTTTTGCCAATCGCCTTCATGAATTACATGCTGAAATTAGGTGCAAGTTAGCAACGAGTAATGATCAATATAAATTATCTGCTAATACTCATCGCCGATTCAAAGCTTCAATTTAGGTGATTATGTTATGGCTCGCATTCGTCCAGAACGTTACCTTAAACACTCTTTTAAAAAGTTGCATGCTCAAGCTTCGGGACCTTTTTGCATAAGAAAGAAATTAGGACCTAATGCTTATCTTTTAGAATTACCTTCTGATATGGCCATAAGTCCAGTTTTTAATATAGAGGATCTTATACCTTACTGGGGAACTTTTGAGCCTTCCCCTTTGCTTTCTGATGATTCTGCAGGTACTCAGCCTTCACAAGTACCAACTCTATCATTACCTACTGTCTCGCTATCAGTTGATGAAATTGAGACCATTATAGATGATTAAATGGTCTTTACCTCTAAGGGGCTCATCCGTCGTTATTTGGTTCGTTGGAGAGGTCAATCTGATGAAGATGCCACTTGGATTTCAGAAGATGAATTCTAACAACTTAATCCTGCCTTGCTAGAAGCTTATCAACTCTTTACCTCTCTGGAGGAGAGTTCTTTGCAGCAAAGGGGAATTGATAGAAAATATGGCAGATGTTATTCTTGAAAGAAATAATTGTTTTTGCATTATTTAGTATTTTATAGGTTTCCTTCTAAGGAAGGAAATTTGACTTGCTTTTGCTTTTTGTTCTTTATATATTTTAATCTGCAAGTTGAGCTTTCTTAAGGGGAAGGAAAGCTTAGTCTATAAATAGACTAAGTTACCATTTGTACTGAACGTCTTGGATGATGAATGAATATTAGAGATGATATTTTGATTGTTCTCTCTCTCCCTATGTTTTGATTCATTCTCTCTTTCTCCCCCTCTCTGTTCTTAATTTCCATCTCTGTTTCTGCTGTATCTCCCTCTTCCAGCTCTGTTCAAATCAATATGAGCGTGTGCATGTGTGTTTTACATCATTGAGTCAAGTACAAACGGATGTATTACACCTGATTGATCATGTTTTATCATATATACACACATATATCAAAATTTGGCTATTTAATGGCCAATTCTCACAAATCACAACTATACACCATTTGATATAAAATGGCCCACTTGGCCTTTGTCACCATAAATTTACTTCAAAATCACCATTATACATATTCACAGCTAGAATCTTAGCCCAATTATTCATTTCACTACATAATTTTACATATAGGCTAAGATTCATAAACTCATTATAATAACAACATTTTACAACTTATAATATGCATGAATCTCTATGGCAACTTATTTACATAATTTCCATTAAAGATTCAGTTCATTACACAAACTTAAGGGTTCGCACAGCTTTAGCAACTTTAAGCCGATCTTAACTCTTTTTCTTTGCCTTGATCACTGCTCTGTCCTGTAAAATGTAACTTTAGGGGTGAGATAATGATCCTAGTAACAGAATAACTCATTACTGTCAACTATCATATGTAACTATATAAAAGCATAGCATAATATACAATTAAACATAACATATATCATATATTTATTTCAAATTTCATTTATCTAAATCATTTCACCTCTTTCACCACTTATTCACCACTTTTCTAACATACAACATGATCACTATCGACTGAATCTATAAATCACCTCGACTTGAAATCATAGGATCTCCTTAGACTAATATACACTCTCATTGACCTGAGTTCACCTTTAATGATAAAATCACTCAAGCAAAAGTATTCTATCTCACTTTTGAATTATGGTTTCTTTCAATATACACAATAGGATGTCGTTGACTCTAACGCCACATTACATCGATACTAAAGAGTCCAAATCTTCAACACCATATCTCAATAGGTACTAAGAAAATAATCTCTAACACCATACTTCAAAAGGCATTAAGGAGTACACTTCTCTAACACCACACCCTGTCGGGCATTAAGGAGAATGATGCCACATTATTTTATCACTACACTCCACACGAGTGAACTCCCACCTCTAAAATCATGCTTTCCAAACTAATCATAGGTTCTCAATCACCACTATCTCATATATACACACATATATACTTTTGTATCAAGTTATACAATTTCATTTAATTGTTTAACTAAATCTCTTTTATGTGATAAATATATAATGCTACAAAACATGCTCAATTTAAAGCGATTTCATGCACTACATAGCATACTCACACACAGTTACAATAAATAATCAATAAAGGAAGTTATTTGGTTATCTCAACCCTTCTGTCAATGGAAAGGTTACTTTTGATTTCAATTACCACTATAACTCTATATAAGCTTCCTTTCTCAACTTATACGTGTAATATGCCAATTTACACACAATTAGTACAATTTAGTCGATCGATTCAATTGACCAAAAACACTTATTTACTGTTAAACTGTTATTCAAAACTACATTTAGTCATCTATTCTTTTCCACTTATCCATTTTAAGTTAGTTACCACTTGATTACTACTTTACATCACCTCAACCAATCCATTTCAATTTTACACCATTTTCACCCTAAAATCTCGTTGAATTAAAGCCAAATTAAGCTCATGGGTTCAAAGTTCTATCATTCAGCTCTAAACCAGTCACAAAGTTCTAATTTAACTTCTAAAAACTTGTTTATTACTATTAAATAAGAATCAAACTTCTGAAATTTCACTTATTCAATTTTTCTATAACTCATACCAAGAGAAATTTGAGTAGAATTGAAGGTGAGGGTTATACGAAGCTTACTCGACAAGTTACTAATCAAAGTGCCTTCAAATACTCTGAAATGGCTTGTCTTAGCTAACCCTTGCTTCCTCTCTTCTCCCTCTCGTGTATTTCTGATTTCCCTCTCTGAAATTCACCCTAATTTCACAACTTAAGGAGTCATTTTTGGGTCTATGTGTTGTACAATAAGGAGAATCCTCACCGCACGCACAAGTTTCAACTTGAAATGCGATCTTTCTACCCGTATCTATTCATATAACATCCAAAGGACACAAATCAATAACTAACATCCAAATTTCTAATCCTCTACTAATTACCATTTTACCCCTAATTAATAGCTAATCATAGTATTAAAAAATCAGGATGTTACATGATCCTTACTTTAAATATCATTTGTAAACTAAGTATTCTTGAATAGTCATGATTTATCTTTAAGGTATGTTTAGTTAGAGGTTTTTAGAGGGGAAGTGAAGGGAGTTGCTGCCCTTCCCTTATTTGGTTGGTATTTAATAAGGGGAGGGGAAGGCAACCCCTTGTTTGATTAAAAAAAAATTGAAAGGGAAGGAAAAGGAGTAACTCCCCTCCTAGCCCTCTTCTTTGATTTGGAGTTTTTTTGAAAGGGAGATTAGAGATAAAATTATAACAAAATTATTTACTTATTTTTTTAAAAATTCTAAACTATCTTTTATATTAAAAAATTATGCACTATTTTCTCCCCTCTCTGTCTAATAATTAAATAAATTTTATTACCTTACAAAAATTAATATATAATTTTTATTGTCTAAAATTGTAATATTTTTTATTAGATACACTAATAAAATATAATATTGATGTGTTTATTCTTAAAAAATGTTATTAATATAAGTTCATATCCTTAAAATAATAAGTTTACTAAAATATAATATAATTATTTTTAATAATAAATCAAAGCAAAAAAAAATTAACTTAAAATTAATAAGAATAAAATTGTCAATTTATTATCAGTCCCCTTCCCTCTCTTACTAAACCAAACAAAGGTTGATTAAAATTTCTCCCCATTTTCTCCACTCCCTTTCCATATCTTTGAACCACAAACACCCTTAATAATTAAGGGTTATTGTAATTAATTAGAGTTAATAACGAAAGTCATTACATGAGGTGTGCTCTAGCTTCATTTGATTGGGAGATTGGGGTGTTGATCATGCTTAACACATTCTAAAAATTTATTTTTTATAAATAATATTTATAAATATCTTATTTTTATTTAAATATGCATGGTGGTGATAAATTTTGGAATAATATAAATATGAAGAAAATAAAGTTCACCTATATTTTAAAATTTTTTAATATGCATGGATGTAACCAATTTTAAAATAAAATATGCTATTTAAGTTATTCATGTGAACACATATAACAACTTTTTTTAGCCATTCTATCTTATAATCATGATAAATATCTCCTATTTCTTAATTATACAGGGTGTAATTTATTTTTTAACTATAAAGGGTGTAAAATCCAGTCTTAAATAAAATGAAGTGTAATTTATTTTTTGAAATTGCACAAGGGTGAGAGATTTTAAAATAAAACAAGTTGTTGAAAATTTAATTTACATGGGTTCACATATCTTAAAATAACAAATTATTATTTATATTTTTAATTTACATAAGACAACAAATTCTACAATTTGTATAAGATTGAAACTGAAAGTTGGTTTACATTCTTAATATGTACGTATGTACAGGTATCAAAATCTAAAACAAATTAAGTCCTTCATATAATATGAAGAAAACAAATTCAAAAATAAAAGAATTTGTTGAATATTTTTAATTTATCTAGATATAAATAATGGGTAGATTGGAACATTTGAGATTTTTGTTAAATTCTCAAGTTGACTCTCCGAATTATTAATTTCTAACTTGTAAAATTATATTAACTCGCTCATAAATTTAAATTAGATGAAACCTCATTAAACTTGCAAGTTAACTCTCCGAGTTTATCATTCTTGCAATTTCAATTTATAAAATCATGTCAACTTACTTATAAAGTTAAATTAAATGCAATCACTTAAATTTTGGTAAACTTGTAGATTTTTAATTGAGTTGAGCAAATTGGGTATATATTATATAGAACACGCTTCATAGAACTGATAGGACACAGATAAAAAAAATAAAATTCAAAAAGAAAAAAATTAATATTAATAAAAAAATAACAAAAATAAGTTACCTTATTTTGAAATTTTTATGTTGAGTATAAGTAGATTTAATTTTAATAATTCATATTTAAGTCAAATTATAATTATATTTTATATTTTAATTATTTAATTATATACTTTCAGTATTATTTATTAATTATTAATAAAAGTAAATTCTTATAGGATTACAATTCGAGCTAACATCTCTATCACAAGTTTATTTATACTCATAAGATTGATAACCTTATTTGAAATTGTAAATGAGATGAAATAGGACTATCATTAATGAAATGGAATAAAATATTATATTGTTTGGGAGTGTTTATTAAAGGGATGGGTGATTTTGTTTGATCATTATTTAAGAACTATTACAAAATTAATATATTTAAGTTAGTTATAATTATGATTTTGCTAGTTTTAAAAAGTACGAGAAAGTGAAAAAGTGAGATCAACCAAGCAAGATGAGATAATTTTGTAACAACATTATTTATATTAACTTATACATTGGCAAGCCAGATGAGATAATTTTGTAACGATATTATTCATATTAACTTATTCATTCCTTAGCCTCAAGATTAAGTTAGAAAAAAAGTAAATTTATGATGGTCAATGATAGTTTGAAAGGTTATCTCAAAATATTTCAATCTTTTTTTTTAATTCAGAAATAATCGATTTCTCTCTCTCTCTTTTTTAAATCTTTTTTCTTTTGCTGGCCGACTCCTTTCCATTCCTCTTAAATCAAGGATTAACTTTCTCGCTTGGTCTTAAATTCCGTTTTAAAAATCCATCATCCATGACTCATTTCATGGTATCTTCGGGTCATTCTCCAATTCTAAAAATAAAAAAGGGAAGAAAAAATAAAAGAGCCGTTGAAGCGTTGACAACCCTCCGAAAAGCGTCGGGCGGCAAAAATTTTGAATACATTTCTTGCCCTACGTGAAACATTTTCAAATCGGTCGGCAACACTCCCCACTCCTGTTCTGCTTCTCTTTTCGATTTCTTCCCTCTCTAATTCTGCCTGTCTTCTCGATTTCCTAAAATTTGGGTTTAGAGCAACTTCTCTCTTCGCTACTGTAGATCGCAGAACCATTCTAAGAAGTTTTGCATTCATCAGTTCAGTAGACTCGTTGCCGCAGTATATTTGACGCATTTCCAGCAGGCATTTTTTTACTGGATTGCAGCTACAGCAGGTATTTATCGTTCTTTACGCCGCTCCTCCTCTCCACCCATAAATTGCATAAACTGATTTGGTATTCTCATCAGCATACTCAATAATGGCGGTCGAAAACTACCATGTAATTGAGCTCGTCGGCGAAGGGTCATTTGGGAAGGTGTACAAAGGAAGGAGGAAGTATACAGGACAGGTGCTCTTACATTTCACCCGAAATTTATATTTTCTTGACCGTTTTGGTTATTTGTATTCTTCAATTTTTGTTATTGGATACCAGACTGTTGCAATGAAATTCATAATGAAGCATGGAAAAAGTGAGAAGGACATCCATAATTTAAGACAAGAAATTGAGGTAATTTATTTTGTTTTTGCTCTCTGCACTGCTGCATCTGTGGGTTTCACATTTTCACTACAGGGCTTTTCAACTTCTCTGCTCTTGAAGATTGAACTTTCCAATATTTGATTCCCGCCCAAGTTTAAAATTGGATAAGCAAATACATATCCAGTGACAATAAATTAGTTATCATTCATTCAAAACTTTAGATTGCTGGAGTCGAGAATTCCTTTCTGCTGTTGAATTTAGCAGGGGTTCATAGCATTATGCTAATAGGATATTTTTCGCCTGCGATTTAGCACAAGAAATAGGATAAAAATTAACGTAAAAACAGAAATAGGATAGTCTTAAGATGTGCTCAATGCAATTAAATAATTTACCATTATTTGCTTAACTTTTAGTGATTAATTTAAGCACTAAATGTGCGCTGTTTAAATATAGTTTGATTTTGAATCCTGAATATATTAAAATTAAAGAGAATATTGGTGTCCATTATAATTGATGAGTCTGCACGAATCAGAATCAAAACAATTGTAATTAGATAATCAATGACTTAGATGCTGAAATAATTTATGCTGAAAGTCTCTAATGAACTGCCACATGCAAAATGTTTTAAGAACTGATACTTGAATTCACGCTTTAGCTCACCTTTTTAGTTGCTATATTTTTCTCTCTAGCTTACGTCTGCTGAAATATTAAGCTTCAATTTTTGTGAGGGTTAAACTATTAAATTAAGTTTTCATAAAACGTGCATCCCTAGAAGGGGACACTCTGCCTTCACCATTTCAGCAATTCAGCTTCCTTGATTACTGTATTCCTAAGTTGTATTTCCATAAATTCCATTTTTATTCATGATTATAGCATTTTTGAAATATGTACTGGTGCTCAAACATTTTAAGCCTGTACTTTTTTTTCAACTTTCTTTATCCATTACCTTTCATAGTTCCCACACGAGTGAAGAGCTACCTCAAAAACAGCAAAAGAAAATAGTTATTTCCTCAAAAAATGGTTATTGAAAATAGTTTATTCTATTTAAGGAACTTTCTTAAAACATCAAAACTCTTAAATAGAAGAAATTTTATTGGCACACGAGTTTCATTCTGAGATATCATATTTAATTTTGGACTTCGAAGGTATCTACTTTGTCACAAGGAATAGATCATACGATTTGCTTGAAGTACTAAGCAATTTTGATCAGTTGTGATCAATTTTTTTGTGGGTGATTATAAATTTTACAGAACAAATTAACTAACCAAAATTCAGACATGCAGTTTGATTTTGAACTAGTTATACATATGATGGTCCTCAGGTCAGTTCCAAGCTCAGTCATTTACATCAATGTGGTTTGTTGATGCTATTTCTTAAAAGTTTCTTGGAATAAAAGTGGTGCAGTCTGTGAACAAACAGTTTTTGAGGTGCAGAAAATTGTTGGGTCTATGCTCGCCCCATTAACTTGTTGAAGTTATTTTTAATATTTGCATGAGTGAATGAATCATTCTCATTTTGCCAAATACTTATGTTTTTCATCTTTTTTTCTTATATAAGACGTGTTAACTTTTTGCAGATCCTAAGAAAGTTGAAGCATGAAAATATAATTCAAATGCTTGATTCCTTTGAAAGCCCGCAAGAGTTTTGTGTTGTCACAGAATTTGCACAAGTAATCATCTTCTGTCATTTATTTCAATTGGCCTTTTGAGTGGTAGTAACAATCAATAGCTTTCAATTCTGAAATTGTTACACACTGAGTTGTAAACCATTATGTGTAATTAATTGAAGACAGACAGGGTTAGTATCCATGATAAGAAATGCTAGTAGTTATATTTCTTAATTTGCAGGGTGAACTATTTGAGATTCTTGAGGATGACAAATGCCTTCCTGAAGAACAAGTTCAAGCAATTGCAAAGCAATTGGTATTTAATTTTTATAAAGAATCCACTTTTCTGTCTAGTAATTTCAAATAAAGCATAAATTATTTATTCACCGGGACATGTTTCTTGGGTTTTGACAGCTTTGTATTTTGGGTTTGCGCGTGCGATGTCAACGAATACTGTTGTTTTGCGATCCATAAAAGGTTTGCTTATCAAAACTGATGTTGTTTATTTGGTATAAAAGCTTTTCTATAGCTTCTTGTGCTTTGAGAAATTATGTTACTGTGTGCATAATTTGTTACTTTATGCTTTTTACAGGCACTCCATTGTACATGGCTCCAGAACTCGTACGAGAACAACCTTACACCACACTGTTGATTTGTGGTCTCTTGGTGTTATATTGTATGCGAAGTTTCCTTTATCTCAAACTAGGAACTTCTATGTGCAGTTATGCATGTGCGATCTTATTTGTTTGAATTCGGACTTGAGAATCTGTCAGCTTCACGCTAGCATCTGCTTGTTTCCTCAATTTCTTGCTTGTGACATTCAGCTATTGCATTCCGTTTTCCATCCATAGCAGTAGATAATTTTCACAGATTTTAAAATCTATCAGGTTTAAGCCCTATCTTCAGCATCTGCATAGGTTAATTTTCTGAACAAATGATCAACTTATGAAGGACCCTTTGTAGTTTCCTTCTGAATGATGATATTCACTTACTCCTTGTAATGAAACCATGTTAGTACACAGATTCTTCTGTCTCAATTTTTTTTGGCCATTCATCTTAAATTTAAGTGTTGAAGCCATTTTTTCATGGCCATAACAGGTATGAGTTGTTTGTGGGACAACCTCCTTTTTACACAAATTCTGTGTATGCTCTCATCAGGCATATTGTTAAGGTATATTTCTCAAACATATGAAGCTTGTTATTTTAGATCCTGTGCTCCATGATGAAGTGACTTTCTTAAATGTAATAATCCAGGATCCAGTTAAATATCCAGACAGCATGAGTCCCCAGTTCAAAAGCTTTTTGAGGGGTTTGCTTAACAAGGTTGTGTGTAGTTGTGGACATTCCCCTTTCTCTATTACATGTTACTCTTATCCATATTGATGTGTAAAATTCATTGATTTATGAAATTATTCTTATTAGGCACCAGAAAGTCGTCTGACTTGGCCAGCTCTTCTTGAGCATCCATTTGTTAAAGAAACCTCAGATGAATTGGAATCCAGGGTAGCCATTTAAACTTTATTTAAAGTTGTACTAGTAAATGTATTTAGTCCCTCTCTTTGGAAGATAAAGAATAGATTTACAGTTGACCTCGTTATTTTTTTCATTAAAGAGATGTCAATTTGTGCCTGCTTCAGGAAATGAGTGAAATATCTGTTTCACCCAAGGGCTATGATCTAACACGGAGGGGTGAAGAAAAAAACCTGTCAACCTTCATCAGGTTCAGTTGCTTCTAGTTCTAGTGCTGCATGGAGATACTCCTCTATATTTATCATATGTATCCCTTTGTGTGATCCTTATTCACATAATTACAGTCTCAAGACTAATGAATTTTATTACAGCTTTTAAGGAGAATACTACTTTACCTGCTCAAAGTGAGGCTCAGATAAATTGTCCTAACTTGGACACAGCCCATTCTTCAGTACATGATGCATCCCCGGGATTTTCAAATCAAAATTCTGTCATAGAACCAGGTATCATTTCCTGCTTGGTAGTATTCTTATGCCTTATACTTCAATGGATGTCAGAAGAAAGGTGCTATTTCCCTTCTCTAATCTTCTTGTCCTGCTATTGTTTAGTAATTCTTTATAACTTAATCTGAGTTGTTGTCTTGTATACGAATCTATTTCTTTCTAAGTACATTATATTAATGAATATTATGTCATTGTATTTGCAACTTTAGTTAGGTAAGTAGCAGTTCATTATGCTATTCAAATTCCAATTTCGGTGTGCTTATGACATATTTAACTTTCCTGATAAACTTGTTGCAATAGTTGCAGTAGTTGTAAATATGCAAACTTGCAATCCTTTGATGACACAATGGTTTTGAATTGGTGTTAAACCATTCATATGCTGCTGTATTGGTAATTTTAGTTCAGTATATTTCATTGCTTGTAACAATTTTGGTCTCACAAAAACATACAAATACTGCATTTCTAATTTATAAACTACACCATTTGTGGGTCTTTGGTAAATGATAACATTTCACTCTTTTTTAACTCATCTATGTTTCTCTATATGCTAGTTAGTTCCTTTTGTCTGGTTCTTGTACCGGGAAGCAGTTGACAGGATGGCTTCCAACAATGGCTTATTGCATTTCTTTAAATTCAAGTTTCATAGCCTCATCGCAATTATTCTATTTAGACATTCACAAGCAGCAAATTCACGCATAGAGGAATTTTAGTGGCTTGTCATCATGCAGAATCTTGAAATGCTATTGTGTTTTATTTACTTGGAGGAATGATTATGATTCTTTGTTTTGCTTGAAAGCCTGTAATATGTGACATAACTATTTCTAATTAGGCTGCCAGAGATTGGAGAAACTAGAAAATATATCTCGCACACTCAAAGGTGCTAAATTAATTGGTCAGGATAATGAAGCATTGACTCATATTCTTCTACAGTTGAAAATATGGTCTGAAGGATCTCATAACACATGCAGGTAAATATGAGTTGCATGGTCATGTCTATTATGCATGTTAAGCCCACTTGAATCTCAATATTTTTAAAAAATGTACAGTGGTCAAGAATTTGTTGATACAAACCGGTCTTTGAGAATTCTCTCAAACCTAGTTGCAGCAGAAGCCCTCAATTCTAGTGGACGAATAGATGAATTAATAAGTGAGCTTCTTGCATTTAGCGGAACTATTATAGGAGTTAAATCCCCTGAAGTTAACGACGTGGTAGAAAAGGTATAGCATTGAAATATTTGAATTAGAAGTTCTTTCTTTAATACTTGTACCCTGCTGTATCTTTCCTCCTTGATCTTGCTTTGAGTTAGGTTCAATATGCAGATAATTGGCAAAAAGTGTCTGGCAAATGACTTTTTTCCCCCCAAAATATGAAGTTTCCTTTTTCAAGCAGAAAATTTCCAAGGCGTTATCTAATATATGGCATTGGGTTTATATCATCTGTCCATTTCAAATCTTTTGGCTGATAGTTTATTAGTATATAGCCTTCATTATTAACTAAACATTAAATTTTGTGCAGAGTTTCTCCATCACTAAGATGTTATTAGACAATAATGGCAGCTTCAATGCAAGCTCTTATCTGAGGCATTGGGTTGCAATTGTGGAAATTTATTCACAGGTCATATTCTTTTTATTACATAATTTCACATATGATAATTCTAAATAAAGGGAATCATATCCAATGAATTTAAACATAAAAAATCATTGTTAATACATATTCTGTTGGAAGATTAGGTTATTATACGTCTGTTTTAACTAAATTGTTTTCATTTTATTTAATTATTTGATATATGATTTGTTTTATTTAATGATTATTTGTTTTTTTCTTTTGTCATTCTGGGATAATGCTTCTATGTTCTTTAGCATTAGTTTTAAGTGTCCTTTTATCAGGATATGATTAAATTTAAGCTTTATATTATGATTAAGTTTTGAAAATCAAGCCTATTAGTTGGAATACTTTGCTGTTCTTTTATCTCCAATATATGTTCACAATATGCGTTTGTATTAATCTTGAATTTCTACATGGTGTTCGAACAACAAACCTGCCCGTTCAACCAGCTTTCTTAGAATTGAAGCGTGAGGAAAGTAGGAAAGAAATACCCATTTGAAGAAAGACATGCTATGGTAGCCCTTGGTTCTCACAACCTAACTGATTCCCAATAGAGAATTACATCACAATAATATTAACAGAAGAATAAACGTGTTGAGCTTGGACTTAGGTTGAGAAGAAACCTGAATGCCTGACTTTTGAGAAGTCAGCCTCTCTCCTCGCCAAAACCAGAATTCTTCTTATGTCACTTTGCTGCACAAACCAAGTGAAGGCACTTCCTCCTCTACTCCTCTCTCTTCCAGATAGCAGTGTTATTCTCACATTGGGCCCTCTTCCTTTTATAAACCTTGCCCCACTTCTTGCAAGAAGAGTCTTTGGGCCTCTTTCTATTGCAAACCTATCCCGCTAACCCACTAGACCCATCATCTTTTATATATGCGTATGGTTGCTATTCAATAAATAGATCACGAGATTATCAACAGTGAATTTTCTACACCGAATCTGTAACAGTTTCTATAGGTTATATTTAATCTGTCATGCATTATCATAGAGTACTCCAGCTAGTGCATACTTTTTGTTGTACATGGAACAAGCTCTTGGTGATTGCACATTGCTTACATGGGTGCTGCACTCTCAATTATTGATATATGCAGGTTGTAGCTTCCACAAATGATGCATCTGGACGGGTTCTCTATGAGTCTAGTGCGTGCATTACAATCATGCTATCTAGAGTTGCTCAGGTTGTTAGATCATCTTCTCAAACTCCAAGCCCAGAGACACTGAATGAAACAATAAAAAAAATTCTGGATCATGCAAAAACATCTTGCGTAGTGGACCATTTGTGTCTCTGCTTAAAAACTTCAGGCTCTAGTCTTACTTCAGGTTCTTCTATTATGTTACGGGCAGCTTCAGAAGCATGTAGAGCTATCTGGTCTCTGATAAATGCACTGGATATTCTTTTCATGAAAACAAATGCCGTTGTATTTCCTATAGATGCTTTACGGAGTCATTCTTTGTCTCGACTAGAAATTATAGATCATGAGCAAAGTCCATTTATGGGAGCAGAGTCATCAAAAATTGTCGAAGCAGTGACGAGAGCATTTCTGAATAACAAAGCCATTCGGGTTGCTGTTTACTATTGTTTCCACCAATGCCTTGAGGCTGCAATGTGTTCTGGTCTTCAGGTACTAGTGATTTAATGCTTGCCCTTGTTTACAAGGTTTCTTTTTGTGACAGAAGGATCTATGAATGTCATATTTGTTTGAGATTGTAAGGCAATAAAAGTTTTTTTAACCTTTTTGTAACACTCGATTATTAACATGAACCCTCAAGTTTTAGACATGACAGATTGACAATGATGAATATATCATTGCCTTTTCTCTTTCAGCTTTTGTCAAGGTGCTGCCTGCACAGTGGAGTTGTTCCATCACTCCTTTGTGGTCTGCCTAGTTCCCTTCCTGTGGTTACTGTTGTTAGTGGTGCTGGAGATGGTACAATTGTTTCAGAAATATTTTCAGTATTGTCATTATGCACTGCCTCTTTAAATAAAGATCCACAAAGTGGAGATTCAAATAACCTGAGGTGCAAATTCACCAATCCTTCAGCTCTGACTATTTCTTCGTGCCTCATCCTTGCTATAATTGCGCAATGTTTGAAGTCATCAGGAAGAAATTCAGCACTGTTTATGCTCACAAACTCACCAAAGAAACAGCTTGCTCGACTTTCATTGCTTGCCCGTCATATTTCTTCTGATGATAGGGAGAAAACTTCTTATCAACCTCAAGGTGCATCAGCTATGCTGGCTTTAGCATCCATTCTATCCCTCGAATCAGGGGCTGCTATTGAGTCCTCAATCTCTGAAATTGCCATGCCTTTGATTCCTCGAACATCTTCGCTATATGATTACCTTAAAATTTCATCCGGCAAAGAAAATGAGTTGGATCCTTCCTACCCCAGTGGGAAGCTTTCATTTTGGCAAGGACTAAGGGATGGTTGTGTTGGCCTTTTAGATTCCAGACTGAAGTGGGGAGGACCATTAGCTGTTCAACAGTTGTGTGCTATTGGTGTCCCTTTTTCTCTTATTCGCTTATTAGGCATTGATGGCACTAATGCTCCTCATGGACATGAGCGCCCAAATGATACGGTTGGATTATCCCCTACTGGTGTTATTTGGACAATTTCATCAATATGTCAATGCCTCTCTGGTGGTGCTTCTACTTTTCGTCAGATATTGATTAGGAATGAACATATCAAACTCTTTTGTGACTTGATATGCGATGCTCATCTAAAGTTGATAAACAGATGGATCGGACCTGGTGGAGGGAGAGCAGGAGCTAGAGACCTAATTAATTCAGTAATTGATCTCTTAGCATTTCCATTTGTTGCTCTCCAAAACGTGTCTGGCTTGCCGGCTGCCACTACATCTATTAACAACGGGTTTCTTCTCAACATGGGCTCTCCTTGTCATAAAGTATACATGGAAGATAAAGCCATAATTAAAGCAATAGAAGAAGACATGGGAAAATACATCAAGATCCTTCTGGAGGTTAACATTTTTCATCATTTTTTTTTCCTTTTGGAGATTTGGAAGATCTTCCGATTAAAAGTTTTTTGGTTCTTATAACGTAGCTTGGTAAAATGAGATGCTTTTACAGCTTGTTTTCTTGAGCAGTCTAATAGCTGATGGCAGCAGCTTATTCGCCCTTCCTGGCATTGACGGCTATACTTTTTGATTACAATCCATTTGTTGGGTTTTCTTTGAATTATTATTGTTGTGAATTGACTTTCATGAATTTAATACTGTTTGCAATATTTAAATTTTGCTATTAGACGATTACACACTGATTTGCTATATCAAGATATTAGCAAAACATTTTACCAAATTGTTTTTGAAAATTTCAGGTTGGAGTTCCTGGTACTATTCTACGATGCATACATCATATGGAGTTGAAGGAGTTGGGCAGGCCTGTTGCCTTTCTTGCTAAAATGGTCAGCCATCGACCTCTGGCGTTTCAACTAGTAAGCCTAGGTCTTCTAGATCCAAATAGGATGAGAAGGTTTTTGGATTGTTCAGTCCCAAAAGAGGTCACACTAGATGCCCTCATGATAGTTTCTGATCTTGCTCGTATGGACAAGGTAAGATTCTTTCTCATTAAATGTTTCCTTATTATCAGAAAAAATATCTTAGTTCTGTCTCTCATTGACTGCACCTGAGAGTCATCCTTTAGCTGACACTATCAGGAAAATCACAAAACTTACTGTGAGAGATTGGATGGTCATCTTTGACTATGTTTATAGAGAAGCAAATAAATGTGCTGATTTTTTTAGCCTACCAAACACTTCATGTTACCTTTGACATTATGGTTTTTTATGTTCCTTGACATAACTATAGAACTTCATGGCTTTAGATATGACAAAATTTTAGTCTCTTTACATGGTTTTTGCCATGGCCTTGTAATAAAAAAATATATATATATATCTTAGTTGTTCTGTCTTTGCCAGTTTACATAACAGTGCGGGTACATACAAGTTAAAAGAAGCAGATAAATGGAGACATTTCATACTCCGTAGTCGTGTTTATATGTGCTTTTGTGAGTGTCAAAGTGTTTTAAAACCAGATTGTTCATTGATTTGGAGCGTAAGGCATTTGTTCATCGTTCAGAGATCTTGCTTTGCTCAAATCATTCTTAAATATGATGGTATTAATAAATTTATTAAGAAATATATGTATAAAATAAAAAATAACTATACAAGTGTACAAATAATTTCACTAATTTCCGTTTGATATCTTTTATATAATTATACATGATCTGAAAGCTAAAAAATAAAATTTTCAACTTATTGTTACTTACGTTTTGATAATTTCTCCATGAACTTATCTTTGATAAAAATTAATGTTTACTCCTTTCATTTGTGCTTCCGAATGCGTTACATCTTGAAGATAAAGATAGTAGCTTTTGTGATGTCAAAGTCACTTTTAAAATTTCTTTTGAATTTTCCTTCTAACAAATGTGTTTATATTATACTGGACTGTACGTTGTTTTGAAATTTGAATGTTCATTCTTTATGATTGTTTCGAAATATTTTGTACATACTGTTTCTCTGTCCTCAGGCGTTCTATGAATACATTAAAGGTGCTTCTATCTTGGAGTTCTTAAAAGGTTTTCTTTCGCATGAGGACCCCAATGTGCGCGCCAAAACTTGCAGTGCTCTCGGGAATATGTGTCGTCACAGCGGCTACTTTTATGGTTCACTTGTATGTATTAAAATAACCTTAAGTACAATAAATGATTGTCTTGGTCGGGGTCTTTACAATTACAAATATATAAATTGAAAAGTAAAGCAATGTTATCATGAATAAAATAAGAAGCTTTAATTTTGACAATCAAATGAAACCTGACATTTTCTGCAGAGCTCATTTTATGCAGTTTCTTATTAAATCGGATATTGCAGGCAAGACATCAAATTGTAAGCATCCTTATTGATCGATGTGCTGATCCAGACAGACGGACAAGAAAATTTGCTTGCTTTGCTGTAAGCTTTATCAACTCCCTCAAAGATCTAAGTATTTATTAATTTTGACTCATTATGCCTTTTGGCAAGATTGCCATTTCTTTTTGTTAAGCGAATACCTTTGCTATTTTTCATGTGCCGTGCTTCTGTTTTGGTAATTGGTATTACATCAATGCCGACAACTCTTTCGTTCACTAGATATATGCAATATTTAAAAGATTAATTAATTGCATTTTTGGCATCTTTAGTTTAGTCACCAATATATTTAGTCTTTCCCATTTCAATGTGGTCAATTTTATCCACTCATCCTTATTAGAGCAATTCAATGCATCTAATTGTTAGCTTAAATTAATGAATATTTAAGTATACTAATTAAGAAGGACAATAACTAGCTTCCATTAAGTCAGAAGGTGAATGTAAATATTATATTTAACTGTGATCTATTTTCACATGTCAAGTTTGCTATAGTCTAGTGGTTTTCTCATTTATTGCTTGTATTAAAGCTTCACTCACCTGCATTGCACAGGCTGTAAATAGCCTTGGCAATGCCTTTGTAAATAAGACTCAGATGTAAGAACAAAGAGCCATTGATTTATCTTAACTGTATGAACAATGGATTTTAAGTTTACATGCAACCATGTTTTTTTTCCCTATGTTATTTTAATTGGAGGAAAATTATTATTTTAATTGAAACTAGAGGGAGTAAATTGATCCAGCTGACCAACTTCAATTATCAATTTAATTTCTTAAATTTAATTTTTATTAATTTGGTCCTTTATATTTTCTTAAATTGTCATGTTAGTCTTTAAGTTTTTAAACAGAAATTATTCTCAAATTAATCTAATGTTTAAAGTAGGATGATAACTTCCCAATTCCCATGGATATGTGACTGAATGAGAAAAAAAATTAGCTTTCAAATCAAGTTAATTTTTATCAAGGGTAAGCATAACTTTTGGTCCCTGTACTTCACTCACGTTTTGCTTTTGGTCCCTATATTTTTTTTTTGTGTTTTAAGTCTCTACACTTTTATTTTCCATTATTTTTGGTTCCTCTATGAGTAAAGTATAAGGATCTTGGAAGGACTTAAACAATGAAAAACAAAAGTGTACGAACCTAAAATATCGAAAAAAAGTATAGGGACCAAAAGCAAAACTCGAGTAAAGTACAGGGACTAAAAGTTATATTTATCCTTTTATCAATATAGTCTCTTACGTTACATTTTGTTATTTTGTTTTTTAAAATTTTCAGGTTTGTTTTTTCTTACATAAATAATTATATTTTTTTTTTGTTAATCTACACAGCTTCCATCAATATTTCGTTATCCTTGTTAGTAAATTTTAATCGTATTACATTCTCTTTAAATAATAAGAACCAAATCAATAACAAAATCAAACATAAGGGACCAAATCGATAAAAATTAAACTTTAGGGATCAAATCGACAATTGAGGTAAATGTAAGAAATTAAAAGTTTCATTATCCCTTAAATCAATAAAAATTAAAATAGTCTTTGGCATACATTGTTTTGCATATTCTTCTAACTCACATTGGGTTTGACCGCC
This sequence comes from Prosopis cineraria, assembly GCF_029017545.1. NCBI lineage: Eukaryota > Viridiplantae > Streptophyta > Magnoliopsida > Fabales > Fabaceae > Prosopis > Prosopis cineraria. The sequence continues at coordinate 1,210,543 of NW_026555332.1, forward strand.
TAACTTTGTGTATTTATTAGCTATTAAGTACAATTGCCTTCTTACACTCCATAAGTAGATCTAATTTATTTTCTTCAACCTGACCTCAGATTGGAAATGCTGCGTACCACAATGACATGCTATACGAAGAGCTGAGAAGATCCATTCCTCAGTTGGCAAATTTACTGCTGATGGCAGAAGAGGACAAGACTAAAGCAAATGCTGCAGGTGCACTTAGCAATCTGGTTCGCAACTCTGATAAGCTCTGTGAAGATATTGTATCCAAAGGAGCGATTCAGGTTTGTTGCATGCTATCTCAATATTAGGAGCACACAAGTGTTCTGTAAAATTTCTGCACGTATAACTCGGACAGTTGACAATTCAATAGGGTTATCCCATTCTATCTTATCTCTAATCAAGTATGACAAATATTCATCAATGACTTTATCTGCTTGCACTGAATGGGGTTGCTATTAAAGCTGACATAGAGTTAGAATGTAGAACTTCCATCAAAAGCAAAAGAAAGTTTACATGTAGAACTGTTCTAGACTCTCGTGCAAAAAATTTATTCATGGTTCATTATTCAACAACTTATTCTTTTGATTTGAATGATCATTGACATGATATTAGAGCCGGCGATCAGAAGTTGAATATTCGATCCTCTAGTTTTCATTATACATGCGTACGCATAATATGCATACATAAATGTATAACCTCCAAACCAAGGGATCATGAATTTAGTACTTCATTCTCTAATTTTTGGTTTGGTAAGCGCAAACATGCAGGGTGTCTTGCTGCATTTATGAATCATGAATAATGTGGTTTTGTTTCAAATTACATGTTTCATGACTTCTTCGCCCCAAACTTTTCTTTGATTGTTCGGCACAAGTACTTATAGTCAAGAGTGGAGGGATGGGGACTAGTAAGGGCCACAACTCCCAAGTTTTTATTGTTTTTCCTTAGTATTAATAAATGTTATATACATCTAGCCCCTTCAATATTTATGAAAACTTTATAATATATGTACTTTTTAACCTCAGCCACCTCATAGTTAAATTTTGATTTCGCCCTTTCTTATATTATTACATGAGATTCACTACTGTTTAATTTTGGAAGAATTACATATAAGTCCCAGACAATACAATTAAATATTATAAGGAGTTACGTTATGCTCATAGTCAATGCAATTTTGTTTTGGGTTGGGTGCTGCTGCATTACTTTTTGCCCCCTTCAAATTTAAATTTGAATGTACTTGGGAGGTGTTTCTGCACTCAGGTCACACTTCATGTGAGTGTGTTACATATGGAAGTGATTCCTTGCCTTTCTGCATGCACAGAAGATATGTGACTTCAAGTATCACTACTAGCAGGGTGGGAAGGGGAGGAGTCATGGCTTCAAAATTTTTAATTGTTTCTTAGTATTATATAGATCTTATATACTTTCAGTCCCTCAAGATTTATGAAAATTTTGTAATATATATGCTTTTTAATCCCGGTTCCTCGCATAATTAAATCCTGACTCCACCCCTTATTACCAGCTATGTTTTGTAATGTGATCGTGGTTTTTCATGCTTGCAGGCCCTCCTTAAGCTGATTGCAGATTGCTCATGCGTAGCGTTGAATCCGAGCAGAAATGATTCAACAAGCGAGTCCCCTTTAAAGATAGCTCTGTTTTCCTTGGGAAAAATGTGTGCACACCCCCCGTGCAGACAGTTCCTCCGTTCATCGCCCTTGTTTCCTGTAGTTGGAAGGCTTCAGCAATGCCCTGAACCATCAATTGCCAAGTATGCCTCTGTAATTGTTAGCAAAGTTGCTGAAGTTTGATGCTAATTGCCACCACCATATTTCCATGGATGCCATTCTAGTATTTTTTTTTTTTTTGACTGAAGGATGTCATTCTACTAATCCACTTGAAATGTGAGATAATAAAATGTAAGATGGGTGGGCTAGTCTTTGTTAGTAACAATGGTACAAGTCATAATAAACTTATGCCTTGCACTTGAAATGGACTGTATAATATCAGCTATGTCCATTTTTATATATCTATTCTGTATATAATATAAATGATGGGTAAATCACACAAAAGGACTGGGAAGAATATATGTCGCAAAAAAACAAAACTACCTCTTATACAGCAATTAGATAATTCTGAAATTGCTGTGAAAGATCAAGAGATTTAAATGTTATTAAAATTTATGGTGAAAATACAAAACTACCTCTTATACATTTATAAATACATATATATTTTACTATTGTCACTGACTATTGGAGCTCCAACTTTGACCCTTGGAAAGCCACTGCCAGACTTGTCGCTAGCAATCGGACCACCGACGTCAGTGGCAATTAAATTCAATTTTCAGGTGGCAAGGGAAGGTTTGAACTCACATCCTTGATCACCAAAAAATCCGATAGCTACCAAGCTACCAATGGTCCTTAATTATATAATGCACAAATTTATATATATTATTAGCTTTGTTTTCACTTTTCAAATTACCACTTATTAGGAGCTTAATTTTATTTGTCATTTCACAAATGGTTACTTATTAAATTATTAATAGGACTTGTTAATTTAACATGCACAAGTTTTTATAATGTTTACTTTTTTTTATTATCAAAATTTTACTTATCAAAAGCTAATGTAAATGGATGTAGATCCTCTCAGAATTGTTTTGCCTTAGCGTCCCTTCGTGTCCCAATATGATCCCTTCAATAAATATCCAATGTTTCATAGTTTGTCACATCATTTCATGTCAAAATAATTTTATTTTAAAAAATAATTCTTTCATTAAATTAATTTTTTATTTCATTTTCTATTTTTAAAACTTGTTCTAAAAAATTATCTTACATATTTTTATAAAGGATTTACAGTTCGGCTTATTCAAAGTCTAGCTTAACTTATTTAATAAAAATTTGTTTGAAAAAAATTTACAAAGTAAGTCAGAATATGAGCAGGTATTTATAATATGATTTATTTAAATTCTGGCATGATTTATTTAATAAAAATTTATTTAAAAAATTTACAAAGTAAGTCAAATTATGAGTAAATATTTATGGTCTGGCTTATTCAAACTATGACTTGATTTATTTAATAAAACTTTATCTAATAGAACAAGTTGAAAAAATTATTTTTTGAAATAAATTTATTTTTACATGAAATGTTATGACAAAGTATGAGATATTAGATATTTATTGAAGGGTTGAGATTGGTATTTTGAGGAATGCTGAGGAAAATGACAGTGAGAGGATCTGGATCCTATGTAAATTTGGAATTTTAATAAAGTTTATTTGTAAAGTTATTAAAGGAAATTTCAAAGTTTGTAATTGAGACTTATTAAAAAATTTAATATGTAGAAACTTTTATGGATATTTACTTGTTAAGCCACTTGGTGGCATTTTGGCTGCCCTAACAATGGTGGGGTTTTTTTTAAAAAAATATATTTGCGGGATATATTTGACTTTTCATCATAAATTTTAATTATATTTGGATTCCTTGATCTATCAGAGTAATTTTAGAATTATTTAATTCTTTTTTTATATAAAGATGCTTCCTAAGTCCTCTAATGCAGTTTTCCCATAAATATATTTTTATAAAAGTTCCCATAAATATTTTAATAAACCATGTTATTTGTATATGTCATAAATAATCAAGAAAATGACAACAAGATCCTATTGAAATATAAATAACAATTAAGTTTCTTAAAATGCTGTAATTTTTTTAAAATCTCTAAATACCTTTGTGATATTAATGATTTTGAGTTAAATGATTAAATTACTCATTGTTTAAAATAAAAATAATAAGTCTAATCCTATTTTTCTAATTACAACTTTTATTTTATAAATCACAAAAATTGATAAAAAAATTATAATTTTTTATATAAAATTTCTCTTATCGTTAAAGTTCAAGTTTTAAAAATAATCAGTTATAATTTTTATTTAAGCAATCACAATTTTTATTATATGAATTGTAAAAATTGAATAAAAAGAGCAAAACTTCCCAAATGAACCTGTTTATTTTTTTATTTTAAAAAGAGACAATTTAGTCATTTAATGTAAAATTATTAATGTTAGAAAGGTGCATAAGGGTTTTAGAGAAATTATGACATTTTAAAGGATCTAAATGTTATTTATATATTTCAGTTAAATTTTATTGTCAATTTTCCTAAATAATACCCCTTATTTCCCAAATTCATAAAAGGAGCCCCAAAATAAATTCTATTTTTTCATTGGCAAACTATTTAGTTAATAAACAAAAAAGTCATTTAACATTTAAAATAGAGAAAAACTAAAATTAAAACTAATTCTACAAATGGTAGTGTAAGCATCCTTCATATATTTATGGGTTAAATGGTAATTTGATTTATAAATTACAAGTCTATGAGTGTCTCAAATTCTAAATTCATTTTTTTAATATGCTCCATTAATTTTTGAAAATAATATAATGTAATTACTGTTGAAAAAAAGTTAATTTTAACTATTAGTTGACTATGAAATGACAGAAAAAGAACAAGAAAATATTCTCTTGATTCTTTGTTGTAATTTTTGGAGTCTTTATTTGCAATTTTTTATATTTTTTTTGTAATTTTTTAATTATTTTCTATAATTTTTTGCTTCTTTTATATCGTTATTTTAGTTAACTAATAATCGAGTTCTAGTATTTAACTCATGTTAATGATAGGGACTATGTTGCACCATTTTTTGAGAAAAGCAATGCAAAAATCAAATTTAAGATCCTAAAAACTCTTGGATTTATGATTTAGAAGTCAAATTGTTCTTTAATCTTATATTTTTAAAAACATTAATAAAAAAGATAATTGATGATATAATTGTTGAATATTATAAATATTTTTGAGTATTTCAAAAGGAATTATTATAAATTAATAATATTAATGATTATTTAAGTTTGTTTATTATTTTATAACATATAATTTAAACAACATTATTATTTGGAACCGTTTTTTAATTGTGATTACGTTGATTTTATTACCTAGTATTATGAGATCTGCTTATAAAAGGCAATGTTTGTCATAGGTTCAGTTAAAGCCTTAGTACTCTCGGCCTTTCTCTCTTCTTCTATCATACTAGTTATACAGTTATCTAAGTATATTCTGTAAATTTTTGTTGTTTTGTGTCCCTACTTTTTATAGAAAGAGTCTGTTTAATCTTGGAAAGCTGCCGCGCGATCAATTCGATGTGATAGAATAACTCTTAAGAATAGTACCCTTGGACATGACTAATATTATATTTTTACCTATTAGTACCAACAATAATTAGTTATGGGGATGATCGTAATGTCTTTCGGTCGAAGTGGATGATGTAATGTAAAATTGTGTGATCTTTTAATCAATTATTTGCTTTTGAAATATGTTAGAATCAATTGCAATATGGCTCGACACGTTTCTTTCAAAAATCAAACTATCAATTTAGTTATTACAATATGTGATAAAAAAGCCATATAAAATATTTTTCATAAAAAAATATGACTGCACAAAATGTCATTCGTTCAACCAATTGAAAAGAGCGTGAATGAGAGCAAAGATTGCCGAGCTCAATGCTACGTCATCGGCACACCTGTTTTTTCTGTGTTATAAACCATCTCAAAGAATTTCACATGCCCAATTTCTTTAATTACCAATCCTATCTCTTTCATATTTCACTTCTCAATTTTTCATTCTATTTTCTCATCCAATTTAGGAAACTGAGAGAAAATGCATAGATCAGCAAGTTGGAGTCGATATTCCGAAGACTATTTCAAGCAATTCACAGCATATCAATCACCTGGAGGGCTGAAATTTTCTTCATCGACCACAGATGACACCAATCTACCAATATATGATCCTGTGGTAGAGTTAACGAAGAAGGAGAAGGCTCGCATTAGATTTGCTGAGAATGCAGTGCACATTATTCCTTTTGTGCTCTTTGCTTGTGCCATCGTTCTTTGGATTTTCTCAAATCCATCAGGTTCATAATTTTGACCTTTACGTGTTTATGGATTTTAAAGTAATTCTCCATTTGATTGATCTAGCTAGTTTCCCCCCCGTAGAAATGAATTTTTTAGCCCCTAGATTGGAATTAAATATCAAGAGTGAGATAAGAATTGATCGTATATGAGGTTGAATGAGTATTCCATTCTTAATTTCAATTAGATCATGTACTTTCTAATATTTAGAAAGAAAACAAACAAAAAAGAATGTTCCCATATGAATTCTCTCCATCAGTGTTATGCTTGTTATCCAGTTTTTTTTTTTTAATCTAACATTTATTTTTTTTATTTTTAAAATCATTCTCTTAAATGCTCATAAGACTTACAATTGGGATATCTATAAATTAACACTTACAACTCGTCTTTTAATAAAAATTTTTGGGATCTAACTATTGTTAAATTAATCCCCCGAGGCCTAAGTGTTATTCCTATTAAATATAAAGAATTTATTTGGTTATATTCTCTTGAGTAAATTATTATTTGATGTACAAGTTTAGCTTTATTAAATTATTGATTTTGATGTTGTTGAATTGTGTTTGTTTGTTGAATAGATGTGGCATCTAAAGGAGATTCATTGGGACCTGAAATTGAAAAATTGAACATTGACGGTGAAATTGAGCATCATAGCAATGTTCTCAAATGGGGATAGTAATTTCAAGACAAGCTTCCATAAATAAACCTGAAGCTCAAGAAGTTTCTATAATTAAAGAGAATTCGTGAGTGAAGTTAAAATTTGATTAAAAAGATGACATATTTGCATTGTATATTTAACAATTTCAAAATTATTGTATATTTATATTATTCTTTATCTTTATATGTAATTTACTGAACCTGATTAGCATTAGCATTAGCATTAGCATTAGCATTACTATTAGTATTAGCATTAGTATTGAATCTAAATCTCCTGTATTTAGCTGAATTTTGAGAAAAAAAATAAAATATTGATAATCAAAATACATGCTATTGAATTTTTTACCTGAAAAATCTATATCTATACTAATATAAAGTGAAGCCATGGTAATACATTTCATTTAATTAATTAAGAAATGTGAACGTTAAAAGTTCAGGTAAAAAACGAACGTTAGCGTTTATAATTTACTTTGACGAGAATTTTTCCTAGATTTACTTCTTTTTTTGGCCAAAATTTACTCATCAATATATTAGTAAATTACAAGTAATATTAAATTACAGATTTAGTTTAGATTGATGAGCACGCCACCGCGGGACACCCGGAACGGACGCCTTTTTTCTTGTCCGTGAAGACACAGCGGTTGACAAAATCGACGCTCAATTTTTACCGCGGAAAGTCCCAATGACACGCTTTCCGGGGCTTACCCTGAGGTTATGTTTGCTAACATTAAATTGATAAGGTAAAAATAAATTTAAAGATGAAATTTTAATTTAAGTATGATTGGTATGTAAAAATTACAATTCTTAAAAATTTCAATTTCATAAAAAATGTTAGAATTCAATTCCATCATATTAATCATGAAATTGTTTCAATTCCCTTGAATTTAATTTGTGGATCCCACTATCTTCATTTTTTTTATCCATTTATAATAAAATAGGTTTTTTTAATTTAAAAAAAAATAATTTAATCTTTTTCTATTTTAAGTACCTATATAAATTAATATTATATTAAAATTTTATTTTCATACTAAATATATTTTTAAAATTTAATTTTATTTTAATTTTAATTTTATTAAAAACTCTTACATCACATCAAACTTGCCTTTATTACTCTTTTGGTGAAATTCCCAAACTGGCCTTTCTTGGTCCGCGTGTTCACTTTCTTGCAACTCCCGCCTTTCTCGCTGACTGTGACTGTCTCCGGATTCTTCGATTGGAACCGCTTCAACGGCCTAGCAAATGACTCTGGTGACTCCTCCGCCACGAGATGTGATCACTAATGCCTTTTTCCTCCCCTCTGTTCTTGGCTCTCTTTCTGTAGCGTTTGTTTTAGTTGCAGAGCAATAGATAATCGAAGCGGTTTTGATGTTCATGTTGCCTTTTCTGCTTTGAAAGCGACCATAATTTCTACCTGACTCGCCAATGTTTTGCTTAGTTATTTGGGTTTTTGGTCACTGGATTCGGTTTCCCCATTTGACTTTGTTTTCTACAGCAGCAGGAGGACGATGAGATGCTCGTTCCGCACTCCGACTTTCCAGAGGGTCCTCAACCGATGGATGGTAAATGCTTCTGATTTCTGGAAGTCACTTCGAGGTTGCTATGTGGAAGCTCAGTCGCTGACTGTGCATGATGATAATACCAGCGCGAAAGTGATCTTCCTTACTGTCATCAGATCATACGTATTTTTGAGGGCTGTCGGTTTAGTGTTTTGGCCAACCATGCTTTGTGTGAATTGAGCGCTAGGTTTAATGAACACGAAGTAGTTAGCTATGTTCTTTTATTTTTGGCAACTTAGCAATGTTTGTTTTGTTGTATTTCTGTTGGCCGGCTATGTTTCATATGTTCCGGAAGTGCTTGGGTTGCTAAGGCTGTTATTCGGGATGGAATGTGGATTTTATTCTGTGCAGATATTCTCGGGGTCTTGTCTTGTTTATTCGGTCCATTTAAAATTAAGAAGATCTAAAACTTTCTCTTTTGTTTTATAAATGGTTTAATCGTATGTATAATCGGTTGAGTTACTTATTTTAATGGTTTCGCATCTTTATGTTTCGCCTTGTAGTTGTCCAAGCGGAAAACATGAGTGCACGGAGATTAACTTGGACCGTTTACAATTTTTCCAGGCTTACAAATAAACTCTGTTCTGACAGTTTCGATGTTGGGGATTGCAAATGGTATGTTGATATTTGCCAGTATTATTTTTGGGTACATTAATATCTTCCAATATTACTTTCTTGGTAAATTGCTATCTGCCATTGTTTATTAGCTGTTAATGTGGCTATTAGTGTGTATGAATGCTAAATTAAGCTGTTTGTGCCTGTTGGTTTTGATTGTAATTAAATTGCAATGAACAGGCGGATACTTGTACTCCCAAAAGGGATCAATGCTACTGGTCATTTGTCGATGTATCTGGATGTTGTGGATTCATCAACACTTCCATATGGGTGGAGTAGATATGCTCAGTTCAGCTTGACCATTGTTAATCAAATTCTTTATAAATACTCAATCAGAAAAGGTACTTTCTATGTGGCAGGTGTTCTTCAACGGCTTTTCCTATTGCTACGTGTAGTAAGGAGCTTAGTTAAGTTTTACTTCTTTAGGTGGGGTGGATTTATGCATGACGGAGAGCATTGCAGCATTTTTCTTCATATACACTGCAACATAAGCTGAAATGGAGCTCACGAATGCAAATTTTATACTTCTCATCTTTTACACTTGGGTAATTTAGCATAGCCAATTGATGCTATATAGATAAGCATTTCAGTTTTATCTTCCTTTGAACCCACACTTTTATATTTTCTACTAGACTTTGTTAGTTGTTAATTGTGGGCCTATTTGTTTTAGCTTATTTTATGAAAAATCACTTTTTTTTGGAAAAAATATATTTAGTGAGCTTTTATGATGCTTGCTTAAAATTTTGAAATAATTAGAATACGATTTCTAATTATTTTAAGAAGCCACTCATGAAATAATCTAATGTAGTAGATGGGAGAGAGTATTTTAACAAGGTGAGATGCATGAAGATATTATAAAATTTTAAAATAATATAATAATATATTTGTTTTATGAAAGAAAAATCAAGGAAGATATCATAAAATTTAAAAATAACTAATTAATAATTACTTTTTTATTATTGTAACCAAACATAAAATAATATTTGTTTTTCTTTATAAAATATCTATACAATTAATCTCTTTTCATAAAATCTCTAAACTATATAAAAATAATTTATTTTTTAATCTCAAACAAATGGGTTCTATGTCAATTAGGGAAGCGAAGATTACAATTCAACTTATTTGGTCACTTTTAAAAATAGGTAGTGATAATTCAGAGTATATTGCTCTGATGTTTCATTTGTTATACTTTCTTTTCGATTTTGTTAGCTGTTAATTATGTCGGTTATGGAAGTGAAGATTTCAATTCAACTTATTTGGTCACTTTAAAAAATATTTAGTTATTATACAGGGTATATTGCTCTGATGTTTCATTCGTTCAAGTGTAGAATAATACTAAGATTTAAGGTCCAAGTAGTTTATGGAGATGCAACTCAATTCCCTAATCTCTGGAGTACAATATCTAATGAATCACAAAACAATAAATCTGAGTCAGTGAGCTTTAAGCTCAATGGGTACAGTCTTCAACATTTAGAAAAACAGTATATCTGAAAAATCCACTGTACAAGCAGTAAACAATATTGTTTGATGCTTTATTTACTAATTGAAATGTGAGGATTTTAATAATTAATTACAATCATGTTCGTGGTGGCTGCTACAATAAGAGTATGTTGGTGAAACTATGGTGAAGCTAACACTAATATGAGATATAGTGTAGTTCAAACAGCTATATCTTATTCATTCATCAAGTCGAGAATTATATACAAGCATAGGAATCAATCTGATCCCATAAACTAAGCCGAGGATATCGAAAGAGAATAAAAACAATAAACTCAATATCTTTGACTATTCTACCCGATATTCCCCTCATAAAGGACACTAAATATTTACAATAATTACAATTCTACCCATACTCCCCCTCAAGTTGGATCATAGATGTCAATCATATCCAACTTACTTGTACAATTGTTAAAAACTGGCCCATGAAGTTCTTTTGTCAAAACATCCGCAGCCTGCAATGTGGTTGGCAAATATATGAGAGATGGTTCCTTCTTCCACTTTTTCCCTTATAAAATGCCTATCTATCTCCACATGCTTAGATTTTTCATGCTATACAGGATTTAAAGCCATACTGATAGCTGCCTTGTTATCATAGTAAAGTTTTAGTGGGGATTCTACCTTGACCTGTATTTCATCCATTATGCACCTTAACCACAATTCTTCCATTATTTCTTGAGCTAAGGCCCGCGGTTCAGATTCAGCACTACTCTTGGAAACCACCCTTTGTTTTTGACTCTTCCAGGTTACCAAATTTCCCCGTATAAATGAGCAATAACCAGAGGTGGGTCTTCTATCTGAATGAGTTCCTCCCCAATCTGCATCTGTATAGATCTCTATAGTTCTTTGTTCTGTCCTTTTAAAAAACAATCCTCTTCTAGGAGTCCCCTTTAGATATTTGAGAACTCTGTATGCTGCTTCTATGTGTTTCTTCTTTGGATCACACATATACTGACTGGCTACGCTAATTGCAAAGGCTATATCAGGTCTGGTGTGAGAAAGATATATTAGTTTTTTTACCAGTCTTTGGTATCTGTCTTTGTCAACCGGTTCATCATTTCCTTCTTCATCTTCGTCTTCCTCATTTGAGACATCTTCCCTTTCATTGGGTTCATCCTTTTGAGTGTCTTCTTTTTCTTCTTCACCATAATTGGTGTGTCTATCGGTTTACAGCCTAGCATTCCAGTTTCAGTTAAAATATCCAGAATGTACTTTCTTTGAGACACATAGATCCCTTTCTTGGACTGTGCAACTTCCATTCCCAGGAAATATTTTAGTTTCCTGAGATCTTTAACTTCAAATTCTCTTCTAAGAGCTGCCTTGACTCTACTGATTTCTTCCTCATAATCTCTTGTAATGATTATATCGTTAACATATATGATAAGAATACATCTCTTACCACTCTCATTTTTAACAAACATTATGTGATCAGAAAGGCATTGCTTGTAGCCTTCGGTCTTCAAAACTTTAGATAATCTATCAAACCATGCTCTTGGGGATTGCTTCAACCCATAGAGTGATTTCTTGAGTTTGCAAACCTGTCCAACTTTCTCATCTCCAAATCCTGAGGGTAAAGACATATACACTTCCTCTTTCAACTCTCCATTCAAGAAGGCATTTTTAATGTCTAATTGATGAAGCTGCCAATCAAGATTTACTGCAATTGATAATAACACTCTGATAGTGTTTAATTTAGCTATGGGGGCAAACGTTTCTTTATAATCCAAACCATAAGTTTGTGTAAATCCCCTTGCAACCAATCTAGCTTTGAGCTTGTCTAGATTACCATTGGCATCATCCTTGGGAGTAAACACCCACTTGCATCCAATCACTTTCTTCTCTTTAGGTAGGTCCACAATTTCCCATGTGTCATTTTTCTTGAAGGCTTTCATTTCTTCCAAGACTGCATTCCTCCATCCAGGTATCTTTAGTGCTTCATGTATGTTATTGGGAATTTTCACCCTATCAACATTAGCAATAAATGTGCTGTACCATGGAGAAAGAGCATTATAGCACACATACTTCTGTATAGGGTGTTGGGTACAAGATCTAGGTTGCTTCCTTACAGCAATTGGTAGATCTAAATCATCTGCAATCATCTCTTCACCTGTCTCCACCTCAACAGCCCCCTCATCATGTTCTACTTGGTTGGGTTCAAGAACTTCTACCGGGTTTGATTCTGGAAGTGCATCGGGCATGATGGTGCTATTATCACATTTTCTCTTTTGTTCATAAACTAGTGTATAATCCTTGCTTCTACCTGTTGAGACAGAAGGAGTTTGGGTTTCGGGTAACATAATAGGTTCAAGGACTCTCTCCCCCTCACTTGCCAAAAACTGATATTCATTATTCCTCCACTCCCCCTCAATTGAAGGTTTTGGAAAAAAATGGCTCATGTTCAACAAAGATAACATCAAGGCTAGTGTAGAGACGTTTAGTGGTAGGGTCATAGCATCGATATCCCTTTTGTGAAGGAGAATAACCTAAGGAAATACATTTGACTGCATGAGGATCAAGTTTGGAGGGACAAGAAGTATGAATAAAAGACGTGCAGCCAAAGACTTTGAGAGGAATGGAAGAACTGAGGTGGGTTAGGTTAAGAGATTCCTTGAGTTTGTCAAGTGGAGTAGAGAAGGAGAGGACTAGACTCGCCATTCGGTTAATAAGATAAGTGGCGGTGAGAATAGCATCCCCCCAAAAATACTTAGGAACATTAGAAGTAAACATTAAAGCTCGAGCGACCTCAAGAAGGTGTCGGTTTTTCCTTTCAGCAACCCCATTTTGTTGGGGACTATTAGAACAAGTACTCTTGTGAAGAATGTCATTATTTTTTAGGAGAAGACCCAATTGGCTATTAAAGTACTCAGTGCCATTATCAGTGTGGAGAATTTTGATAGTGGTGTGAAATTGAGTTTTGATCATGGTGTAAAATTCAATGAAAACGGAAGAGACATCACTTTTTTCCTTTAGAAGATAGACCCAACAAAGTCTAGTATGATTATCGATGAATGTGATAAACCATTTAGAATGTGTTCGATTTGGAATTCGTGATGGACCTCTTAAGTCATTGTGGACAATCGAGAAGGGATGCGAAGATTTGTATTTCGATCGAGGAAAAGAAGTTCGGTGATGTTTGGCTAATTCACACTCATCACAATGAAAAGAAATCATTTTATTAGAACAAAGTTCAGGAAATAAACTCCGCCTATGTTTATAGCCGGTCCCAAGCCCGGGTAAAGGAGGAGGGTTATGTTAGGCCATCAACAGCCAATGTAAAACTTTGTTGAATCTATCATGAACATGGACAATAGACGTTATAATGTTAATGCTAGGTCGTTGCCCGTAAGTAACGCGCTGCATGGCTCGAGTACAGTGATAAGTGAGTTAGAGCTGCTGCATCGGCGCCCGGATGTAGTGTTAAATGAGCAAGGGCTACCGTGTTATTCTGGATGCACGCGGCTAAAGAAGTTAGTCCATGAGAGCAAAATTAGATTTGGTACTTGGAATGTTGGGACATTGAATTGTAAATCTGTAGAGGTTGTCGGGGTTATGATTCAAAGGAAAATCAATATCCTTTGCTTGCAAGAAACAAAATGGCGTGGAGAAGAAGCTAAAGATATTCAAGGTTTCAAACTTTGGTATACAGAAAAAGTAAGTGCACGCAATGGAGTAGGCATTATAGATAAGGAGTGGAAGAAGAACGTTGTAGAAGTTCGCAGAATTGGAGATAGAATTATTTCCTTAAAAATGATAATTGGACGTGAGACTGCTAATATTGTTAGCGCTTATGCACCGCAAGTCGGGACAGAAGCCAGTCTTAAGGAATTATTTTGGGAGGATCTGGAGGGGTTGATTCGACACATACCACAGAGTGAAAAAATTTTTATTGGAGGAGACTTTAATGGGCATGTTGGGAGGGAAGCTGGTTAGTATGCGAGGGTGCATGGTGGTTTTGGTTTTGGAGAGCTAAACAATGAAGGACATACTCTTCTTGATTTCTCATTGGCGTATGATTTTAAGATTGCCAACACTTGTTTCAAGAAGAGAGATGAGCATCTCATCACTTACAAAAGTGAAGCCTCAAGGTCACAGATTGATTTTCTTTTAGTTAGGAACACAGGTAGAAGACTTTGTAAAAATTGTAAGGTGATTCTCGGAGATGCTGTAACGACACAACATAGGGTCCTAGTCCTTGATGTGTGTATTATGAGTAAAATCCAAAAACGTCGACAAGTAGTAGCACCAAGGTTTAGGTGGTGGCAATTAAAACGTGAGAAGCAAGATATTTTCAAGCAAAATTTTTGGATAAAGGAATTTGGGAATCTCAAGGAAGTGCTAACATCATGTGGGAGGATATGGCTAAAAAGATATGGGAGGTTGCAAAAGTAGTTTTGGGAGAATCAAAAGGTTCTGGCCCGAGAGATAAGGAGTCTTGATGGTGGAATAATAGTGTACAAGACAAAATCAAGTATAAGAAGAACTGTTTTAAAGTCATACATTTGTGTAACAATGAAGAAAATTGGGAGAGGTACCGTATGGCTAAGAAGGAAACTAAGAGAGCTGTGGGTGAAGCTCGTTCTAAAGCTTTTGAAGAATTTTATAAGAGCCTTGAGATGAAAGAAGGAGAGTGAAATATTTATAAGATTGCCAAGAGTAGGGAAAGAAAATCAAGAGATCTAGAACAGGTAAGGTGTATTAAGGATGAAGAGGGAAGAACTTTAGTTACAGATGATAAAATTAAAAATAGATGGGAGACTTACTTTTCTAAACTTTTCAATGATGGAGAGGGTTCATCTAGTAACTTGGAGGATTTAGTAACTGGTGAAGGAGAGCAAAATTTGTCATTCTATCGAATAATACGTGATAAGAAGGTAAAGGGGTGAGATGATTAACTAAGTTATTTAATGTGATTTTACAGTCCAAGAAAATGCCTGATAAATGGAGGAGAAGTACATTAATTCCTATTTATAAAAATAAAGGAGATATTCAGAATTATACTAACTATAGAGGGATTAAGCTCATGAGCCACATAATGAAATTGTGGGAGAAAGTAATTGAGCACAGGTTGAGATTGGAGACAAGTATTTCTGAGAATCAGTTTGGTTTTATGCCAGGTAGATCAACTACAGAGGCGATTTATCTACTAAGGGGATTAATGAAAAAGTATCGTTGTAAAGATAAAGATTTACACATGGTTTTTATTGATTTGGAAAAAGCTTATGACCGTATACCAAGAGAAGTGCTTTGGAAAGCGTTAGAAAAAAAGGGAGTACGGATTGCTTATATTAAAACCATACAAGATATGTATGAGGGGGTAAAAACTAGTATAAGAACGCCTAATGGTCAAACAAAGGATTTTTCTATAAAGATTGGACTACATCAGGGATTATCTCTGAATCCTTATTTATTCAACTTGATCTTAAATGTTTTGACGGAACATATTCAAGGGGAAATTCCGAAATGTATGCTCTTCGCGGATGATATAGTTCTTATAGCAGATACAAGAGAAGAGGTTAATTGCAAACTTGAGTTATGGACGAGGACATTGGAGTCGAAAGGTTTTTGTCTGAGTAGAAGTAAGACGGAATATTTATATTGTAAATTTGGTAAAGGACTATTCGACAATAATTTGGAAGTGAAATTGGGAGATCAAATTATACCTCAAGTGGAAAAGTTTAGATATTTGAGAGCCATTATTTAAAATGATGGCGAAATCAGTGGAGATATTTCATATAGAATTCAAGCTGGGTAGTTTAATTGTAGAAAAGCTAAAGGAGTTATTTGCGACCGTAAGGTGCCTAATAAACTTAAAGGAAAGTTTTATTTCACTGCTATCAAACCGACAATGTTATATAGTAGTGAATGCTTGGCTCTAACGGGACAGCAAGAGCATAAAGTTGGAGTAGCAGAGATGAGAATGTTACGATGGATGTGCGGACATACACGTAAAGATAAAATTCGAAATGAGCACGTACGTGAAAAAATGAGGGTGGCACCTATTGAGGAAAAAATGGTAGAAAATCGGTTGTGATGGTTTGGGCATGTACAAAGAAGACCAAGGGAGGCACCGGTGAGAAAAGTGGAACATATAACTTTGAGTCCGATTAAGAGAGGTAGAGGAAGGCCTAAGAGAACACTTTTGAAAGTTATTGAATGCGATCTGTTAATTAATAATATTCCTAAAAGCTTGATAAATGATAGAGCACAATGGCGTCTTGCAATCCATGTAGCCGACCCCACCTAGTGGGATAAAGGCTTGTTGTTGTTGTTGTTGTTGTAAAGTTCAGGAAATAAATGAGACAAATATTGCAAGTTTGGGTGACCCATTCTCCTATGCCACCACATAATATTCATATCGGATTTATTTTTAGAGGTAGAAACTAAATTGCATTGTATGCGAGACCACGGGTTACTTATGGTTGTTTCATCTAGATAATAGAGACCATTATGCTCCTTAGCACTGCCAATCATCTTCCCCAATAAAAGGTCCTGGAAAATACAATGAGCAGAGCAAAAATGAGCCCAGCAGTTTGCATCTTTTGTAATTTTACTAATGGACAATAGGTTACATGCTAAATAGTGAACATGTAAAACAGATTCTAACTTCATATGGTCAGATATGATAATGCTGCCTTTGCCAGCTATAGGAGAGGATGACCCATTTACTGTGTTTATTTTTTCATTTCCTGCACAAGGGTTATACGTACTGAATAATTTAGAATCACACGTCATATGGTCTGATGCTCTAGAATCTACTATCCATTTGAAATTGTTTGAGGTAGAGAGGAAAGCACATATACCTTTGTGAGTTATAGAGGCAGTATGATTGGATTTTTGAGATGAGTTAGTCTTTTATAAGACACTCATGGTAAGATTGATGCTTTAACTGACCTAGTTGATGGGCTCTCCCAACAAATCCAATTATTGGTATCGGACCGAGATGTTGAAAGAGAGGGTAACCACTGAAACAGACAGAACGTTGATCGTCCTCATGAGCATAAGGATTATCGACGTAGAGATGGGTATGAACGCAAAGAATATAAGAGACCCACTCAATTTACAAAAATGGAGTTCCCAAGGTTTACTAGGAAAGATGCTCTCGGCTAGCTCTTGAAGTGTGAAAGTTACTTTGAGCTTGATGAGACGCTAGGAGTCCAAGATCAAGATTGCGAGTATGCATTTTGACCCACGAGCCTTTCAATGGCATCAAGGGTACGAGAAGACATGGGAGGGTGTGCGACCAACCTGGGATGAGTATGCGGAAGAGATTAAGGATCGCTTTGGGCTCTTGCACGAGATACTAATGAGTGATTTAGCTCGCCTGAAGCAACATGGAACTTTGGCTGACTACAATGACAAGTTCAATATGATCTCATGCAAGCTTTAGTTGCAAGAAGAGCATTTAGTGGACATATACTTATCAGGTCTTCAAGATTAATATGAAGGGCCTATTCGTCTCTCTAAGCTTAACACCTGGAGAGAGGCTCAAAAACTTGCTAGGATGCAAGAATTGATGACTAAAAGACAGATCGAGAAGAGGGCTCAAAATAAGAGTGGTGGGTACTTTGCATATATGCCTTCGGCCACCCCACCTTCAAACCAGAACACGTGGGCGTCCAATAAGAATACTTTAACAAATGTCGAGCCCACTTGAAAGAAAAAACAGCATCTTTATCAATAAAAAATGCTTCTCTTAGTCAAAAAGCAAGCAGAACTCCTACGAAAGTCCTTTCGGCTGAAGAAAAGGCTGAACATAGAAGTAAAAACTTGTGCTTTTACTACTATGAAAAATTCTCTCGAGACCACAGATGTCCGCAGAGACAAAAGTTGCAGTTATATTTTATTGAAGTTCAAAATAATTCTGAAGAAGGTGATCAAAACGAAGAGCCCATTGAGATAGAAGAAAATGAGGATAAATCTTTTATTTCTCTCCATGCCATTTATGGAGTGGATAGTGTTTCTTCAATGAGGCTCACAGGTTACTATGGAAAGAGGCAGCTCTAGATTTTAATCGATAGTGGTAGCACTTATGACTTTTTGGACTTTAATGTGGCAAGAAAGCTGGGATGGCAACCTGATGGAACTCATGAAACGTGGGTGGAAGTGGCTGAAGGAAGAAGGCTTAGAGTGCATGGCAGTTAGGAAGGACTTGAATGGAGAATGCAGCGCTTGGAATTTTCTTTTGATTTTAGAGTTCTTGATCTGCATACTTATGATTTAGTTCTTGAGCTTAAATGGCTCAAAAGTATTAAAAATGCTTTTTGAGATTATGAGTCTCTAACTATGTCTTTTTTGGCTTGAAGGTAAAATGTGCAAGCTTCAAGCTATGCCTCCTAATACCCTACAAGTAGTGCAACCAAAGAGGGTGGAAATTAAGGATTTTTCCACTAACCAAGTATTTTAGCTGCAAGTAATACCAAAGGGACTTGAGAAGATGGAAGTTTTGGCTGTACAGACCTGTGCAGAAATTTCAGAGGAGATTAATTCTACATTGCAAGGGTTTTTTGATCTTTTTGAAGCACCCAAGGGATTACCACCTTTTTGTAAAGGGCATGATCACTCTGTTGTCCTTCAAGAAGGCACCAATCCTGTAAATTTCAAGCCCTATAGACATCTCTCAGCTCAAAAAGACATTATTGAAGGATTAGTCAGGGACTTACTACAAACTAAGGTAATACAACAGAGTTCTACTCCATTTTCTGCTCCAATTGTTTTAGGTAAAAAGAATGATGGTACTTGGAAGATGTGTATAGATTATAGGGAATTGAATAAAAAGACAATGAAGAACCAATACCTTATTTCCTTAGTGGAAGACCTCTTTGATGAGTTAAGTGTTGCAAAATGGTTTACAAAATTGGACTTGAGAGCTGGTTATCATCAAATCCGAATGGTGCTTCAAGATGTTTCAAAGGCTGCTTTTAAGACACACAGTAGGCATTATGAATGGTTAGTTATGCCATTTAGTCTAACTAATGCTCCGGCAACTTTTCAAGGGGCTATGAATAGTATATTCCGTCCTTATTTGTGGAAGTTTGTGTTAGTTTTTTTTTTAATGATGTATTAATCTATAGTTCTAACCTTCTGTGCTAATGTATGTGTTGGGAACAGCCCAAACAGTGGAGTAAGTGGTTGTCTTATGTAGAATGGTGGAATAATACCACTTTTCACACAGCAACTAAGGCTACTCCCTACAAGCTTCTATGTGGTCAGAAATCTCCTCTCCATTCTCCTTATTTACCTCATAATAGTGTGTTAGATGCTGTGGACAGGTCATTTACAGCAAGAGAAGACATGGTAGCTGTTCTCAAACATCATCTTCATTGAGCTGTGAATATGATGAAGCAAAAGGCAGATTCACACAAATCTGATCGTGAATTTGCAGTGGGACAATGGGTTTTCTTAAAGTTACAGCCATATGGACAACTTTCTGCAGCTTCTAGGAGTACTAAAAAATTAGCTCCTACATATTTTGGTCCTTACAAGGTGATTCAAAGAATTGGAGCAATGGCGTGCAACTTAGAACTACCACCAGATTCCAGAATACACATACCTTTTCACGTGTCTCTATTGAAGCTGTGTCCTAATTCCAAAGTCAAGCAGAAGCATCCACCTCTCGACTGGCCTGAGGTACCTCTAGTTTTAGAACCTGAATGCATTTTACGGAAGAGAGTTGG
Source organism: Prosopis cineraria (assembly GCF_029017545.1). Classification (NCBI taxonomy): domain Eukaryota; kingdom Viridiplantae; phylum Streptophyta; class Magnoliopsida; order Fabales; family Fabaceae; genus Prosopis; species Prosopis cineraria. The sequence continues at coordinate 1,230,473 of NW_026555332.1, forward strand.
TCAGAAAAGGAGGAGGATAATTACTGAAATTTTGGTCAAGTGGAAGCAGTTACCAGAGGAGGAAGCATCTTGGACAGCTTTGCATCAATTCCAATGACAGTTTCCCCAGTTTTTCATCACCGATCCTTGAGGGCAATGATCTTTTTGAGGGGGGTATTGTTATAAATTTGTAATTAGGATATGATTAGTTATAAATTTTAGTATATTAGTTAGTTAAATATAGCTGTTGGGAAGGGATGGCTCGAAGGTCTATATATAGGCCAATGATTGTATTTTGATGGTTATGATTAGAAAGGACGTATCATTTAGAAACCCCTTCTACCTCTCAATTTCTCTCAACCTCTTCTCTTTAATCTCTCATTCCTCTTTGCTCTTCCTACCTTCCTGTTCTTCTCTCATCTTTTCCCGGATCTCTCTCTAATTTCTATCAATCCAAATTATTCCTACGCATCAAGAAGTTTAGATATTTGGGAGCAATTAGTGAAATTGATAGAGATGTTGCATATAGAATACGAGCTAGATAGTTTGAATGGAGAAAAGTTAAATGAGTTATTTGTGATCGAAAGTTACCTAACAAACTTAAAAGTTTTATCGAACTGCTACAAGATTAGCTATGTCATATGATAGTGAAGGTTGGGTTTTAAAGGGACGATAAGATTATAAAGTTGAAGTAGCCGAGATGAGAATGTTGAGATAAATGTGTGGGCATACATGAAAACATAAAATTCAATATGAGCATATACAAGAAATGGTAAGCATGGCATCTATTAAGGGAAAAATGATAGAAAATTATTTGAGATGTTTTAGATATGTATAGAGAAAGTTGTGGGAGGCATTGGTAAGGAGAGTGAAACAGATAACCTTGAGTTCTATAAAGAGGGGTAGGGGAAAACTAAAAAGAAAACTTATACAAATTGTTGAATGAGACCTCTTGATTAACAATATTCTTAAGAACTTAGTTGATAATAGAGTACAATAGCATTATGCAATTCATATAGTCAACTCTACCTAGTGGGATGTGGCTTCTTGTTGTTTGTTGTTGTTGAACAGAATACAACCCTCTGGACGCATGGAAGAGTCTTGCGGTCGTGTAACACAGATCCACGACCCTACTCCAATCCATGTCCTCAAATGTGCTCCAAGCTTGCTTGTCATAATGAATGGAATTGCCAACACATGAATGGGTTTTCGGATCTGTTCTTGTTTTGTTTTGTTTTTTTTTTTTTGCCTTTTGGTTTTGCTTGTTTTTTAGCGATCTCACAGATTCTTGTCGTCTTTACTCTGCTAATTCAGGAAATAACAGTGTACTTTTGGCTACTATGACATGTAAAACTGAAAGGACAGTTTGAGGGGGCATTATTTTTCTAGTTTCAGAAGTACTGCTTGACTGATCTGTTTTGATCCATGTTCCCTTTGGTGTGGGCCTTTCAAGTTTTATGTTGAACGAATTTGGTTTTCTGAAAGGATATCACACAAGTGTGAGTGCGCCTCATCTTTCTAGTCCCAGAATGATTGCTGGATGATCAGTTTGATCCATGTTAACTTTAGTGTGAGGCCTCTTAACTTTTATGTTGAACGAATTTGGTTTTTTTTCTATGGATGATGTAATTATTCTATTGTCCTTTTGCCAGTGGAAGTTTGCTTTTTTTTCACGTGGTCGTCCAGAATACCTTCAAGATTCAGATATAATTTCAATTCAATTTCAGGTGTTTTCTCTTTCTTGTGGTTTGCCTTTCCCTTTGATTGTGTTAGTGTAAGGATTTCCTTAGAGACATTGCTTCTTTTCTAGGAGTTTAACATGCTATCATTTTACTTTGTAGAAAAGAGATATCTATGGTGATTGGGAGCAGCAATATCTTGGATTGGAGCACACTGACCATACTGCCCCGAAAAGGTTCTTTGCAACCAACCAGGTAACGTAATATGATCTCCAGACTAAGGACCCATTTATTTAACCTTTTTTTTATGAAAAAATTACTTATTGCAAAAAAAAAAAATATATATATATATATACGTATATTTTGTGAAATTTTATAATGTTTGTTTAAGCTTTTAAAAAATAGAATCTAAAAAAACAAATTTCTGATTATTTTGAGAAGTTACTGAGATATCCTAAATATGAAAATCACTAAGTAATAATCACTTTTTATTATTGAAATCAAATGCAAAATAATTTCTGCTTTTTATGAAATCTTTACAAAATTAATTGTCTTTTTGTATAAGCTCTAAATCATCTAAAAGTCTCTTATTTTTAAGTTTAAACAAACAGTGTACTAACTCCTAAATCTGTCACTGTACTTTAAGGGAGGGGATTAAAATCTTGTGGATATGATGCTTCCAGGTAAAGTAGGGTAGGATAAAACTATATATAGGTTAAGAAGTACATTAATATCCGTTGTCTTAGAGATTAATTAAAATTAATCCCGTGGATTCGTTATGTAGCTGCATGGGTTGGACAGAAATGGTCCTTGCTGTGGTCTTTCACTTATGTAGCCTCGTCTTTGAGCTGCTGCCTTCTTGTTGATTAGTAAAGTGACTATGCTTCTAGATAATGCAATTTTCAGCCTAAAAATTGATAGGACGGGATATTTCAATTGCCTATCCACTTGATTCTGGAAATTTAAACGAAAAATGGTAATGGAAAAAAAACATTAATAGATCATTATATTGTCAGTGCCATTGTTAATTTGGGAAAAAACTTTAATCCCTGGATTTTTCCTTAATTATCAATTTAGTACTTGAACTTTATTTTGAAACAAGTCGATCCCTATAGTTTCTTGCTCGGGACAACTTAATTCATACAATTCTTTATCTAGAGTCAGAGTTTGAGGATTGAATCGATAATTAAGTGAAAATTCAATAGATAAAAGTTATATATATATATATATATATATATTTTGTATTAATTTTGTATACAGAATTCAGACCCTACAATTATTATTTCTCAATCTAGCAGAATCGTCATACGTACGAGAAGTCAGTAAAAATCTACAACTAGAAAATTCTGAGCCATCTGGTTCAAGGCATTATATGATGATATGCCGAAGGCATTCGCGGCTTTCTGAAGGTAGTAGGAAAAGAATCATAGAGAAGCTGTCAATGTTGTTACGAGTGGTTCTGTCTATACATATCCGTAAGTCTTCAGCTGGGGGAGATAGCCTTGAAGCGATTTGAACTAAATTTCTCTGGAGCACTCCTCTGTGGGGATCAGGAAAATTGTATAGTGGCTATAGGTAAAGTTATATTCATTTGTTTCAGGAAAATTGTATAGTGGCTCTGGGTATATTCTATCCGATGGGGTTATGCATATTGTTTTTGCAGGGTCATCTAAGTTTTACCCCTTCCCGCCATATTTTTGTTTTGTTGTTAGACGCAAAATGAGTTGTTAATAGTAACATTAGTTCGGCCTCCTCTGATGCTCTGATTATCGTTTTACGTAGCTGTTGGTTACACACATATACGCGCGCACCGCATGTTTTTAGCAATGGCAGCGGAATAATTTATTTAGCTTAGAATAAACAAGTAGACTAACCGTTTCTATTGGATACGCTGGTTAAACGAATTTTCCACCAATTGACTTGTAATTTATAATCATAAATAGGTACGGCACCTCATTCTGTGATGATATCATCAGAATGGATGCCCACTTGTTTATTGTTAAACTTAAACGTGATGCTCTCTGATTTCATTTTGTCACTGCCTTTGTAGAAATACACATTTAAACTCTTTTTCGGGTGTGCAAAGTTCATGAATTGATCATCGACATATTTATGACAGTAGTAGTCATTGGCTGCAGTGTTGGTAAGTAGGTTGTTCCTGGCGTGAGAATTGTACTGGTGGTTGAACCGTTATGACCTGGTAAGAATTGGCTAGGAAGCTAGAAACCATTGAAAAACACTTTACTACGATGATTTTATGAAAATCTTCATTATAATAGTCATGTTCTAAGACAAATATCCACATCTGTATGTACATATTTATATGTGGAATGGTTTCAAGTTATTTATGAGATAATTTGTCTCTTTTTCTACATATTATTATTATTATTTAAATTTTAAATGTTAAATTTTACCTGAAATTTTAAAATCAATTTCTAAAGAATTTTATTTAAATAATTTTTTTCTAAAAAGATTTCTACAAGTTATTATTTGTTCGTTTATTACTTGAAAACTAATTTATTTTTTTTTTAAAATCTAACCTTAAGTACAGTAAACATTGTCAGCGTAATTCATGCTCAATAAGACGTGGGACGTCTAAGTTTATTTGCATGTTGTTTGTTAATTTGATACTCTCTTATGTAATGTATAATTTTTTTTTAAATTTCGTTATCATGTCACTGATTGGAAAATTGGCCTAAGTGTTATCCTTTATAATTAAATATGTAACATACTTATGCGTAGCTAGATTCCATAGAGAATTGTGCTGTATTTTTAGCTTATGAATTAATTATTTCAGTTTTTTAATAATTTTTGTATGGCATAAAGATATATTGATATGGACAGAATATTAATTAATTAATCTTAGAACTCGAAGTACCGAATGAAGCGCAGTCTTTAAATATCTATGGCTTCGAGAACTTCAGGTGTCTGGGTTTCACCAGAACAAAGATCCTATTCTAATGAAAATCTCATCGATTTATTTCCATTGCTTTATTGCCATCACTGATTTTACAAACTTTTAAGTCGTCCAATATTGATCAGCAGCCCATCACCTTGTTTGGCTTGAGCAGAGGTTTCTCCGTCATGGTGCCATCATTCCCAGCCAGTGCTCTGTACTTATCCTTCCTCGTAAAGCTCGTGCACTCGTAAGACAATGCCGAAGCAATCACTCTCTGTATATAATTCGCAACCTCATGGCTTGATTTTCCTGAGCTGCAAGTCAGCTCTTTTGGCAACTTGGTCAAGAACGTTACCTCATAAGCAGGGCTAGGGTTCATGAAGAAGTAAAATGGGTCCATCCCTTTCCACCCTCTTGCCGTCGTTCCGTGAAACATGCTCATCCGGTTCACCATGGCCACCGGCACCAGCTCGTCGGTCAGCTCCGCGAACAAGGCCGAAAATCTCAGAAGAAATGGCTCCCTACAAGTCGTCCCTTCTGGGCATATGGCCAAGTCACCTTCCTCCAAGAGCTTCTTTATCATGGCCGCGTCGATGGCCCGGTCACGGCTCAGACGGACGGTCTTTATCGGTGAGATGATCTCAGAGAGGCGGGAGACAGAGTACGTGACGGCGGGGATGGGGCGGCCGAGGGCGGTGGAGAGAAAGATAGGGTCGAGTAGGGTTCTGTGGGAGCAGATAAAGAGGACGCCGGATTGACCTTGAGCTTTCTTCACCGGAGGCGGTGGTGTGCCCTTGACCTTCACACGAACGCCAAGTGCCCAGAAGGCATAGTAGACTAAGTGCATGGGAAGAAGTGATCCGGCGGCGATGCGGAGGACGGCTAAGGGGAAGCCGATGGGGATCCATAGGATTGTGAGCAAAGCAAAGAGAGGTGTGGGTTTCTGGACGAGACGGCCGTCGTGGAAGATGATGGGCTTCGGAAGCTTGTCGCTTGTCACGGCTTTCACTTCTGGTTTCGATGGCACGATGTAACCCTCCTACAAGTCGTCCGTGCATCATCAGTTACGTTCAAACCTCTGTGCTACAATTTTGGCCCAAAAAAAAAAAAAAAAAACTCTTTGCACAATAGCTTGAAAGTTGAAACCGAAAGATAAAACATTAAGTTAAATTAAACTGAAAAAATATATAATACTATGATTGCGTTTGTTTTTAGCCGCTATAATTTTATTTTGTTGTTTTCAATTCCTTTAATTTGATTATCTTAAGAATACAATAAAAACCATGACCTTACACTAACAGAATTAATTTTACTCACGTGTATTTAATTATGTTAACCTCTCGACTGAGATGAAAAAAATACGATGATAAGAAAATAAATTGACCATGTCTGATTAAAATAAAATGTTAAACATGAACTCCACATCTTCATATCAGCATAATTTTTGTATAGGAATTAAAGTTATAGCCACATATCAAATTAAAGAGACTGAAAACAATAAAATTAAATTAAAAAAACTTAAAAAAAAATCAAGGATGGGAACCTATTGTTTTATTTTTTTAAAAAAAATAAAAAGTACTGTGATTTAATTTTATTAAGTACATATCTTTATTCTTAAGCAAAAAGGAATTGAGTTATGTGTAGTATTATATTATATTGTGTATATAAGTCTTGGCATTGACCTAGTTTTTGAAGACATGCATGTTTATATATGTATTATTACCTTGCACAATACCATGAAAGGAGCATCGGTTGACCTATCACCAAGCCCAATTTCTGGCTGTTCATCGCCGAAAGCCTTCCTCAACGCGCCAGCTTTCTTCTTTCCCACAAGTATCCCTGCCTCCGAAACCAACCCTGTGGCCCTTCCCTTCAACGTCCTTATTTCCGTCCCCAGCACCATGTCAGCCCCCAGGAATTCCTTCACAAACGGCTCCACCATTATCCTCGGATTCGCCGTCAGCACGCAACGTTTCCCACATGAGGAGAACACGCGCCAGCTCTCCGGGTGCAGGTCTCCGGCGTAGAACTTGGGCAGCACCGCACGGGCCACCGACTCGATGCTTGACACCTTCATTCCGGCCATGGAGGCGAAGATCAGGACTTGGATGCCGGCAGACTCAGACACGAAGTAGTAGAGAAGGCCGGCGATAGGGGCCAGCATGACGTAGAAAAGAAGCCTCAAAACTCCGCCAACCTCAAATGCCACCAGCGCAAAATACGGAAATGAGCTTCTTCCTCGCAGTAGGGTTCCGTCCATGTCAGCCACCACAGTGTGCTTCTCCCGTCCTATAGAAGGACATTTATTAACTGTTGGAAAACTCGTCGCAATGGCCATGGATATATGGACTTGAAATGAAAACTATACAGTTAGAAACACTCGCTACAGTTACTTAGCTACTACACAGTCTGCTTAATGATCTGTGTATTGCAGGGACTATAACATACATACATACATACATATATACACATGTATATAAAGAGAGAAGGGTGTGTGAATGAACGATGACATTAATGGAGGCTCGGAGATTTCCAAAAGTGACTGACAGATACATAACGGTAGAAACGAGGGATGGCTATACTCTTTCTCTTTGTTAAGAGGTGATAAGATACGAAAAGGCTTAAGTTTCTCCGCTTTCGTCCTTGTCTTTAACCCTTTCTTTCTCTTTGAGGCATTTTTTTTTTTTTAAATCGAGTTACGTTGCTAACTGCTATGTGTCTTTGTCGTGGGAATAGTCGACGTTCTTCAGTATCTTTATATTCTATCAAGGGTAATTCTAGCCCCTTTTGCCTTTTCAAATTTAAGTTCACACAGGCATAATGTAATTATTCTAATTAATTTTCCCCTTCTCTCAGTGGGCTGGTGAAGGTGCAATTATTAATTTTCTCGAGGAGTATGGTCTCAAATTTCACGACCTAGTGATGAGTGTCTCACCGGCACTACAAGATATCCAGAGAATACCAAATCATAATTTTTCTTTTGTTGTGTCCTATAACTTTAATCTAATGATTTATATAACTGCAATTTAGAGAGAAATGGTTGTAATGTATCCTCATATAACTGTTATTTAACTCATTGTTTCATTTGTTCATGATCAAGCATGGTTTTTCAAGCATTAATGAAATCATTCGACTCCAATGAGGACATTCACTGGGTGAGAAAATATTCATGCGCGTATGTGTGTGTATTATGAAAAATGAGGCAAAGTACTTCATTGTTAGCAATAATACAACAATACGAAGAGTGGAGGCTCCCATAATTTAATTTCTTGATACGACCAGGTCACAAGCTCGCTATAATGCTCATTTATAATGTAGAACCCCTCAACTTGACGGATTCTTGGCTGGCCAATCAACACAATTACCTTTTCCAGATGTTCATAACTAAGTTATTATTGTACGTGAAAGCTTCAATTAATGGTTTAATTACTTATCTTTGTTTCTCAATCATGTTGATGAAATTGTTTTGAAAGAAAAAGACAAGCAATATCTTTTAAAACATCAATTATCCATCAATTCGAGTTCAGTTTCTCTTCCGGGGCATTTGGTATTGTCTTTACTTAGGTGATAACAAAGTATTTTGCATAGACCACTTCACAAACTTCAAAGGTACGAACTTTAGAATCCATTTTTCACCAAAGTTTATGCAAAATTATTTTAGTACCTTAGGTGCATGTGGATATATACATATATAGAGAGAGATAGAGAGAGAGACTCTAACTCTATTTTCTTCTTCTGTCTTTTTAAATAAAATTATTTCTGAAAATTCAATTGGTTCAATGGCATGAGCCTTCTACTTTAAAGCAATGAGTTGTGAGTGGGGATCGAGGTTAGTGGGTGTTTGCACCTAAATTATAAATTTTAAGGCTTGGGCTCAACTCAGCTTAATTGATCTTAAAATAATTAAAAATGAATATTCATGAAGCTTTAACCATTAAGTTAAGATTGAGTTTAGGTCATTATTTGTACACTCCACGCATGATGCTTGGATTATGAAAGTTGAAAAGTGGCTACGATGGACAAATTGCTTTCTAAATTTAAGAAAAGTAACGATCATGGGGTCTAGGTATCAAGCCAGGATCATCTATAAATAGAGGACACTCTTTCATCAAAAAAGGATCATCATCAACAAACTACCACTAGTGCAAAATTTGTCTTTTACAAGGGATTTTTAAAATTGATTAAAAGGCATCTGCTATTGAAAGCAGAGGCGATGGCAATTTTGTAATATTTACAGCCATTGTAGGACTTTTAATATCAATTTAAAATTAAACCTCTGTAGAAAAAAATTTTAACATCAAGTGTAATTTAACCTAATATTAAAAAGTTTTTAAAATTAAACATAAAATAAAATTTTTGACTTTCAACAATGGGTGCCATGTCACTTGCTATTGAAAGTTGAGAAATAAAAAAAATATAATTTTAACACTATCAAGAGTGGATGACCTGCTGTTAGAAGTTAAGAAATAAAAAAAATATAATTTAATACTTTCAACAGCGAATGACCCACTGTTGGAAGTTGAGAAATAAAAAAAATATAATTTAACACTTTCAATAGCGGGCGTGCCACATCACCTGTTGTTGAAAGTGGACTTTCAACAGCGGGTGATGTGGCACGCCTATTGTTGAAAGTTTTTCAAAGCATTAAAAAAAAAACCTACCTTGCCTCCAGCTTGCCTCACTTATTTGTCCTCTCCATTACTGGACTTTCAACAGTGGGTGATGTGGCACGCCTATTGTTGAAAGTTTTTCAAAGCATTAAAAAAAAAAACCTGCCTTGCCTCCAGCTTGCCTCACTTATTTGTCCTCTCCATTACTTCATCTTCTTCCTTCGTCCACTCCCTCCATTAGTGCCCCTCCCCCTTCATCAAGCCCCCTCCCCCCTCTCCTACTATCAGCTCCCCCTCCCCCAACTCTGCCTTCCCAACCCCCTCCCCCAACTCCCTTCGTCGGCCTCCTCCCCCAACTCTCCTCCTCCTTACCTCCCCCTTCTTTCCTTGTCGTCGCTCGGCCTCCCTCTTGGCTCTTCCTACTTCATTCCTCTATCCAAGTAATTGTCCCTTTCTTTTCTTTTTTAATTATTAATTTATATATATTAATTATTATTTAATTGTAGTTTTATTTTTAATTATTGTTTAATTAATTATTGTTGAATCAATTAAACAATAATTGAGAGATCTCGTAGATCTGTGCACTAGGAGGTTAGTGATGGATAATGATTTTAACAAGTAAATTAACTGAGCATCTCGTGAAAAGACAAAGCACCTCACTGCAATTTGAATTTTTGATGCGAATATGCTTATAAACATGATTTATGATGTCTCCTACATCTCAGTTCTTTGCCTTTATAGATGGAGCTAATCTCTAAATTCAAAAATCCATTCATTGTGGAGCATAAAGATTCATGGGTAGAGAAGGTAATCACTTTACCTCCTTCAGTTAATTAATAGAATGCTTTTTGCTTGAAGCTTACCCTCATAAGCTTTTAGCAATCTCTGTAAAAGAATTCAAGAAATTTAATTCTTGGTCTTATCTTTGGAAACACCAACCTTGAATATGTTGTTTGTCTCATTTATTTGGTGTGATACTGTTGAGTTTGATGGTTGATATTAATCTTCAACGAATATATTCACGTTAACTTTCTTACTTGTTTAAACATAAAATTTGACACACCTATCATTACTATTGATTTATCTGCGTTCTTCTATGATAAGCATTTGCGCTTTATTATTATTGTTGCGGGCAATGCAAAAATTAATGACAACTGCTTCATGTTGGTGTGTGTTGATGGATTGCTTCTCAGGGTTGTTATGTGTGCATCATTATAGGTTACTGTGAGGGTGGAGATACGTAAGTCCTTTTCTTTAATTCCTTCTTACTTGCAATTCATAGTTCTTTCTCCTTCTATTTGGTGGCTTTTGTAAATTGTAGCATTGTTAGTGTTATTAAAATCAATATGGATTGAATTACAGGGCAAAAGCTATAAAAAAAAAAAGCAAATGGAATTCTTTTTCCAGAGGAGGTAATGCCAATTTGTTTTGTCCCTGCTGAATCCATTGTATATCTTCATTTAGTCCACCCCCTAGTAAGAGGAAATGGGCTAAAATAGCTGTTAGCATTTGGACATGCATGTCTTGAAGCACTCTTTATCTGCAGAAACTTTGCAAGTGGCTTGTTCAACTTCTTATGGCACTTGACTACTTGCACATCAACAATATTCTTCATCAGGAGGTTAATGAGCTGCAGTTATCTCTTTGTAATTAGTAGTAGTGATATTATTTGCTTCCTAATTCTCCAAAGCTGTATGCTAATGGAAAAAAAAATCACATGAAACTGGTCAGTGTTCGAATATATTTTTGATGAAAGATCAAGACATACGCCTTGGTAAGTTGCTCTATTGTTTCTCAGCCAAGAAGACTACTTTTTTTTTGGGCAAGAAAATGGAAATTGCGATTTTGATAATAATTAATATATATAAATTAATAATTATATATGCCTTGATAAATTGTATAAAACATTTTTATTTACAAGAATTGAGGAAATAAGTAGAAACAGAATTAATTTTTTTTAAAAAAGCACTTTTAACCATAACTGCTGTTAAAAATTAACTTTTAATGGCAGTTAAAAATATAATCACTGTTAAAAGTCTCACTTTTAACAATAGTTAACTACTGTTAAAAGTCCCATTTTTCCAAAAATGCAATCAACAGGTAACTTTTAACAGTGAACTTAGAACCGCTGCTGAAAGATTATTTTTAATAGTGATTTAACAACCACTATTAAAAATCACATACTTTTAACATCCCTTAAAACAATAGTGGTTTTATAACTGCTGTTAAAAGTATTTTTTATCCACTATTAAAAACATATCTTGTAATAGTGTACCAGTCAAATTTTCAAACTCCACGTCTACTACTTTATTTTCCCTTTATTATGTAGTTTTTATCTTTATTTTTTCTATTGTACGACCAGCATAGCTTGCCACCTATTTTTTCAATTAATGTATCTCTGCTTCCTTACATTTACATTAATTTTTTCACTTCGCATTCGAGCAAACTGTGGTAAGGGAGCCTGGGTTCCCTGCAATTGATTAGAAGTCAAGTTCTTCCATCCTTTTGAGACCCGCATCTCTGGCATGCCTTTCAACATCCCTTTGTCAAACAATCTTTTGGCATGCCTAATGGGACACATGTGAACGAAATGTCTAGGACACATAAGGATCAATATATTATTGAAAAGAATGGACCTGAGTCTTATGACTCAAAAAACGTAGTTGTGCACGCAGAACGTGAAGTACGGGCCTCTTACACTCTAGTGATCGTGGGGCAACAAGCAACACCTCCTTAAGGAATGCCTTATCTACTAGATTGGGAGGAGAATCTCAAATCCTCTCGCTGAAGTAAACATTCCATTATGGTGTCTAATGATGTTATAGCTTTGTTTTTGACCATGATACAGGACCATATCGATAAGTAAGCAACAACCTCATAAATATTGGTAGAGGAACTCAAGAGATAGCATTTGAAAAAGCAACATAAGTGAGCTAAAGCTTAAGTCCTGACTTTAATGATGAACAGTATCCACCGCTTTATATTATGAGCTCCTTCTTTAAGCCAATACATTCCTACAACCAACCCTATCAAATTGAGCCTCCTCAGCCCAATATAAAAGTCTAAATTCTTCCCAGTATTAAATATGACAAGCCTATCTCAGCGATTCCTTTTATCAAAATTGGTTCCTATAGAAGTGTCATAAAGCTCTATATTCTTCCTAAAAAAGAATGGATTCCACATGAAGAGTATTTCTTTACCGTCTATAGAAAGCCGTTTATGATAAATCTTATTACCAAAAGAAAGATTGGTATAAGATTTTTCCTTAGATGTGTTGTCTAGACTATGCATATTGGGAGTAATCTACCTACTAAAGACATTCTTGTAGATATTGATATTTGCCAACAGACAAAGAACCTACAGGTACTTCTTAAAGGCATCATATTTAAACAATTCTTTAGCAAGTACACTGATATCCCAAGTGTCCTTGAGATTTAGCAAACCCTTCCAAGCTATGAACAGATTAGGGATCAAACTTTTTCAATTTTGTTGTGAAAGTTATGATCAATTTTAGCATTCATTTCCTTTATAAAAGAATCAATAATTTTTCATCACACTAATATTCAAGAAAAATAAAGATATCAATCTCACAAAAGCATCTTATCCTAGAATGAATCTAGAATATCCTACTCTAGCATAGCAAGAATATGCAATTTTACTTAAACAAGGGCTTATTGAGCTAACTAAGTCAGATTGGGCATATTAAGCATTCTATGTTGAGAAAAGGTCATAAAAACAACAAGAAAAAAAAGGCTAATGATTGATTATAAGCCTCTCAATGCATTCTTACATGATGATAACAAATTTCCTCTTTCAAAGATCAATAGTCAACTTGTCCATCTAAAGCGGGTCAAGATATTCTCTAAGTTTGATCTCGATACACAATTTTAGCAATTAGATATTGTTTTAGTATATTATTACAAGATAGCCTTCTACATTCTTAATAATAATGGATAGTTATGCCTTTTGGGTTTACAATTACCCTATCATTATTTTAAAAGGCCATGATCTATATCTTTGACCCTGTCATTAATAGCACCTTGATCTACATAGATGACATACTACTATTCTCATAAACTAAGCAAGAACATAAAAACTTGCTAGCCCAATTCTTCAAACTAATCTAGCAATATGGGATTATGTGTTCATCTTGTAAAAGTCATATTGGTGTAGCCCAAATAGAATTTTTGAGTATGATTATTCAAGATCGGCAGTATCATCCCAATCTACACATTGCTCAAGAACTATTAAAATTTTTAGATGAGAATTTATCCAAAACCCAAATTCAACAATTCTTAAGGATTGTGAATTACATCAAAAACTTTATTCCTTAGGTGTCCAATCACACTAGCCAACTATCCAAGCTATTGCAAACAAATCCACCACCTTAGCAAAGCAACCAAACTAAAGCTATCCATCATCTACAATAGATTTGTTAGGATCCTCCACTACTGAGAATCCTCAGTAAAGGACAAAGGATTTTGCAAACCAATATGAGTGATAATGATTGAGGAGAAGTACTTATTGAAGAAGAAAATGGGAAAAGACACTACTATGATCATGCTAATGGAGAATTCAAACTCTCTAAAAAGCATTATCATATAGCTTAAAAAGAAGTCTTAATTGTGAAATGTGGCATTAAAAAATTCAATTTTCATCTCAGCCTCTATCACTTCATGGTAAAAATGGACAACACATCTTTTCGAAAGATTCTTGATCAAAATAAAAAAGTACTCACTGAAGCTTAACTTCTTTAATGGAAAGACTAGTTTTCTCGTTATAAATTCATAGTTTGACACATTAAAGGAAACCATAACATCATTACAGATTATCTAACGCAACCTCAAAAAAGAGTGCAACTCACAACACCCTCATATCATCAACCTCTTTTCATCCTTAACATCATGCCTAAGAAGCTAATTTTCCCTCTTAATTCTGATCCCATAACTATCACTAAAGTCTATAGTTAACTAAAATAATTATGTTCTATTGGCTCCATTTTTTCCTTTAAAAAACCCTAATTCAACCATAGCTTGAGTTCTTTGACATTTAAATCCCACACTTGGCCATACCCTATATTAGAGGTCCTATACTAAAAGAAGCCATGTGGTATCTCTAGCTTCTCCCAGCCTTCTGTGCATGTGTGTTAAATTTCCCACCTATAATCATTGATCATTACCTTTATGATTCTACTAATGAAGGTTTTAATCTCTGAAACTTCCTTGAGTGGTTTTTACCATTACCCTAAAAGTACAAAGAACTTTTTCAGGTGATTTAAAACTATAGTCTATGAAAGGTACCCTTAGATAGACAAAAGGCTTTCTCCTTCTTTGTTGTTCATTGTCCCTACCATTTAGATAGCTATAAGAATCTCTATATTGCTAACTAAGCTTGTCTATAAAAAACTTCTACCAATTGGCCATCACATGAAAAATTAGTTTTATTTGAATTAAAAGATTTTTTATATGATATGAATAACTTCCCTAAACAAATCCTAATATCAAGTGTACATATTGTAGTCTTATTCCACATCAACTTATTATTCCTAATGATCTATCACCATCAGTGCAATACCCATTCCCATAATGGCTTCCCAGTATTGCTATCCAACCAGGATATTTGACATGGATGGAACCATATTCCTCAATCCATAAAGAACAGTCATCCCAGAATACAAGATCTCCTTCAGGTTTTCCTCTTCTAGATAGCCAAGATCCTTATAAGATAGAATTCAAGTATAGTTGACAATTTCAAAAAGCATAAGACTCTCTCACCCTTGAACTATCTAAAGACATGGCTAAAGATAAAATAGAAAGTCTATCAGCTTCGCATTTCAAAAAAGAAGAAAAAAGATTCCTCAATCTATTCCCCAACCAGGAGAACATTTATAAGTATATGAGGTGATTGAAGCCTTATCTTCTATCATGTGAAGAATATGCTTTTACTTTTGTGAGAGTCAATCTTTAATAAGGTAGCTTTACATTTATTAGAAGTGACTTTCACTTTTTAACAAAACTATCATATTTTAGTCAAATTAGTTTTTCCTTTTATCAAGTCTATATTTATTTTTAATCATATCTACTTTTGCTTTTAAAAAAAGTAATTAGACTTGTGATAATAGTGTATCATCTTGTAATAATAGTGTTGTCTTATTATACTCCCTTCTAGAAAATGGAGCAATAAAATCAACATGCTCTCTATTATGTTTCTCTTTTAAACCATCTGTTCTCTCCTAAAAGCTTAACTCAATACTATCTTACTTTTATCATATTAAAATTTAAGTATGTTCAGCACTTGTCTCTCTGAGTAACTTGTGCATTAGAAAGAATTTGACCATGATCCATAGGTATGAACCCATCTCACTACACTCAGAGATCCATGGGTTGAAGTGTCAAAATGTTGAGGATTCTAAAGTGACCCATGTTTACCTAAGAATGGCATTGAGAGGCTTTACCTGAGTTATCTGAATCAATATTACTTTAAGATATGTAAACTCGAGGATCTCTGGGTCTATGTGGGCATGAGGCCACTCTCGTGGTATACTTTATTATATAGTAAGATAAGATAAGATTTATTTTTAGTTTCTTTGACCAAAAAAACTTTTCTTTTGATCAAAATTTTTTTGGTAGAATTTCAAAAAATAATTTTTTTAACCTAACCCAAGTGAATTGGTGATATTTCGAGATGAGAAATAACAAACTTGGAGTTGGAGATTAGATAGAGACGGGAGATCATTTATTTATTTATTTCATTAAAACAATTTAAGTTAATTGAATTTAGAGACCAAGACAAGATAATGTCTCAAAGCTTAATGAATACTTATAAATTGTTCATCTGACAGGTTTTTCAAATCGATAACAGTGTTTGATCCCGCTATTTTGTAAGTTGTGCATCAAATTCTTACCAGCTGCGTTAATCTTAATTGATATTTATTTATTTCAATTATCAAATTAAGCACAGTAAAAAATGAAAATACTGCGGGACAAAATGTAATTCATAAAATATAAGGGGCAAATGTAGATGTCAAATATAGGTTGCAGGCCTCTTTCAAGGCCGTACAACCTCCGCCGATTCGGCGACCTTACAAGTACTCCTCCCTCTTTTTTTTTTTTTTTCTTTTAAATAACTTATTCTCATTAATCTTATCAACAGTGATGCAAAATAGAAAAATAAATGTGTAAAATACCAATGGTAAAAAAAAAAAAAAGCGTAAAATGCTAAAATTTTAAATACATTTTTATATAAAAATTTAAAAAGTAATATTATATTTTTTATTAAAGATTATTTCGATAATATTTTTAAATATTACTTAAAAAATCAGACAGGACTTGTATACTGATTAAATGACATCTGCCTTGTAAATATGAGTGGAGGGAGAGATTGTATCTGAGATTTGACCTAGAAATTCCTCCATTAAACCAAAAGTGGTGAATTTTCTGCCTGGGTTCCGAAGAGTCGAAAATGGCCGACGAAGGCAATAGAACTGTAAGAACCAAGTCGTGTAGCCCTCATAGGCTACTCTTCACGCACTAGCTATTGCGTTTTTGGCACTGTTCGTTTGACCAGACTGACCCTTTTCTGCTGGTTGGATCCGTGCAGGCTTTCCTCGAAATTCAAAGTCGCATGATCGAGACTACTGGGAAGCTGAAGCAGGTGAAATCTGTGTTACTTTCGAAGTTTTTTCAATCTGATGTGGGGTGTACAAATCTGTTCGAAACTGTATTAAGTATATGATTTTTCAATGATTCTCTGGTTCTCTGGTTTTACTACGGTGTCTGACATTCCTGATCAAACCTAGATGTTGATCTTCTTTGAAAATTTCTAAACGTGATCCAAAACAGAACCGAACTGTGTCTGAAAACAGAAATGTGGCATTCGCACTACATGAAGTACGGATGATCAGTTTGAACCCTGTAAAAGAAAATAAAATAAAGGACATAGTGATCATACCAAGTTGGATAACCACACCTTATCGGGTATCATCCATTAACTACCATTGAGACCTCGAAGAATAAGGCTTAGCTACCATTGCAGCCTTAATGGAGAAGACAATAGCTATAGCTGAATGTTGAGTTGCTGCCTTCCGAATCCTAACAAAGTCTAATGGTGTTATCATCAATGAATAGTTAGCCTTATCCACCATTGCCTGGGCGGCTAAATGGTATTAGTAGGTAATTTCCTTCAAGGTTGAACGCTTTATAGCATTAGTTAACTTGAAGCAAGTATAACTTAAATTTATAATGATTGGAATGCCAACAAAGCAATAAATATGACTAATCCACTTCCTTGGAAATTTATTTTGCAAGCATATTTGTTTGTTAGACCACTAGTCTCCCTGAATTGGTTAATGGCTCAAAATAAGATTTAAGGAGGATGCTTGGGGTGGAAAATGCACCTTTTTTGAGGCATAACCTTGTCATTGTTGGTTTTCTTGTTTTCACAATTCTTCCACCTGTGATTTCTTTACTGTTGATAGTTCCAATAAATTTTGAGATTTCCATTTTTTGAGAATCATGAATGACAAATAAATTAACGAACTTCAGGCCCTTTTTTAAATAATTGAACCTATTCTTTTTCTTCTACACAAGATGTGGAAGTTGAAATCTTAATTCTTCTAGCATTTTTACTAATCTCACTTGTTAGATCCTTGCTCATTCTCCTGCTAGGGAAAGGTTTCTTCTTGGCAAGCCAATTTGGAACTCTAAACGCTAAGGCTCCCTCTAAGGTCCAAAAATTCTTTGTCTGGACAACAATTCTCAAAATGAATAACACTAGAGACAAACTGCAAATTGGCTGGCCCGATATGGCTCTTTCTTCTCACGTAATTTTACATCTATTCAACATTGTTTTGTATTCCAACAACATATCAATAACTAACGTACAGTATATTTTCATACATATTTAGAGACTAGTAACCACTTAATTACATATTTATTGCAATCGATGTTCTTAAAAATTTAATACATATGATGAATGTGTAAATTACCTCTAATTCAGTTGAATCAATGAAAATCATTTATTAAGATGAGGTACTGAGGGTATGAGTGCGTCAATTCTTATATCATTATCGTGGTATCAAGTGAAACTCAAGGTATGGTTTGTTCTGCTTAATTACAACTTGCTTGCCCCTTTCTCACTATTATCAATTCTGACTGAGAATATCTATATTGTGAATTTTCATGATTCTATTTATTTGGAAGACCTAAAATATAGGAAAATGAGAAAAGCTAAAATGAAAAGCAGACATTAAGGGCCTGTTTGGCAACTTGTTCTGAGAACAGTTTTCTGTTCTCCAGAACAAAAGACCAAAAAAATCTGTTTGGTAATGTGTTTTTAAAAAGCAAACATTAAGGGCCTGTTTGGCAACTTGTTTTGAGAACAGTTTCTGTTCTCCAGAACAAAAAGACCAAAAAAATTTGTTTGGTAATGTGTTTTTAAAAAGTGTTTTAGAGAATAAAAAATAAAATATTATTCTCGATAGCAGAAAAATGGAAACAACTTTCAAGTGTGTTGGGATTATTGTTCAGGAGAACAAAGAAAAATGAAAAAAATCTTTATTTTCATTATTTTTTTGTTTTCAGAATATGTTTTACAAAACACCAGTTATCAGAACAATAAAATAAAAACAGTTTTAAACAGTCCCTAACATTTTTCTTCTTGGAAGTTATTTGCTCATAGTGGGAGGTCTTAGATTATTTGAATTTTAAGTTTACTACCACCCTTGGCCTTCAGGTGCAGAACCAGATGCGCAACAAGGAAGGTGAAAAGAAGCGTGCTTATCTAACCTCTGAGGAGCTGCGACAGCTGCCTGATGATACAAATGTATACAAATCCATTGGTACAAAATAGTCAGATTCTCATGTTACTTTTGTTAATAGAGTTTTTTGTACTGGATGAAATTGTGTAGTGCTGTATTAGTCATTCTGATTAAAATGCTATTATAATGACTATCCTGTAATTTGAAAATTTGTTTTGCTGTCTGTATAATATGCAGGCTCTGTTTTTACAAACATTCTCTCTTCTGTTAGTAGTATGGTTCATTTACTTACTGCCACGTGATCGATTTCTCATACGATCTCTCCATTTTTCTTGTTTTGCAGGGAGAATGTGAGTTGTTCATACCTATTTGAACATCCATCTAAATAGAGTACAGGAAATGCCTTATTTATTGGTAGTTAGGTGTATGGAATGACATCCTGTAATAAGTTTCGCCTTCATGTGCAGGTTTGTATTAGAGACCAAGACAACTTTAATGACTGAACAGGAGAATAAGATTAAGGATAGTGAAGCTTCAATTACCTCTTTACAGGTGCATATCCTTCCTGACTTCAGTGTAAAATATTCTTTCTTTTTACCTGACTTAAGAGTAAAGTATTCTACTCTTCAAATTTTTTATACTCCCAGTGTCTGCATATTCGTTCAGTTTTGGGACACGCTCATAAAAAAAATTAAATGTACTTTAACCACAGTTAGCTACAACATTAAACAGTAAATATGAGCTTAGTTTTAGTAGATTAGGTGAAATTAGTTGTTTTTTTGGCTTTGGACAGAGTTCAAAAGAATACCTAGAGAAGCAGATCGCTGAGGTGGAAAATAATTTGAGGGAGCTGTTACAGCATGATCCTGGTCTCGCACATCAAATCATGTCTATGAATGTGTGATGTAAAGTTTTGATTGTTAAAATTCACTGTTAGTGACAGGTTTTCTTGTGCATCTGGGCAAATACAAAAAATTTAGGACGTGTTTTAGAGGCATTGTTGTATGTTTGCAACCGGGTTACCTTAATTTTTAAGATTTTTGCCTTGATACGAGTCTAAAAAATCCTAAATTATCTGCCTTGTCATGCTGGTAATTTCTGTATAATTTTAGTCTGCTATCTCCTTTCTAATGTGAGCTTGGCGCTGCTGTGCCTGTATATATATGTTTCATGGTTGGCGATTATGATTATAGTATTTATTAGAAAAATATATATATTTGGGAATGCTTAAAATCTCCTTATCGTTTTGGTGTTCCTTTTTTCCTTCAAGTGGTTCCTGTTCTCTGGTACAAAACATTATTCTTTTTTATCCCCCAACAGTACAAAATATTGTTCTGTTCCTCATACGGAGAAGAGCATTCGTGTCTTGGCAACTAGGAGTTGTCTGTTTCTTAAACTTCTATAACTTCAGAACCGCCACCACAAAGTTTGGTTCCTTACCTTGCAAGCAAAATGTTTTATGTATATTCTGAAGAGGTATATCTCTATCTTTTTTATAATACTATTTTTTCATAAATGCATAGTACTTTCTTTGCTTCTAAATACAGGACTCAGGAGTTAGTTGAAGAGTTTCTTTTGATCTTAAATGTAAAACTTCAATCTACTTTGTTTCCAATTATATAATGTTTTTCAAACTAGTCCTACGGTTTTTATCAATAGAATAGTTTCTAGAGTAAATTGGCTTAATGACTCTGAAAAATATATTAACAAGAAATTGTGGAAGAAGTTTTTAAAAATTCTAGAATGTGGTTCATTTATAATTAGTTGGGTTGCAATTTTTTATTTTTATTCCCAAAACAAATAAAAAAACTTGTGTAACACTAGTAAAACTTTTGTAACTGAATTATTATAATCTTGGTTTATTTACAATCATATATTGTTTTAATATTTGAACACTTTTAAATACTTTATTGTTAGCTTAGTGAGCAAAATATATTCAGATATGAGAATGAGAATGAGATTTCAGGTTTGAAAAAAAAGAGTATTTTTTTTTATTTCAATCTAACTTAAATATTAATCTGGTTGCATCGTAAAATATTTAAAATATTAGGCTATTATTTGTTTGGTCTTAGTAAATGGGTCATGTGTGCATGAGTTCATAGGTTATAATGCAAGTGATTAAAAGAGTATTTTAGAAAAATTAATCATGACCTCTTTTTTTTTTTAATAAATAACTAACTAAATTAGTCACATCCTTATTCTTCGATGCAAGTGTTGTTGGGAATGTTGGATCTGACTCAGCCTGGTTTCACCAAAACATTATAATAGATTTGTGATTCAGGGACTTCAAGGTATTCTAAATGAACAATGTATTTATGAAGAGTGATATGGCTAAACATGACTTTTTTAAAATGGATCATGGATGTTGAATTAGATTATTAATCGCACATGTACTAAAAATATTGTATTTTTTTAAATAAAGTATAATTAGGATTGTATCATTTTTTTAAGTCTATGCCCCCGTTATAAAGATACTCAATCAGTTGCTCCAAGTGTGACGCATTAAATCATAACACTCAAATCTATTTAATCAAGTTTCATCTTTGTAAGTTGGCTTTTAATATATAGGGTATATCCCTCTCTTCTACCAAAACAAAAAAATCTATTTAATCAACATCTGAATAAAATAAGATTATACTTGAGTAAAATAAGATAATACTTTAGTAAGAAATTTCTTCAGAAGAATGACAATTGGGGACCCTAGCTAAAAGAAACATTATGGGATTTTGATCTCTTAAATTTAAAAAAAAAAAAATTAACCATTCGAATCCCAAGGGTTTTTAGTAGAATAAAAAATTAAAGCGCAATTACCAAAATGTCTCTCCTTTTCCCCCTTCATTCTCTCTTCCTCCATCTAACATTGCCGCCATGGCCAGTGTCTCTAGAAAGTAGCAATTAATATCATTTATATCTTGCAATGGTGAGAGCCACAATATTTTAGCAATAGATCAAGGCGATTCAAGCTATAATTTTGAGGAAATGACTTGCATAATTGACCATGCAATTGCAATCTCATACCTACGAGTAGTAGGATCAAACCCTATAGTATATAATATGTAAGAACGATCTGTAATCCTAACTCCATGAAAGAGAGGGGAATATGAAGAACCCATATACGTAATGCAAAAGCCTGTACTACATAAAAAAACACGAATGTCATAATAGCCATTGCAATTTCTACCCTTCCATTGGACATTAAAATTGTTACTGCTTAGGAACTAGCAGGCACCCAAAAATTTTCCTCCATCTAATATTTTAAATTCATAATTCAAAGATTATTTGTATTTTTCTTTCATTTTAAAATAAAACTGCTGGGAAAGAGAAATTTTAAATCTGCACCATCCAAATAAAATTTATTTATTAATTTATTCAAGTGAGGAGATGTGATGCAAACCCAATTTTAATAATACATGGGGTTGCTTAACTAATTAGCTAATTTTATCGTGTTTTGCCGTCCCTTGTTACTGCTACTACTTAATTTTGTTTATACTGAAAAGTGGTAAGTGATGACTACTACTGACCTTTTTTTTTTTAATACCTCAAATATATTTTATAGTATATAACATTGGGAGAATTTTATCTAGATTTCACATTAAGAAATTAATTACTGTAAAATTCATTAATAAAAGTTAGGCCATTTACAACAGTTGAAATACATTCAATACAAAATACCGGTTTGAGAGTCGTAGCCGGCATGTTTTGGCGTAATGATTGAATTAGAGATTAAGACTAAATAGGAGTCACTGGTTCAAGTTTTGAACTGGGGACGTTTAGACCATAACATCATCAATTTTGGAGTTTATTTAAATTTGCTTGAATCAGATTGGTTGCATTCTTGCATTTGAACGTGAGGGTGCTTAATGAATGTGAGGCAGTTTTTTATATTGCTGCATTTGAGAGGCTAAAATGGGGTATTTTAGGATGAAATTTGGCCCATTAATAGATCTCATATAGAGATTCTAGTGTGCCAAATTTGGTGGGAATCTAAGTAGAATTTGATCGTCAAACAACTTTTGAACTTCAGGTCAGAACCTAAACTTTTTGCTGTCATTTTTCTAGTTGATAATATTGTGCTCAAAATCTGTAATTTTTAGTTGTCATAGAGCCTTGAAACATATATGGCATAAAGTAGACATATAGACTATAGAGCTCAGAAATTTGGAATAAGCCAAACTTTGTTCAATTTGAAATCATAAAGCTCAAGGAATGAATTTTTAAAGTTAGTCTACGATATCAGAAATTTTACAGCTCAAGAGTTACTTTGATGAATTTTTATGTACCAATGTAAACGTAGTCTGATTCTGTAATATTTATAGATAGGACATTCAAGGTGTTGAGGCGATTTATCTACTAAGGGGATTAATGGAAAAGTATTGTTGTAAAAATAAAGATCTACACATGGTTTTTATTGATTTAGAAAAAGCTTATGACCGTATACCAAGAGAAGTGTTTTGGAAAGCGTTGGAAAAAAAAGAGAGTACGGATTGCTTATATTAAAGCCATACAAGATATGTATGAGGGGGTAAAAACTAGTATAAGAACGCCTAGTGGTCAAACAAAGGATTTTCCTATAAAGATTGGACTACATCAAGGATCATCTCTGAGTTCTTATTTGTTCAACTTGATTTTAAATGTTTTGACGGAACATATTCAAGAGGAAATCCTGAAATGTATGCTCTTCGCGAATGATATAGTTCTTATAGCAGAGACAAGAGAAGAGGTTAATTGCAAACTTGAGTTATGGAGAAGGACATTGGAGTCGAAAGGTTTTCGTCTGAGTAGAAGTAAGACGGAATATTTATATTGTAAATTTGGTAAAGGACTATTCGAAAATAATTTGGAAGTGAAATTGAGAGATCAAATTATACCTCAAGTGAAAAAGTTTAGATATTTGAGAGCCATTATTCAAAATGATGGCGAAATCAGTGGAGATATTTCACATAGAATTCAAGCTGGGTGGTTTAATTGGAGAAAAGCTAAAGGAGTTATTTGTGACCGTAAGGTGCCTAATAAACTTAAAGGAAAGTTTTATCGCACTGCTATCGGACCGGCAATGTTACATAGTAGTGAATGCTGGGCTCTAACGGGACAGCAAGAGCATAAAGTTGGAGTAGCAGAGATGAGAATGTTACGATGGATGTGCGGACATACACGTAAAGATAAAATTCGAAATGAGCACATACGCGAAAAAGTGAGAGTGGCACCTATTGAGGAAAAAATGGTAGAAAATCGGTTGAGATGGTTTGGGCATGTACAAAGAAGACCAAGGGAGGCACCAGTGAGAAGAGTGGAACATATAATTTTGAGTTCGATTAAGAGAGGTAGAGGAAGGCCTAAGAGAACACTCTTGGAAGTTGTTGAACATGATCTCTTAATTAATAATATTCCTAAAAGCTTGATAAATGATAGAGCACAATGGCGTCTTGCAATCCATGTAGCCGACCCCACCTAGTGGGATAAAGGCTTGTTGTTGTTGTTGTTGTTATTGTTTTTGCTGTTGCCTTTTTCTTCTTCTTGTTTTTTTTTTCTTGGGTTCTTCTTAGCTGGGCTGTTTGATCCCTGTTTGTACTTTGCTTTATTTTCTGAATGAAATGATCCTCGTATTATTAAATAAAAAAAAGTGCTGAGTGGTTGGCTATGCATATTTTTTGAGAACATGCCAGAAATAGTCAACTTTAGCATGAATATATCTGATGATTCTAGCTTGAGAGTTTTGATCTTGAGAGCGAATTTCTACAGAGATTGTGTCATAAGCAATTAGCATTATCATATTTTGTAAGTTTGAGGTTGGTTTAGACAAACCTAATTTTGTAAGAAAACCTAGTTGGGAGTTGGTGTTATTTTGACAGTGAATTGTGAAAAAAAAAAAAAAGAGCATATCACTTCTTGGGTTGGGTTTTCTCAAAGAAGTTTTGGTTTCAATTTTGTTATTTGTTTCTAGTTGATCCTTAGAAGTCATCCATTTTCAATCATACTTGCGCTGAATCATGTTTGGAAGGCATTTAAACCAAGCTATCTCCTGTAATGAGGACAAGCAAGACAAGTTTATAAAAAGAATATATTTCAAAAAAATTAGTTTTACTGGATAAAAAAGCCGTTCAAACTTATAAACTTGTAAGATTTTTTAACGCAAAACTCATAACATATTATCACCCCATTTGAGAGTTAATATTTTTGATGGATTCCACGACACTTTATTCAATCTTTTGATAGTTAGAACTTCCATAAATAAATATTTTCATGATATTAGCATCTCAAAAAATTAATTTGTTAGTTGGAAAAGACTCTTCTTAAAATTATAAACTCCACTTTACTTGTTCTTCTACTCAATCAATGAAAATCATCAAACTAACTTGCAAAGTCTGTTGGGGTACAGAGAAATGGAGGTCTGAATGCAGAGTTGGATTGCAAGGAATATTGTAACATTTATATTCTGGGAACGTTACAGTACATTACAGCAATTACACACAGAAGTTACATATATTCTTATGAATCATTACAATATATATATCTATATAATCTTAATTTCTTATGAAGCGCTATAATTTCTTCGTTTGTTTGTTTTGTTTTGTTTTGTTTTGTTTTTTTCCTGAGTGAACTTATGGAGTACTATATTTTGACGGCACCGCTTGTATCTTATTTTAGTACACGAAGTACGGGGGACATCCGGGAAGGATCTGTACTTGGCTTCTACACCAAATTGAGAGATTTTATTGAAGGTTCTATGCATAGAGGACTCGTCGGTGATATTCTCCAAGAGCCCAGATCGGAAAGATGTTCCGGTAAGACGAGTAGTTCAAGGTACAGTTCCTCATAAATACTCCGGTGATCTCCTGTAATGTTCATAGATTCATGAACGATGAATTTGAAAGCACGTTAATAATTATATTATTCGGTACAGAAATGATTGAAAAATTGCAGCGTGTCGCATCGATGATGGCATTATCTTTCTGAGAACCAAATAGGATATTTGTTAAAAAAGAACAAAAAACAAAAAATGTCGAATTGATTATCGCATTACCTGCTGTGGGAAGTCTCCATCTTCCATTTGTGAATTGATCAATAGCCTTATTCCGCGGTGTATAGGTGTTGGATCTATCTCAGCCTGTTTTCACCAAAACAATATAGCGAATTTGGGGTGATTTAGGGTACTTCAATGCATGCTTGATCAGGAATGTCCACCAAAATAAAAATAAAAATCTAATTTAGTTGAATAGTTTTGCTTTTACTAACCTGCCCAGCATCAATGAGTGATAATAGAGCCCATGCAGTCTGAACTAAGTTTGCACGGTTGCCTTCTATATTCGTGTAAACCTGTTTGGCAAGAAAGGCACGTGAATATCAAGTCTCTTCTATTGCTTCTATTTTTCCCTCTTTTACTAATCAGTATGTAACTTTCAAGTGCAATTTGTAATGTCTATCATATTAATATATATTAGAAAATTTATATAACAAGTCCCCTCGTATTACGAGTCATGAATAATATAGCTTTTTTGTGAGACTTTATAATATGTAATATAACAAAAATATATCTTGTGTGATATATACAAGTGTTGCATGAAAAACATATTGCTTACCTTATTTTGACTTGACAGGTAGCTCTCTCCCCAGCCACCATTAGGTAGCTGCTTTGACAACAAAAACTGGCAAGCTTTGCGCAAAGCCTCACAGTTCTGGTAATTTCTCCCACAGGACGTTAGTCCCTCTACAGCAAACCAGGTACCATATGTGTAACATATTCCCCAACAGCCGTACCTGTGGAATTGATTTTTTCTTAGAGAACAAGATATGTAAAAAGTATGTTAGGCACCTTAATATCCAAATACAGTTCTTAGTGCTTGTATGAGTTACTTGGTAAATAGCACAGTAGTCTATTTTCGGAGGATGTCAAAGAGATTAACATGTAATGCGTAAATTCTTGTTAAAATTAATTTAGACCATGCATCAGTTGGGTTGATGAAAAAATGGAAGTTATAGCTGTACAGTTAACTATTGTGCAAGAAGGGAGATAGATGTAAAGCATTAAAAATGAAGTAGAATACCATGAACCATCAGGATTTTGTTTGTCTTCAAGGTATTGAATTGCTTTAGCAATACTGTGATCTATTTCTGTTCTTCTATGCTTTGGGTACAACTTTCTAAAGAGCGCCAAACCCTGTATTGCTGACCCTGTGCACTCCACATACCTGTTTCATAAAATGGCACAGTGTAAGAGTCGGATAAGCTGCAATAACCAGTACATTAATTATTTGATTACAGCATTTTTAACGGCACAAATCTTACTCCATCTCAATTAGAGTGTCTTCAAAGAATTCTGTTGGATTAAATTTCTGCAAAACGCATGAATGTCACTTTGTTTAGATTTGCTCCTCAATTTTTTGCATACTCAACTTTTTTTCTTCTTACCTCTAACCAACGGTAGGCCCTCTGAGGTTCCCAAGCTGGGAATCCACCATTGCTACTCTGTATGTGAAATCAACCATATGTGGAATCAAGCATGTTTAGGTTTCTATTAATGATTGGCTGTTCTGCTTTGGAGAGAGAATAGATTGTAGTTAGAAAGGCTTACTTGCAGAGAAAGGATGACATTAACAGCATCATAGAAGCGTTGTGTTTCCATTTTCTCCCCTACTAGATCAGTAGGCATTTGAGAGAACAAGAGTGCAGCCTGCAATAAGATGCGGAAAAATGATCCAATGTAAAAGCTGTAGTCACCTGAGAACATTTTTCCAATATAAAAAATCACTTGCACTTTCAAATATTCATATGAACCTTGAGTCCTTCTGCTGTGCAATCAGAGACTTGCCAACCATGATCTTGCATTGAGAATGTCCATGATCCTTTGCATATGTGTCTGAACATGGCTTTGAAGTCACCTGAAGGGTTGTCTCGCACCTTCAAATATATTCAAGTCTTTAGATTCAATTGAAAACAGAGAGAATTTAACCGGACTAACTGCCATGGATGAAGTGACAAGTTGTAACCTGTGAAGCCTTCACAAAGTCATGTGCTTTTCGAAGTGTAGGTCCATATTCTTCATTCAGATTACAAGAAAGGATTGCTTGTATAGCAAACGCTGCATCCCACATTTGACACCCAAAACTCTGTATGTGCATAAAAATTATCATCACATTTTTCTTGTTAGTGATTATAATAAATTTATTGATAACTTTTTTGTATAACTTTAAGATTTTAATTTGAAATTTTTAACTCAAAATGCAGATAAACTAGTTATAGTACTAACCTGGATTTTCAAGCCGTCCTCAGCGAGCCAGAAGTAATCAGGAATTCTGGCCAGATGAAGTCTGTATGCCTCTGAGTTGGGGTCTTCAACCCAACGGGCTATCAAACATAACACCTGTCATGTCCATGCAGTAACAATATTACAACCTGTTCAGATAAACTCAAAGACATTGGTGAATTTTTAAAGTCTGTTCGTATATATAAAATCTGGAGGAACTGGTACTCGCTAGCTAAGAACAGTACTAGTTCCACCACCTTTCTGGGCTGCGTTTTTTTTTTTTTTTTTTTGCCTCTTCCTTCTTGATGTTGAGATGTATGCAATAAAGCTTCTATCTCAACCTGTACAGGTTATGGGCACATCTAGTCATGTGTAGTGTACATATACAATATATATACATACCTTTTCTACGCTGCCAATGCAAAGGTATCTACTGTTCTCATCCTCATAGCGGACATGATTGATTGCGGTTTCAATTGCCTTCTCTCTCAGCATGGAAAAAGGCCAGCATTTCAGAATGGGCTCTGCTACGTGATGAAGAAATCCCCACAACATATCTTGAATAAGTGGGTGCGGATAGTACAGGTCCTCCTGAAATATTGTGTTTACACGCAATTCAATTCACTTCGTCTTTACACGCAACTAACATTAATTAAAAGATTAATCTAACCTTTGCAACCATGTTTCGGGCTTTATTCCAGTTGATCTGGTCATAAGGTTGGTTGTACAATTCTTCTCTTATTGATTTGATTAAGCTAGTGATAGGACCCACAAACCTCTTGCCATATAAATATGACATAGGCATGTAAACCAGGCGACAATAGCACAGCATTTTGCCTGCAAAAATGGGGTCACGTACAGAGATGCAATTAAATGGTTTCAAAGTAAGATGCTAGGAATGAGTTAAGGGCACAAACTCGGATGAAACGGAGCGCTCTTAGGAAGAAGCCAGAACTCTGGTGGAAGAGGGTTGCATCCTGACCAGTCATATACACCTAGTACCTGTGCCCCATAACAAAATGGCTTTTTAAAATATTACCATTAATACTAAATGTGTACAATTTTCTTTATCAAGTTCCTAGTCAAGTTTTGAATTAAGAGAGGGAATACCGTGGCCCAGAACTTTCCCCAAGAGGGAATAGCGACTAGGCCACCACGGTCAAGGATCCATTGTCTGCCTCTAGCCATAGCTCTGTCTTCACCATCTTCGGGACCCTGTCCCAGAATCCTCAATGCTATGTAGCTCAGTGCTGACCCAAACATGGTGCTGTGCCCCTCTATGTGGAATCCCCATCCTCCATCTTCGTTCTGTCGCATTCACTCACTTACTCTTCTTAGTTATTCTTATTTGAAACACAAGAAGGCTAAGAGTTCAGAGTACCTAACCTGATGATTATACAAGTACCGTATGATCTCCTTCTGATGTTCTGGCCCTAATACTGCATTAAGGGATCCTGTTATATACAGAGCCATCACCTGCACATGTTCAACGTTTATTAGCTTTCCTATATTATGTGTAATTTCTTACAAATTTTTATCTAGGAGACCTATTAATGCTAAGTCAAATTCACATGCTATCAGTAATTAATTACCTTACCAGGGGCCTTATATAATCTAAGTAGTGTCATGTACATTTTAAGAAACTAAATTATTTATTTAGTTACAAACAATGGAACTTATTTGTCAAACTCGGTAAAATATGGAGACAGAAGCTATATAAAATTTTCGTAGTTTTTTTTATTGTGCACATATATTCTGTTAGAAATCATTCTATTTTATTACCAAAAAGAAAAAAAAAAGAAGAAATCATTCATTTTATTAGCAATAATTCTATTCAAATTTTGGTTCGTCACATTATAAGGAATTAGCCCATTTTGTTAGACTCAACTTCAAATAGTAATTTAATTTTAGTTTTTTTGGGTAAAGGGTAATTTTGGTAGTTGAAGGAGAAAAGGTTTGTTTACCAAGGGCTGAAGGAAGAAGAGTGGGCCAGCAGATTCAGCAGGCCAGTGACCATCATGGGCTTGAATGGTGGAATAGAAACTGATGGCCCTTCTCATTGTCGTTATCACTGCTTGCTCTGTGATCTCCTCCGCATCTCCCACTTTTACTGCTTCTGGAATCGCCCTACTTGGATTCTCCTTTCTCAGCTGCAATGCAAACACACCAGTTTTTTATTTCT
Organism: Prosopis cineraria; assembly: GCF_029017545.1. Lineage (NCBI taxonomy): Eukaryota > Viridiplantae > Streptophyta > Magnoliopsida > Fabales > Fabaceae > Prosopis > Prosopis cineraria. The sequence goes on from NW_026555332.1 coordinate 1,260,820, forward strand.
TTATACTCAACCTCTTGTTCTACATTCCATCTTTTTAAAGCCAAAAAGCAATTTCTTTTTTTATTTTAAAAAAGAATATATATATATATATATATATATATATATTACAGCTTGCTCCAAGAAGACAATTAGTCAAATTTTCTCTAGGATTACCCCGACAAACGGGCAAGGAAATTTCTGAAAACTTGCACGGATGATCAACCCAATTCCAGTATTTTTGCCTTTTGTGCTTTCCTTTCCATGTTTGTTATTCTTTTGCGTCTGGTTTACTTCATTTTCTCCTTAAGACTTAAGCTACATAACTTTGTACTCATTGTTCATGTGTTCGTGCCTTTTCTTTTTTTGGGTAAAGATGTTTTCGTAGATTCAATATCTCGATGAAATGAACAGATCCTAATCCTTAAGGACTCGTTTGGTTTAAGCTCTCACTCGACACCAACTCTGTCTCCACCTCCACCTTCTCTCATTCTTGTCCTCTCTGTCAGCAATTGTCTCCGTCTTTCCGATCCTAAATTTAGGGTAAAGTTTTAAAACCTTGTTTAGTCTTAAATATAGGATAAAGATGTTTAATTTTTTCCCCCAATATTGTCTCTTCTTAATTGTACCAATTAGTAATTTTTAGAAACAATTTATTGTAGTTATTAATTTTATAAAAAAGTTAAATACTATTTTTTACAAGTTTAAGAGTATTAACTATAATTCCTTAAAAAACCCTAATATATAATTAGGATTAGACGGAGTATTATTTTTACATATTTATGCTAACTCAGTACTCTGTGTTACTGTTCCCCCATCTGAATTTGTATAGACCTTTCCTTCTTTCATTTTTTTTTCTTCATACAATGGTGGTGTTTTATTTATATTAGGCGAATTCTTCTTTCATTCTGATTCTTTATTCATGTGTTGGAATTTTTTTTTTAATGTCTTTCATTATATACAAAAGAAAATAATAAATAATTGTAACATAATCATTCCTAACAAAAAAAAGTTAAAAAAAATAAATAAATAAATTATCATGAATGCAACGGTCAACTTATTTTAATATTCCCTGCCGTTAGCGGTTGAAGCAAAAACATGTGAAGGGACAGGTATGCATAGGACAAGGTAATTAAATGCCTGATATGTTTTGTTAGAAAAATTAAATGTCTGATTTGATATGTATTTATTCCTCCATCCATTTCTTGTAAGGTTAGATAAATCTCTTCTTCTAATGGCCCTTAAGTCTTTATGGTGGTTGGCACTTGGCAACTGCAGAAAGGTGGATTTGATTGCCTTCAATATATGAACATGGACACGTACCTGGATGTTTGACATTATGGCAGCGGATCATTTTCATACGTTATTTGTTTTTTTTTGAATAAAATTTAATGTGAGTGTGACCGTGATACTGGTAATTTTGTGGCCTGATCACAGTCTTTATACTTATAAATTATGAATAATATGATTCGCCATAAGTTTTACAAATAATATGATCATGTTTTCCAAAAACATCACTAGTTGATGCTCGATGCATAACATAATCCAACCCTAGAGACATGCCTAGAAATAAGGGATTTAATCAATTTGCAGATATTAATCAGATTATTAAGATACAATGACATTTTTGACACCCATGTGACCTTACCAAACATAAAGTTGAGGGTTCTGCATCTACTATTCTTGTTAAGGTATGGGTGGGTATGTAAATAGGTTTGTGGGGTAACCTCAACAACATTTTATTAGTTGAATTAAATAAAATTTTATATGTCAATATTTTTAATGATTTTTAATAAAATATCTCTTTAATTTCTTGAATTGTCTTTTTCTCTTGTCATTATAAATGAGAGGAAAGAGAAAATATAAAAAATTAAAATAATTTAAAGTGACATAAATGAGGGATAACTCTTAATATACTCCAAGATAATTTAAAATAAAAGTATGCATATTAATAAAATTTTATAATAATACTCTACAAACTAACATTTTTCAAAACAAAATATATTCCAAAAACGCCTTAATTTAATATGATTTTAAATTTATATACTTAATCATTACACTATATATTTGAAAGATAATATTGAAAATATATCATTAAAATTTTATTTTTGTCAAAATTATCTCATATTTTGGAACAACTAAATCCTCCAAAATTATTTTATAATTTGGGACATAAGGAGTTGATTGTTTCAATAAAAAAAATCTCATTAATTATACATTTGTACTCATAATTAAGGATATATTTTTTTAAAAAAGTGCTAATTGTATCTTAAAATATTCAAAAACTTTTATATTTTTAAATATGACACTTAAAAAAAGTGTTTTATAATATTAAAGAAAGAGAATACTTAATTTTCCTTATTTTTTTAAATAAAAAAAGCCAGATGGAAGCCATTTTTTTAGGCTAAAATAAATTTCCTAAACAATTCAGGCGAAGGAATCCAGAGACGACAATGAAGATATGCAAATCCAAAATTTGTGTCAGATCCGTTAAAGGCATTCATAAAAGGGTTAACCGTGAAGTAATGTTATAGAAAAAGCTTTACGTACTATATATATATATATATATATATATATATATTTTTAATTCTTTATAAAGTTTATGTATTTTCAATCTTTTACTATAACACTTTTTAATAAAAAAATACTGATAATAAACTTTTAAATATTGATAAATTTTTTAAATTATTGATATATTAAATTTAATTTTTTTAAATAATTATTATTTGCATAAAAAATTATCATTTAAAACCAATAAGTGTTAAAATTAAGAGGTTTTGCAGATATAATTTATGTTATAGAACCAGCTTAAGCAAATAACTCAACATTTATTATATTTTGCATTCTGGCTAGTTTATCATATTTGTCAATGATATACCATTGTATATTAATAATAAACTCCTTATAAATTTTTAATGATAAACATCTTATATATTAATATAAATTGATCATACTTTCAAATTTTAAAAATTTGGTTTATATTTTTTGAATACAAAATTTTTTTAAATCAATGGGCCAATTTATCCTTAAAGTTAGAGAACGGAAAAAAAAAAAAACTTTACAAAAGTTCAAAAAACTAAACGAAAACTTTATATGAAATGAGAAGACTTTTGTGCGCTTTTACCTTAAGCTTAATTGTTCCATCTTTCATTTGCAGTGATAATACATATATGAAAAATGTAAATTATATATTAGAAATTTTTAACATACTCTTAATTTAGGGGGTTTTTTTGGCATAAAAAGGCATTCAAGCCCAATCCTTAATTATAAGTCTTTTAAAAATGGCCTTAAGCTACTCTTTTTAAGATATATATTTTTTCTCTTTCTTTTTTCAAACAGCATGGGATTGAAATTATTGAAAATGAGTTGATTGAAATGGTTAATGTTACAAAAATAACACAGCTGAATTTTTTTTCCTTATTTTTATTTTTAAATTAAAAATTTAAATAAAAATATTTTAAAAATTGTGCAGGCTTTTGAATCTAGTTCTAAACCTTGTTAATAATGGTCAGACTTAAAAAATATGATCAATTTAAAATGTACTGCTAATTAACTTAAACTCTGGGAGCATGTGGGCATATAGGAGGGGCAGAAATGTGGGAGAAAAAAATGCAGGCAGAGAAAGAGGAGCAGAAACGACGTCGTGGTACATATGATGAAATTACCTGGAGGCGCATCAAAAGGTCAGCGCTTTGCCTGACACGAAAGCGATTGAGTTTGAAATGATGGCGAAGTGATTCAATCTGCGCGCGTTCTTCAGCAGTGCCTGCTCCTGCATCGAATTCCCAGTGCTGCCTTCCCACAAAGTTGTTCACCGACACTAAGTCCCTCCCTCCTTCTGCTATCTTCAGCCTCCACATCTTCTTCTTCGATCTCTCTGGCGTCTCTGCCTATTCACAAATATCATATGCGTTATTTTCATATATATATATATATATATATTTCTGGAGATTTTTCAGATAACAGAGCAATAATATTTATATCTATATATATATATATATATGTGGTGATCGACTTGCGCATCAGTGGCGAATCGTTGTGTTTTTGGCGTCACGGAGGAAGATGAAATGCAGAAAATAAGAGAGAGTTAATGGTGCTATGTAAATGCATGAGAAGGAGCCTGCCTATGAAGCTCTTATGCATGTAGGAGGATAACGATATATAGAAACAGATTAATTAATTGGAGAGAAGAAGAGGAAATAGCAGAATCCGGGAACGAAGAGAGTCTGATGAGACAAGATTGGTTTCCCAGGAAAGCAATAAAAGATGATGTTAGAGAGAGAGAGCGTACAGGAGTGTGAGAGATGAAGTGGGATGATTAAAGGCGAGGCTATGTGAGTGTATATATAGAGATGTATTGACAATACAGGGAGCGGAGAGAGAAAGAGAGAGAGAGAGATGATGAGGAGGAGGAGGTTAAGAAATACAAGGATGCTTCCATAAAGTAATAACTTAATGTGATTCACACAATAATTTGGGAGGAGGCTAAGATTAATTTAATGATATTAAATTAATTTTGTCCTCATTAATTTTATAGCTTTTAAAAACCCAACTGCCTTTTGCCATCCACTCGGTTTCTTTTGTTTCTACATATTTTGAGATATATATCTTTTGCTTCCTCCTGCAAGCTAATCAATACAAATATTGTATGCATTCTCTCCTCTTTGGTCTTCATCATCATGTTTGTTTTCTTTTTCTTTATCTTAATTCAATGTAGTCAAAACTGAGTCTATTTAATTTATAAATCATTTACTTCTAACTATTTTACTAATGAAAAATAATTAAATTATTGATGTTATGTTAAAAAAATTTATCAATTTACTCTTACTAAATACATTATTTTTAAAAATATTTTTCTTTCATATAACTTTTTAATTATTTTTTACTCATTGAAACTTGTGAAAGTCTAAATTTAGGAGAAAGTGATTAATAATATAATCAACTTTTTTATGTAAAATTGGCCCAAAAAAAAACTTTTTATGTAAGGTGACTCATAAAAAAGATCATGAATACCTTCTAGAACATGAGAGAGTATCTTCAATCTTCTAATTTAACTAATTTAACATAAAATTTTAACTTGGCCTCTTTATTTTATTAATTGTTTTACACTCATCTAGCGTAGACATCATTAACTTTATTAAAAGAAAATGCCGACAATACAATTTTAAATGCTGACAAAAAATTTGAATCAATTTATTTTTTTAAAAAAGTTATATATATTTAACATATTAATATTTGAAAAAGCTTTATCAATATTTAAATTTATAATGTTAGCTAGCATTATATTTTCTATTAATAAGAGACAAACTATATTAGGGACAGAGGAGTAAAAAAAACATTTTATAAAATTAATAGATCAAGTTAAAAGCTATATAGAATAATAGGATCACATATGCACTATTCCTTTTAATATATATTAAAATCACCTTGTCAAGCTTCTTAAATTATTTCTGATTACTGTACCAATAAATTAAAGTGCATGTTTGGGTTAGTTTAATTCAACACACAACTAATAATCGAGTTGCACCGTTATGCAATACAACTAATTGGACACAGTATTTATTGTAAAATTGACTCTTACCTAACACACATTAAAATTTAGGTTTTGATCCTCTAACTTCATATAATTTTCAATGTAATCATTTACTTTTATAAAATATCTTTCTAATCTCTTAATCTTAATACTGTTAGTTTTACGTGATTATTTTTTATGCCAACTATTATTATTTTAAAAAATTAAATTTAATGCGTTAATATTTAAGAATATTTTATCATTATTTAAAATTTTAATGTGAAAAATTTATACGATAAAACTAACAGTGTTCAAAATAAAGAATTTTAAAGATACTTTATAAAATTAAGGGATTAAAATAAAATATTATTTAAAGTTAAAGGATTAAAAGTGTATTTTAACCTAAAATTTATAAAAATAATTTAATTAAGTGAATTACCCTATTTTCACAGAATATTACAAGTTGTGAATAATAAAATGCTCCCCTAAATCATGCAAATTAATATAATGCCAATTTGTAAGCTCTCTCAATTTGAACTACTCCCTCCTTCTCAATTTATAACATACTTTTAAGAAAAATTTAATGTTTTAAAATACAAGATATTTTAATAAAAATAAGTTTTGTCAATAATATTTTTGTAATATTTTTCTTCTCATTATATTCTCTTTTTATTTAATATTCTTTCATAAATAAAATATTAAATGTGAAGGGAATTTTAAATATTTATATTTTTATTTAAAAAATAAAATTATAAAGTATATTTAATGAATTTTATTATCATAAAAGATTTTGTCCAAAAAGTACCTTATAATTAATTAGGACGGATATAGTAGTTATCTTTTTTTGAATGAAATATAGTATAATTAGGACGGAGATAGTATTTATCTTAATTCCAAGTTTCCAACGCAAAATCCTTGTTTCTATAAGAATTATGAACTTATCTAGTTTTATTTATAGAATAAAGAGAGAAGATTAATTTGATCTTATTTATGGAAAATCTTACTATTTTCCATGCCCATCTTTACATTTTTACCCTTATTAAACATTATGAAAAATTATAAAAAATAATTTTTTGTCCATATTTGGGGTAGAGGTGAAAATTTAATAAATTTTAAGATAAAATTAATGAGGTATAATATTTTTCTTAATTATAATGAAATATATTAAAAGTAATTTCTAAATAACAGCACCAGGAGTACTTCAAATGTTATCTTCAAATTATGCTAATGGCTAAGAACGTTCTTCGTACGTGTCTTTGTGCATTATACTGAAATATTTAAAATTGTTAAGATACGTATAATAGGAATAAGTATACAATACCATGATTTGCTACAATAAATAGAGAGTAATACAATATTTATATTTTCTACAAAATATTTAAAATAATTATTAATTTATAAAATTAATTATTAACAAAAGAAAATAATTGTATCTTTAATATTTATTAATGCACAAATTACTTTCTTTAAAATTGTATCTCTTATTATTTTTAATATTAAGAAAAAATAAAATTTTGTAGGAGATAATTATGGGAAAAACATATAAAGGCGTTTTAATCAATCAACTAGTAAATCATTTTGCAATCTAATTAATTAGTAAATAAGTACGCAAGGGCATTACGAGCACCGAGCTCATCACCCCTATGGGTGTTCTGTGGCCTTTATTTTCTCCCAAATAATCTTTCTCATTAATTTAAAATTATTTTTAAATATTTTTATATTATATTTATCAAAATAAAAGTTATAAAAAATTATAATATTAAATATGGACTATTCAATAAATATCTAGATAGTTAATAAAATTATAAAAATTTTAATATTAAATTAGTCCTTTTAGATTATATCTATATCATTCAAAGTACGTTTGAATAGTCAATATATATATATATATATTATTAAAAATAATATCAAATTAAGTCATATAGATTAAATTTGTATTGATCAGATTGGTGATAAATAAATTTATTAAGATTTCTACATACTTTTTTAAATATTTTATTTAATAAATATAAATAAAATTAAAAAGTTTAAATTTGGACTATTTAAATCTCATCAAGAGTGATGAATTAATAAACATAAAAATAGTTCATATTTAATATTATAACTTTTGTTATAATTTTAAATCAACGGCATTGATGATTTGAAGAAATATAAAGGGTTTAAATTACGCTTGTAGGCACGGTGCTAATGCGTTTCCAAAATAAGTACCGTGGTCCCGGGTCCGAAGCCTTCTTCTATGAAAATTGCCTTCTGTAACCAAACGCGTCAGTTCATTTTTCTTTTCGTGTAAAGGGAATGACGCTGTATAACTAATACATTAATCAATTTAATTACTGGCATAATTTAAGGCCAAAATATTTTGAAGTTTTATAAAAGATCAAAGGTTTTTTTTTATCTGAGTGTGTTCGTGGTTGAACAATAAATATCAGATATATCAGAGACATTGGGTCTTAAATAAATAATGAAAGGGTCTAGAGTTCCCTTACCACAGTTCATTCAGATGTAAAACCTATTTGAACGACGTTTTATATTTAGTCCAAATAGAGTATAATAATGGAAAAATTCATTAGCTCAAATGAAAAAAATGTACAAGGTTCCAAAATAAAACTTAAAAGTAGAAACTAAGAAAAATAACATCAAAGACTTGTAAGTAGAAAAGGATCTTAAAATGTGATTAATAATAGTACCAATTTGGAAAAGGGAAGTAGGACACTATCAGGGAAAAGATCAAAGGTCTTTAATAGTTATATGTGCGCGCCCGTATGGATGGTCAACAAAATAATTATATATACATACATATATATATATATATATAATGAAATTGTTTTAGGACAAGACTTATGTGCTAATTAGTATTCTATGCTTAATATATTTTTATCTAATTAAATCAAGATACATGAATTTTAATATGTTAATACTATTAATAATAATAATTTATTATAGAATAAATAACCTATAAATATAAATATATATATATATATGTATCTTGATTTAATTGAAAACATATGTTTTAAGTATATATGATTAAAAATATAAGTAGTTATCATTGCTTTATGGGTTGGTGATTATTTTTTCCTCTCAACTACATTGAGAGGGTCATTAGGTATTTTAAAATTAATCATGAATCAATTTTATTTTTTAATGTAAGAAATTCAGTCCTCAATGTCCCTGACATTATTATTCTATTATGTGGGTCCTACGTTTAATTTTTTTATTATAAAATATTGTCTATCGGGACCAACCAATATTTTTTTATAATATGAAAAATACCTCTCTTTCCTTTACTTTTTCTCTCCCTCGTCATCATCTTCAACCATCAACCCAAACATTGGCAACTTTGATGGAAAAGGTCATGGCCACATTGGAGACAACACAGGTGACAGAAGGGACATGGTCAATGAAGGCAGCGATTTGAAGGCAACACACATTGGTGGCCACCCTACCATTACCAGCACACCAGCGACCCCTCATCTTCTTTCTTATTCTTGTTCGTTCATCGCGCTGTTCTTCCTTCAGTGCAAGCACACAGGTAGCCTCCCCTATACCTTGCTATTCTTGTACCATACTGACGAGCTGTTCTGATCGTCTCCTCCTCCATCGTTGCATCTGTGATCATCAATCTTTGAGAACAACCTCTTCTCATTCTTCTTCTTCATCCTTTCCCTCCTAGGATGACCTAGCCTCAAGTCCAAATCCACCATTTTTTTCCACCATCAAAACCGCATGAATAATCTTCTCTCTTAACTTTCCCTAAAAACTGTTGGGAATTATGTTAGATAATCTAATTTGAGTCATGCTTGAGGACACTGTTTTTAAGAATTCTTACACCATGTAAGTTAAATGCAACAACTCCCTAAGGTTAAACGAATCCTTCTTATACACAATAGGGTGCCAAAACAATAGAAGTACACACGGGAAAGAAGAACTCAGGAGATGGAAGAGGTATGCTCAAAAGCTCATGAACAATAAGTTCTAAACACTCCACTAGCTTGCCTTATATAGGCAATAGATGGACATGAATGTTGGGCACCATTAAACACCACCCTTAAAACTTTTAGAGTTTTTAAGCACTTAAACATTAAATCTAGATTAAAAAACTCATTAATAAACAATGTAGATTTCGAAAGGTTAAGAGTTTTAAATAAGTCATCATTAATTACTCACAAAATTCTAAAGGTTTTAATACATTGAATAATTAATCACCATTATGCATTGCAAAATTTTAAAGGTTTGAACAATGAATTTGGTCCTTTAAAAAATATTTTGACAAAAGAGCTCAATATCACATCTCACTCATATACAATGTATGAGCACATTCACTCCTCTTCTTAGTTCATCTCACTTACTCAAATTCTCCTCTTAGCATTTATACACTAAGGCTTCCTCAATCTTGGGAAATGTGATGTTTCTTTTGACACACATATAGATAACATTATAACAATCCCCCACATGTGTCAAAAGAACTCATTATCATTTGACTTACAACTCTAGTATAACCATATCCAATTTGATGTTTTTAGACTTGAATCAAATCTAGACCAATAAAACTTAGTACGTAGAAAAGTTGGTGTAACTTAGTTATTGAACTAACAGATCTTGGTTGTATACTAGAGATATTATTAGTCAAATTATACCTCCATAACTTCCATTGTAAACAATGGTTTATTGATTTATGGGCCATGCGCGTGCTTCGTTTTAACAAATACTCTAATGATTTTGCCACAATTTTATAGAAGTAGCCTCATTCCACATTCTTATAAGCATTTTCATTGAGTGTACCTATAATGAATACACAATCTATAAGGACTACGAAAACACTAAGAGCTTTTGCTCAGCCTTTGATTAATACATTCTAGCAGTTTCTTAAGTCATAGAAAGGAACAAAAAATTTAATGCTAGCAAAATTAACATGCGACTTGTTCTTATCCATTGAACTTTCTTCATGGAATCTCGAATTATAAAAGTTGGGTTGTCATCACCGTTAATTTCAAATAGGCTTAAGTCTCATTCTCCTCAATGTTTTAATGATAAATTTCTTCCACAAGGCTTAGCTAACGGATTCACTAGATTTAATTTTGATCTTACATAATCGATTGAGATAACCCTATCTTTGAGTAGTTGCCTTATTATATTATGCCTTAATCGAATATGTCTACTCTTATCATTGAAGGTCTTATTTTTAGTTGTTGCTATTGTAGATTGGCTATCACAATGTAAGGACATTGACGGTGTGGGCCTTTCACCTATTAGGATACTTGCTAAAAAGTTTTTCAACCACTCAACTTTAGTTCCAGCTAACCCCATAGCAATAAATTTAGAAGCCCTCGAGGATTTTGAAATGATCGTCTATTTTGCAAACCTTCAGGTTACTGCACCACTAACAAGAGTGAATATATATCCACTGGTGAATTTTGTCTCTTCTAAATCCAAGATCTAGTTAGCATCACTGTACCCCTTAAATATCTCAAATCTCTTACTAGAGCTTTCTAGTGTTTATTACTGGATAGTGGTATATTTGCTTAATCTGCCTATAGCATAAACTTTATCAGGCCTGATAAAATTAATCAAATGCAATAGACTCCTAATAATTTGTGCATACTTAGATTGAGCAATTGGGTAATCTTTGTCCTTTTCTAATTGCATACTTGAATCATAAGGAGTACTTAGAGGAATATATTCAAGATGTCCAAACTTTTTTAGAATTTTATCAACATAATATTCTTGGAATAGTAAAATCCTATTGTCATTCCTTATCATCTTCACACCCGTAATCACTTTGACTTCACCCATATCTTTCATGTCAAAATTTAATGAAATAAAAATTTTGCTCTCATTCACAACATTCATACAGAAACCAAAAATTAGCATGTTCTTCACATATAAACATATAATTATACAATAATTATTTACAAACTTTGTATAAATAAATTTTTCTTCTTCAATAGTGGAGAAACCACTACTTGTTAAAACTTGATCAAGTTTTTTATGCCACTGTCTAAGTGATTGTTTCAATCCATATAAAAATTTGATAAGTTTACAAATTTTATTTTCATGCCTAAGAACAATACATTCCTTAGGTTGTAGTATGTAAATTTCTTTTTCCAAGTTGCCATTAAAAAAAATGCTATTTTAACATCCATTTTGGTGAACAAAAAACTTGTAAACAAAGCCAAAACAATAAGAATTCTTATGGAAGAAATACTTGTCGCGTGAGAAAGGGTATCAAAATAAACAATATTTTTTTTGAGCAAAACCTTTGACCACTAACCTTGCTTTGTATTTATCAATCGAACCATTTGAAAAATATTTTTTTCTTAAAAATTTATTTACACCCAATAGCCTTTGCTCCTTGAGACAAATATGCCAAGACCCAAGTTTTATTTTTTCTTAGGAAATTAATTTCAATATCAATTGCTTCATTTCAAAATTTAGCATTAGGAGAATAAATAGCTTCAGAAAAATTTGATGGTTCATCTTGCACCAAATATGTATAAAAATTATCCCCAAAAGTATTTTTTTTTCTTTGCCTTTTACTTCTCCTTAAAACCAAATCTTCATTTGGATTTTGTTCAAAAGAAGAACCTACAATCATTTGAGGAACACACTCAACTTTTAAAAGAAAAATATGCTAAAAAAAATTCAGCATTTTTAGTCTCAACAATCATGTTTTGATATAAAATATCATATTTTGTAAAACCAAAAAATGACAAGCTACGCTCTATTCAGCATAACCAACAAACATGTAATTAGAAGTTTTAGAACTAATTATCCTTTCTTAGGATCAAGTAACAAAACTTTTGTGAAACATCTCCACATTTTCAAATATTTCAAATTTGGGACAAAACCTTTCCATAATTCATAAGGTGTTCTTTTTATTTTCTTATGGGGTATCCTTTTTTGTAAATAGTAAGCAAACAAAATAACTTCACCTCACAAGTTGTCAGGTGTTGAAGAACTTACAAGCAAAGCATTCATCATTTCTTTTAAAGTTCTATTTTTTCTCTCTACAACATAGAAGAGTCACGTCATGAGTAATTCTCTATTTTTCACAAAAATTATTTAATAAAGAAAATTTTCCCCCTCTATCTGATCTAATTCTCTTAATCTTTTTATTTAACTGATTTTCAACCTTTGTCTTATACAAAAGAAATTTGTCGAAAGCTTTATCTTTATTTCTCAACAAATACAACCTTGGTTTATCTTGAAAAATCATCAATAAAAGTGATGTAATATCTTTTGTCACCTCTGGTCGTAGTTTGTTTCAAATCACCCAAATCAATGTGTACTGATGAAAGCAACTCAGTTTTTTTTAAAAGAAAAATGAGGTTTTTTTTTTACTTTATTTAGTTTCTACAAACACTTCACATTTCTCAAAAGCAATATTTTTAATTTCAAAAATTAGGCCAAGTGGCGCGGTCTTTTTATGTTACCTTTGTTAACATGACTTAATCTAGCATGTCATAAGTCAAAAGAATAAATCATAAAGATTGACATATACTCAGAAGATGAATTATTATTCATTTTATCAATATTCAAAATAAATAGTCCCTGATTACAATACCTTTGTCCTACAAACACATTATTCTTTGTTATTATAATCTTATCAGATTTAAATGACACTTTAATTTTAACTTTCCTGAATAGAGCAACTGAAATCAAGTTTGTTCTAACTTCAAGAACTTGCAGAACATCATTTAAGGCTAAAGTGTTTTTAGATGTGAGCTTTGAGACCACTTTCCCTTTCCCTTTAACTTTGGCAGTTCTAGAATCAGTAAAGTAAACATGGTCTTCTCTTTCCTTTATAGGATCATAAGAGATAAATATCTCTTGATTAGCACAGATGTGCTTGGCAGCCTTAAAGTCTACACCTCATTTTTTTTTACATCAGAAATTGAGAGAGTTTGAGACACCACCATAATAATGATGTCATTGTCACTAATATCATCTCCTTGAACCAAATTTGCATTTGGCTTAAGAGGATTATTATGATTCTCTCTCTTTCTACAATGTGCTACATAATGACATGGCTTTCCATAAACAAAACAGTGTCCTTTTTCTTAAAAGAAGGGTTAGATGTATTGAGTTTATCATTAGATATTTTATTCTTTTTCTTATCTTTATTTTAGAGTCATATCTCATGTTGTAAGGCTATGTGTCCACCAAGTTAGCTTTAGTTGTCATTTCTTTACCTCTAGCTATATGGACCGTCTTTTAGTTGGTGTCTTCTATGATGATGTAAGTGATCAGATCAATTAGAGCCAACTGCTTTTGCTTGTATTTTGGTTGTTGCTTGTAGTCGCTGTATGAGTCTGGCATCTTCTCAATGAGGATCCTAGCAACAAACTCATCTGGTTGGTTAATGTTCTCAACATGAAGCTCCTCCAACAACTTATGATACTCATTTTGTCCTCGATCATTTCCCATCTATAAAAATTGCCAACCACAAACTTCTACTTTCCAACATCCTCAGCAGTATATTTTGTCACTATCAACTTCTATATTTTATTAGCTTTCTTGTAAATACAGTAGACATTGAACAAGTCTTTAGATAAAGTGCTTATAATAGTGCGTCGACATACCTTGTTTGCATGTGCCTAAGCATTTTTATGAGCTTTGTCAGCATTAGTAGGGGGTTTGGCTTAAGTAAGAGTAGCAACAATATCATACAAATCAGGTGAAAATTCATTCTTGCTAACATTTGAAATTTTTGCCAATGGTTTTAGAAGAGGTGCAACAGCAGGGTAAAGGCATCTCCTCTACCAGAACCAACAACACCATCATCAGGAATGATGTTATCAGAATGCATAGCCATAATAATTCTTAAGATTGTTGGAAATTATGTTAGATAATTTGATTCGAGTTGTGCCCTAGAATACTATCTTTAAGAGTTATTATGCCACACAAGTTGAATGTAGCAACTCTCTAAGATTAAACAAACCTTCTTGTATACAATAAGGTTCTAGAACAACAAAAGTACATACCCACGGGAAAGAAGAACTCAAGAGATGGAAGAGGGATGGTTGAAAGCTCATGAACAATATGTTCTAAACATTCCACTAGCATGCCTTATATAGGCAATAGATGGACATGAATGTTGGGCACCATTAAACACTACGATTAAAACCTTTAGAGTTTCTAAGCACTTAAACATTGAATCTAGATTAAGAAACTCATTAATAGACAATGTAGATTTTGAAATATTAGAGTTTTAAATAAGTCATCATTAATTACTTGCAAAGTTCTAAAGGTTAATACGTTGAATAATTAATCACCGTCATGCATTGCAAAATTCTAAATGTTTGAACATTGAATTTGATCCTTTAAAAATATTTTGATAAGAGAGCTCAACATCACATCTCAGTCACATACAATGTATGAGCACATTCACTCATCTTCTAAGTTCATATTACTTACTCAAATTCTCACCTTAGCATTTATACACTAAGGCTTCCTCAATCTTGAGAAATGTGATATTTTTTTTTTGACATACATATAGATAATACCATTACAACAAAAACTTCAAATTTTCTCCATGGATGATCAACAGATAATATATCAATATATATACACGTACATATTGGGGAAGGAGTGGGTGGGCTTATATATATACACTCTAAAATCGCCAGTCTTCCATTCATCTCCCTAAAACTAAAGTACCAAACATACTATCAAAACTTATAAAGGTAAAATATTTAGTAAACATTAAAAGGATAATTAAAAAAATATATCTAAAATGTGTGAAATATTCACAATGAAAGACCGAAATGTCATAAAATCTAGATAGCAACACATTTTATTTTGATGATTTGTTATATATGTCAATTTTAAAAATATAAATAAGGCATTTTTGAAGGAGGGAGTAGAAGGATAATTGGAGAAAGATTGATGCAAGCAACAATCAATTAGGATTTAAACACTGTACAAGGACATTAGAAGAATTGCACTATAAAAAAAAATAGTGGACATGATGACTAGGGGAAGTTATTTTCTTTTTGAAAATTCTCATCATGAAGACTCCACGATAATGATTAATGATGCAACAATGAGATTTTAAACGGGAATGACATTGTAGAAAGAACAATATAATGACAAATGGCTTCTCCCCTAACTTTCTCACCACTAGATCTCAACTTCAATGGTTGAGACTTGGTATATAACAAAATTATTATAACAGCATTAACTAATATATAAATTTAAATTATTAAATTTTATATTTCCTTCATTTCAATTTATGACATACTTTTAAAGGAGATTCAATATTTTAAAATATAAAACATGTTGATAAAAAATAAAATTTTATTAATAATACTTTTCAATATTATCCTTATTATATATTCTCTTTCTTTAATATTCTTTTATAAATTGAGTATTAAATGGATGATATTTTTTAAATTTTAAATTTTTATTTTGAAAAAGTAAGGTTATAAATTATATTTAATGAGTTTTATTTGTATGTGTGATTTTATCTAAAAGTATCTTATAAATTAGGATAGAGGGAGTGATATATATTTTTAATATTATTCTTATAAATAAAATTATTATTTAATATTATAATAATAATTTTATAATATATTGTATCTCAACCACAATGGTGGAAAAATTACTAGGAAAGTAGGAGGAGGAATTGGTTAAAAAAAAAAATACACTACACAAAATGTAAGATTTCAGAATTCATCACTTACATCAAAATTAAATTAAAAAATAATTTGAAAACCACTTAAACAATTTTTTATTAGGATTAATAAGTATTTTAAACCTTAAATTATTGTGTGAATAATATCCTAAATTTCAAACTCTTAAAATATACAAAAACTCTCCTTAGCTTCTAATTTCGAGCACCTAAAAGACTGCTGTTAAGTTAGAAAAAGTAATCGTTATTTTTAAGTGTTAAAATGAATGTTACATTAATGTGTGACTAGGCTCTACAATTACAAAAGTAATGAATAATTTCTCTGAATTAACAGCCAATTTTTAGGCATTCAGAATTTAAAAATTTACACATTTCAAAAGTTTATGATTTAAGATGTTATTTATGGAATAGTTTAGAATCTAGGATACTTATTAATTTTTTTTATTAATATAATATTACAACAATTTAATATAAATGTTTTCCAAATATTAGTACTCAAGATTAGAAATATTTTATTTTTCTGAATTAAAATTAAGAGAAAGAGAACTATTACATTAAAATTGTTTAAAAAAATAAAAAAGATAAATTAAAATACAATAAAAATAGTGTAGAAAGAACAATAATTTAATGCAATTTACAAAAGTAACTACACAGGCAGACTAGAAGACTAGACTAGGCTATCTTATTCTATAGATTATTGATTATTTAATATTATTTTATTTAGACTTTGTGATAGTATTTTGGAGCATATAGTATTAAATAAATATAACTTAAGTAAACTACTTGTAATTGTATTTGAATTTGAATGATGCATAGGCACAAGAATTGTTAACTGCTACTGCATGATTGATTTAAAAATCCCTCAACTCAAATATATTTATAATTTTTAAATTTTACGAAATTAATTATAAAAATGGGCTTGAATTGAAATAAAACTAAACACATGCCCTCCTAAAAATATTTTCTTTAATCCATTTTCCTCTTTTTTAAACATGTTAATTCATTTTCATTTTTATTTTCATTATATTTTATAATAATATTTTTAAACATGTTAATTCAATTTCAATATATTTTTTTAGGTGTTATTTAACGTTATATATTCAGCAGCCAAGAAGGGTGTGTTTGGATTCCGACAAATAATTAATTACGGAGCCCCAAACCATAGTTTAAAATACACACAAAAATACTCGATCTTTTTTATTTCCCAAGTTCTATTTATTCTTTTAAACTCAATTTCGGCATAAGTTACTCGCTTTTCCCATTTGAAAATCGATTTTCACTTTTGAGCATTTTTTTCCATTTTTACCCCTTCACATAGATTAATTTTATCAATATTACATTATAAATAATATCTTTTATTGTAATTTTCACATTGATTTTGAAAAATATCCAAACGTCTGCATTTTTATTAAAATTAGTTTTAAAAATTATTAGCCAAATATAATCACATTCTGTTAATCATTTTTTATAATTAATTTTATTCAATCTAATTTCCTCTTTTTTTTAACTTGTTAGTTCATTATCATTGTGATTATACTTTATAAGATCCCAATTCCAATAAATTTTTTAGGTATGATTCAATGTCATGAGACAGCAACAAAATGTTACAAATTACACACAACAATATAACATGTACAACACGACTAAAAACTAAAACAAAAATAAAAGAAAAGCCAAAGAAAATCACAAAGCTTAGTACAAAAGCATTGAAGTGAAAACCCATTAAAAGTGAAAGGCACAATTGACTTAAATAAGTGGAACTTAAGCTCAAAAATAATAAATAAAATGAAAAAAATGTCATAAAAAAAGAAAAGAAAAGAAACGTGAGGGAACTCATCACATTCTCATTCCAAGGCAAAATCAATATCCTCAATGTTTGGGTTAATTTAAAACTAAAGGTTCAGAAAATTTTTTTAACAAAACTAAATGCATCATAACCGATAGCATAATGACACCTTATTGTTACTATTGTTTTTAACGTTAAATTAATAGCAACCAAGATTATATTTTACAAATGGTAAGACTAGAAAATGCAGGTGCCAGGCACGAGATTAGACAGAAATTTACTTATTTCTTCCTAATCACTATATAGAATATATTTTAGAAGCTTTACTTGATTTAAAATATAGGTTACTAGATAACTTTTATAATTATTTTTAACTATACACCTATTTCATTTATTATTCTTTTTGAAAAAACAATGTATTGAAATTTTAATTATCATCATCAAAGTACTTATATAGGGTATTTAATGAAAGTAAAATTAAAAAGATGTAAATTATTTTAAAAAATTAAGATTTCAACTAACAATTTTTTTTAAAACCATGAATTAGTTATAAATGCTTTCTATTTTGAATTAAAGAGAGTATTTCTTTTTTGTCCCCCTTTTTTTAGTCTTTAGGTAATCCTCCCGTCTCAAATTATAAGATACTTTTAGATAAAATTTTATATACCAATAAACCTTATTAAATACACTTGACAACCTTATCTTTTCAAAATAAAAATATAAACTTTTAAAAATATTCATCATTTAATACATTGAAAAAAAAGACGAAAATTAATTTTAGAGAGAGAAAAAATAATATTAAAATTAGTGCATTAGTAAAATTTTAATATACTTAAAGTGCCTTATATTTTGAGATAGAAAAACTTCTTCAAAAATACTTTATAATTTAAAATGGATGAAATATTATTTAAGTGTGATGATGAAATCGCATATTTGAGGGATGCACATGCACCCCTCATTTTGAGGGAAATTATATGAAAATGATATAAATTTTTGTATTTTGCTTCCTCTAGTCATAAGATTTTGCACCCCTATAAATTTAAATTATTTTTAATATACATTTTAATTAATTTAATAATACTAGATAATTAATTTGAGACTTCTACTGCTGATATGTGTAACAATATTTAATTTAAAAAACATATTTGTTTTTTATTTTTTTTTAAAATTCACAATAATTTTACATATTATCATTGCAAATACTAAGGTATTTTTAATTGAATTTCATATCTTAATAAAGTAGTTACTTATTTTGAAATCAACCCTATCTTTTTTATATTTACCTTTATTAAATATCATATAATAAATATAAAGTCATTCATCAATAGAGACACTTTTTAAAAAAGATAATTATTACATCTTAAAAGATTAAAAATATTTTACATTTTTTAACATCTAACTCTTTAAAAAATACCTTATATTTTTAAGCGGAGAGAGTAATTAAAAGAACATTTATTTTTTGCTACAAAAAACATGAAAAAATGCGGCACTATCAATATAATAATTTAGTATGATTATATTAAAAAAATACTTTTCATATACAATTATGGATAAAAAGAAAGAAAATTAACATAATAAAATGACAAAAAAGTCCAGCCAATACTTCTAGATCCTACTTTTTTCTTTTCTTTTGTTTTTTTTTTTTTTTTGTTTTGGTCAAATCGGTAGATCCTACTTTACAAAGTGGTCCGAAAGATATGACATTCAAGATCAAGATAAAATAATGGGTCCTGTAGAAAAACAGTAAAAGTAATGTAGAAAGAACAGTAATTTAAAGCGATTCATAAAAATAATAATAAAGATTATCTCTCCGTTTTAAAACAAAAAACTTTTGTGTAAGACACTCCGAAGGACCTGCAGCGCCGAAAAAAAAAAAATGAAGGATCTGAAGTTTTAAAAGTGAATGAATCAAACGTGTGAGTAAAAAAAAAAAAAAAAAACAAAACATATATTTTGATTCACGTATTTTGCTCTTATTTTATCATTGATTTTTTTTTATCTTAAATTTTTAAATTTTTATTTTTTAATATTCTAATTTTTTAAATGAACAAAATAAATAAAATATAGGAGTCTTAATTGAACATAAAACATTTAAAAATAAAAATATAAAAAATTAAAATATTAAAAAATAATTTAAAAATTTATAATAAAATATAAATAAAGTGTAGGAGGTATGTCTTTTATTGTTAAAGAATGCAACAAACGTGCACGCAGGCTCTATTCATTCACATTTCACGCACTTTTTCCCGGAAATGACAAATTCAATCTATAATATCTTCTGATAAAATCTGTATTTCCACTCCGCATATTTTTTCTAGGATTAGCAATGCTAATATATATATATATATATATATATTTGCCATAAATATATAATATCCTTTTCACCAAAAAGTAATTATTTGAAAATAAACCGGACTTGGATAACATGAATAGCTTTTCCATTTTAAATGCATTTCCTAAATTAATCACAAATTTAAATTTAATAGATGAAAAAAATTTTAACTAAAAAAATGTAAAGTACTCCCTCCATTCAAAAATGTAAAGTATTTTTTGAGGAATTGAATGTTTAAAAATATAAAGTATTTTTAGTCTTTTGAGGTGTAATTATTATCTTTTTTCAAAAGTGCCTTATTAATAATAACTTTATATTTCTTGTAGAGTGTTTAATAGGAGTAAATATGAAAAGATAGGGTTAGTTGAAAAGTAGGTAACTACTTTATTGAGAGTGAGATTTGATTAAAAATGCCTTATATTTTTTAACGGAGGAAGTATTGTTTAATAATAGTACTTCCTTGTATCTTTAATATAAGATGAAGTTAACAAATTTCACACTTATTAAGAAATGTTATTTATAATATTAAAATTATAAAAAATGTAACTGTTTAATTTTACTATTTTTTGTAATTAATGATTATGATATATTACATTGCTGTTAGATAGGAATTTAAGTGACGATAAATGTATGAGTGATGAACTTGGAAAAAATATTAATTACTCCAACTTCGTATTATATTTAGAACAATTTTTTTTTTCAAACTTTATCTTATATTAAGGATTGAAGTACACTTAGCAAGCTAGGTCAAAGAAGAGTGTCAGTTGTTAATATTTGTTGACATAAGTAAAAATTTTAGTTCCTCAAAAGTTGTCTCAATTAATCTCTCCAGTTTGACTTTTATCAATTTGGTCCCTTATTATATTGCTTATTAATTTGGTTCATATTATTTAAATAGTAGATAATAGTACTAACGAAAACATAGCTCAACTAGTAAGAGATTATATTAGCTTAATTAATGATATTGTGTTCAAGTCCTAAACATGTAATTGTGTTAAATATTCATTTGGTGGAGTCTAAATAAAAACCTCAAAATATTTAGGTAGAAAAAAAAAACTTAAATTTTTTTTAAATAAAAGAATATTATGTAGCGTAGCTACATAATGGACTGGATTAATAAAAAATTAAATTCATTTGAGAGCTAATTTGTTTTTTCTTTAACTACATATATATGTCAAATTATCAAAATATTTTACATATTGGATTAATTTGGGAGTAAATTAAATTTGTGTTTTAAAACTTAAAGGACTGATATAATAATTTATAAAAATATAAACATCAAATAGATAAAAATTAAACTCAATATATCAAATTAATAATTTTAAAAAACTTGAGAGATTAAAAAAATATTATCCATTATTTTTGCTTCAGATCGAAATACACAATCTCGTACCACATTTCTCTTTAAGTGTGCAGAGTTAAAATTGAAAACACACAATATTCGTTCGTCACCTAAATAAAGCTTAGATAATCCCAATATACATGTTCAGAAAAGAGATTCCTTGAAGCAACAAGAAGATAATTTTCGATCATAAAGTAAAAGTTTAAATTAATATTTATATGATTACTATCTTCTTTTTTGGCCAGAGATTATCATGTTAACGACTATATATATATATATATATATATTTAACTGGATTAGATTCTATAATAGCCAAATTCAAATTAGAGATAATTCTTTCAAAGACATTTTTTTACATTCACATGAATACAAATATAAGATATCATGTTTAAACTGTCATGACCCATTTACTATGACCAATATATTGTCATAAGTTTTACATCAAGATATGTCACAAATAAAATGATGTTTATAAATTTCAAAATACTCTCTCATATGATAGGTTAGTTTTTTGGGACATTTTTTTTTAACTTGTGCCCATAACATGTCATGCTGGTGTGTGTATGTTAATGATATAAACATATTTTAAAATATTCTTTCATAACATGCATTGTCAATATGCATGTATGTTTTTAGATTTAGTTGTTATTATTATTTTTTGTAAGAGGGGCTTGGAGGCGATGATCAGTGACTTATATCTTTGGTTCTTATTTTGAATTTTCAATCTTTTTTTTAGTTCTTTTTAGTTTAATTAAATCTTTTAATCCCTTCATATCATTCCCCACACATTGAAGCCCACAACGTTGAAAGTGTCAGGGGTGATTTTCTTAGTACCATGAATCAATATTTCACTATTATCGAACTGAATTGGGTCATTATTTCAACCACATGTCAAAGTCTCCTCTTGGTCTATCTTTCTAGCTTATATTGTCATAAAGTTCGAACATATCTGAAATTTGTTTAGTATTGTTCCCATTAGTAAATCTTGTTATTAATACATCCCCCCATAATCTCAATTCACCCAATGCTGCCCAGCTCATCAATTGACATATTTGATTAATTATAGTACGTAATTTTCAACCAGAAAATAATGATGACCTGGTCTTTCTTTTAGAAACACCAACCAACCTCAGCACAACAATGTTTTTGAATAAAAAAAACAATAAAAAAACACATTTATTCTCAAAATGAGTGATTAGTTTTGACCAAGGGCGAAACCAGGAATTTTTATTTAGAGGGGTCAATATGACAAAGTATATATGATAGTGAAAAAGAAGTTATATATATATATATATATATATCACCGACATAATATAATATTTTAATATATATTTATATTCAATTTTATACATATATAACAATTTATGATGGTAAAAAAA
Source organism: Prosopis cineraria (assembly GCF_029017545.1). NCBI lineage: Eukaryota > Viridiplantae > Streptophyta > Magnoliopsida > Fabales > Fabaceae > Prosopis > Prosopis cineraria. The sequence goes on from NW_026555332.1 coordinate 1,283,777, forward strand.
CAATATATATATATATATATATTAAGTTTTGCTCATCAATTTTTCATGGTATAAAAATCATTAGTTATTATATCTATGATAAATGTTTTAACAATTTCCTTCTCAGTTATCATTAAATTGATGAAAATTTTGTCATCCCTATGAACATTAAGTGATTTAAATACATCATTGAAATTTAAAGTTTTGTTTAATATAATAATTTTTATTACTTGCTTATTGAATATACTATTTAATTCTTTTAATTGATAATCATAGTAAATAAATATATCAATATATTAATAATACTCAATTGTTATAAAATTTTTATGTTAATAAGATTGAATTATATCAGAGTAAAAATCACTCATATCATAAATTTTAATATCTTGATTATTTAAAAAAATTATTTTTTTCTAGAAGAATATTTTCATCAAACCTTTTCATTTTTGAATGAGTGATTTTATGATAGATATCAAGTGTATATCATTCAATATATCTTAAAATTTTTATTGCAATGCTTAACAAAGTTTGTTAATAATAACTCTTATAATTTCTTTCATTAAATATAAAATAAAAGCAAAATAAAATAACATTAATTCTTTAAGAGCATGTATAATATTATTTTTTTGAAAATAATTAGATCCTATTACAACCATATCTTCAAGCTATTGAAATAGTTGCTCTATATATACATAAAAGAATATATATAGAATTGAAATAAAAATTTTATCTAATGTTTCATAACTTTTATAATGTGTTATGGGAGTTAAAAATATATAATTCCTATATTTTATCAAAAAAAAAATTAAAAAATTAAGGGGTCATAACTTTTGCTGGTCTTCCCTCTTTCCATCCTTTGTTTTGATTTCTGCGAAACTCGCGGATTGACCACTGAGCAAGACGAATACTTTGTTCCATTTCAAGTTAAAACCGCACGTATCACGCAGACGCGATAACAAGTTCGTCATTAATTATTTCTTGTTTCATAATCAAATTGCGTTGAGCAAATTTCATAGGCTATTATGTCCAGAAATTAATCGCAAATTAAATCACCATAGTCCTTGTAATAGTTGAACATTGACCTCGCAATTAAGTTTTTAACATACGAGTTTTTCAGACAGATTTGCACTTTGCAGGTTGAACAAACCATGAGCAGAGACCTGAAGGGGGAATAATAAATTAAAGATTATGAATGAGTTACATTGTGCGGTTCTTCTTCTTGTTTTTTTTTTAATGGATAATAAAGATCATTTGTACAATTTCGATCTTTGTGACTAATCAATACACATTCACTGGTTCTAGCTAGGGTTCTGATCAAGAAGGCGGTCACAAGTTAAAACACACACAATAGTTAGGACAGTGGGACACATGTTGCTCAACTCAAAAGTGCATAAAGTCATGTAAAAAGAGAAGCGACAAGACATGGTGCATGGCAATAATTTATATGTGCATGCACTTAACGTACAATTATTGCATGTGTGCTTAATTATATGTATAGAGAGCTGTATTCACTCGCGTGATCAAGTAATTAAATTTGCTTTATAATATGAACAAAGGGAATATATATATATATATATATGTAACAAAAAGGAGGGAGTATATATTGAATTGATTTTTATTTTCGATGTGCCAATTTTATATTTTGGAAAGCAATACTGAATTCAAATAATTTAAGTTAGGTCGGCGGGGAATAATTCACTCATGCGGCCAACGCGTGGAATATAAGGCGTACATTATATGTACATGTTTCACGCTATTTCAAGGTCTCCAGGTCAACCATTCTTGCTTTTTTTTTGCTTTTGGTAGCATATATTCCCAATATTTTTGCTTTTGCACAAAAAGCTTATTGACTATTCTCTTCTTATGTCCTAAATAAAAGATAAACTTAATTAACTTTGTATTTCTTTAACAAATAAAGGTTAGATTTAGTACTTTACAACATAGTGAACTAATGTTTGAATTTTTATTGAAAAAGATGCCCATATTTAGTGCCAATCTTACCTCAAATAGGATAACAACAATTATAATTTTCTAATTTTACCTTTTTTAATTAATAATGATGATAAATTGTTAATTAGAAATTTAAGTCATAATAAATATTCAGCTTCCATATTATTAGCCTCGATTAATGCACTCTCGTAGCTTCTCAAGAATTCTCTCTATTTTTGACCCGGCGGACAAAATTTTCGTTAAGGACTCTCTATTTTCTTGTAGTAGTTAATAATATTTTAATTTTTATTCTTCTAAGAGAAGTGTCCACATTGAGTATCCGTTTTGAAAATGATATTTTTCCATAGAAAGAGACAATCCTGGATGATAAAAAATATAATGTGCTTTAATTTTACGCGGAGTTTGGAGAGATTCGTATGTTATATATATACACACTACTAGTATTTATTTAATAACAATGTGATGCGCAAGGGTTTAATTAAAAGAGTTCGAGTCTCTGTTGTCTTGCATCACCAAGCAGATTGATCATAGATACTAATTAATATTATATTTCATATGTTCTTCATTAATAATTAATAATTAATATTAATATTGGATGCATCGATATCACTTGTTGTGAACAGAGAACCACGGAATAAGAGGAGGTAAAAAAAAAAACTTAAAATAAGTACAAATGCTGACCACTCGTGAATATGCATACAAGAATCTCAGGAAAATCTGCCTGCAAATTATAGTATTTACATTCCGATATATGACAACTTAGCTTCCGTTCCATGCTTTCTCCTTCTACTTTCCAAATTAGTTTTCCAATTTTTTGGTGAATTTTTTTTTGGAATATACATATATACATATACATATATATATATATATATATATCTCAGTATTTTGGAAAATAATAATCTTCAATATTATTATTTCCTGGATTAAAAATTACGATTAAGAGCAGGAGCAAATGTTTTGGAATATATATAACTTTTAGTATCTAAATTTTCTCTAAATTAATATTGATTTAGTCATTAAATTTTGAACATAAAATTTTAAATTTTTATATACTAAAAGCTATATATATTCCAAAACATCAAACGATGTAGAGGTATATTATATCACAGCAAAATAATAGTAATATATATATATATATATTAACACTACAGTCAATATAACTTTCGATTCATGAACGAACATATATATATATATATATAAAGGAAAAAAAATCACATATTGCACATAAAGCTGACCTGGCCGTTGAGGTCATTCTTAGTTCAAATTCATGTTTCTAAACAAATTCATATGATTTAGCAACTATATTTTCCCCCCTACCTTGCAAACTAATGAAATTCAAACTGATCCTTAAATTAGTTAAGGTATTGATTCAAGTATTAATAGTTAAAATTGTAATCAAACTGAATACAAAAAATAAAAAATAAAAAAATTCCACTGTTAAGTTAGAGATAACAGTCATTATTTTTAAAGATCAAGATGAATGTCACATTAATGTGTGACTAGACTCCACAACTACAAAAATAATGGACATTTTTTTTTCAACTTAACAGCAAATTTTTTGAAATTCAGAATTTAGAAGTTAAAGAAAATTTTTACACATTTCAAAAGTTTAGAGTCCAAGATAATATTTACGCAATAATTTAGGGTTATGATACTGATTAACTTGTTTTCCACATGAAATACACCGGATAGAAATGTTTATTCGTTTGACTTTGTTAGGGGGTGGTGGCTCATCTGCCACACGCCTACGGTTTTTCTTTGGCTTGCTAGTGCTAGGTCTCTTATGATACTTTGGTGGATCTATCGGTTCTATCTCCACATTCTCCCATTTTGTTTGACCATTTATAGGTTCAATGATTGGAGAATAACAAGTTGAATAATTTTGTGATGTCAAGTATTCATCCACGTAATTGTGTGGGTCTTCTCGATTAGTATATATACAACGTATTATATGCTTGGAATAAAAAGAAACCAATGTCAATATTAAGTAAAAAACTAGACTATATTAATAACTATCTATATAACACTTCATATACTTGCAAGGTATCCCAGTAAAGCTCCACCAATTACATGAACACATCTTTTTAACTGCATACTTGTGTGAATAGCAAGACACTTCAAACCTCTCTTCACCAACCCGTAATGCAACCTACTTCTTGGACTCTTGAACTTCCTTATCCAATGTGGCTTAGGGCACACATGTCCCTTTGCTACAAATTTTTGTCCTCTCACCCTATTTGCAGCAAACCCATTCATCAAATAAGTTTGTATCTATTAGGTAACATCCTAAGAAATTAACCCCCAATTAGCTAAGTTAAATAAGGTTAATTAAGTAAATTAATATGATGTGTGGTTATAGGGAACTAATAGATAATTTGAGTTGTGGTTTCAGCCCTAAGATTGAGTCCGAAGTAGATTTGGGATACCCAAATTTCAAAGTGGGAGAAAAATAAGGAGAAATGGCTTTGTGCCATATGACACAGTGCATGCAAAGGATGCCATGGCACACGAGTCACATAAGTGCGAAGAGGAGCCCTCTGTACCATATGGCCCAATGCATGCATGGTTAGATTTTTAATCCAAAGATTAGAGAAAAGAAAGAGAATTTAAATGAGAGAAAAGGAGAAGATCAAAAGAGCTCTATTAGGGCTTAGAATTCTAAAGCATTAGAAGTATTCTAATGCTTTTAAACACTAGAGGTAAGTCTTCTAAGCATCAATATTTCTTCTTCTTCCATTTTTCTTGAGTTGGGAAGTTAGGAATTATAAGAGAAGTTGATTTTTAGATTTATAGGACTATGTATCTAAACTTATTGACTTAAATAGAGTTAATGAGAGTTATTTAGGGTATTTAAATCATGTCAATAGCAAATACTGTGTTTTTGTTAGTTGGGAACCATAAATATTTGAAAATCCACAATAAATATGGAATGTGAGGCCATTAATGGTTGGTTGGGAGTTTAATGAAATTAATATGATGTAATGAGAATTAATGAGCACAATGGGTGTGATTAAAAGTAAAGAGGTTGTGATTTTGAAATTTAAAGCATTGAGTTAAGGAGTAGTAGTTGTTAAATCATGTTATTGATGATTGTGGTATGATAATTTGTAGATTTAATTATATACTAGCACCATTTAAGCTTTGTGAAGCTTTGAAAGTATATAATTGAGGAGGTAAACTTTTAATCTCTAAAAAGTTAGAGGTAAATGGAAAAAATCATCTAATACTCTTGTTTGTTAATTAGTTAATTTGATTAGTGAACTACTATTGTAACTTGTGAAATTGTTTGTAAATGCAAGCATGGCAAGACATGATTGTTAGACATAATGGCTTGTGACATTATGCTTAGCTTAAGTTTTGATGATAATAAATATAGGTAAGTTAACTATACTAATGCCTAATTGTTTTCATATATATACTAGTTAACTATGACTATGGAACAAGTACTTTAAATTGTTTTTACTTATGTTATTCCATATTACATGAGATTTGAAAAAATAATTTGCGTGCATCAAAGTAATTTATACTATCATATTTTTCTTATCTTAAATTGATTCTATATTCAAGATTATTCATAGTATTATCTTTTATAATTTGGATATATGCATATTGACACTTGGACTAATCATTTTGTTTATGGTATATCATTTAAGGTTATTCAAAGTAAAGATGAGAGTAAACATGAAGAGGAACAAAATTGAAATCATCATTTCTATGCTACACTCATGTTTGAAGAATATAAAGATAAAAAGAAGGATGATCCAAAAAGAATTTAAGAAGATTGAAGTCATTCATACAAGCTTGGATGCACTTTAAAAATCTTGGACTTAACAAGTATAATATCATTAGGCTAGAAGTCTTTATATTAAATTCATTAATTTAGATATGAGGTATTGGCGCAAGATATGTTAAATTAAAACATACATTTTAGCTATTAAGAGAAAGAGTAAGATATAGTTTTCTATAATCATAGTTTTAAATGTTTTGATTAATAACTCTATAAATTTTTTTAAAGTTTTTCTATTTACTCAAAATGGAGTTAAGATGAAAAATTCATGAACACTTTAGGTCTAAGGTTTTAAATTTAAATTGTGCAGAAAAATAGTTTGATCATGTTTTATATCATATCTCTCACTATAAAGATCATTTCAATGTCAAACATATCTCATTTGGATATAGACTCTAAAAAATTTTCAATAATAATTTATCTATTCAAAATGGAGTTCTATTGAGAAAGATATAAATTTTAGAAATTGAGTGTTGAGATGTTGATTTTGCACAGCATTTAGTCTTAACCTTTGTCCACTCTTTTAATCATATCTAAAAATATAAATTGAATTTGAGTTTGAAAATTTTTGAATATACTAGACTTCAAGAGCTTTCCAATGATATATAATTTGTCAAATTTCAAGTTGTATTGAGTGAGTTAGGATGCTATGAAGTTATGAGCAGTGAAGATATAAAATCACACATGAAAGCAGCTGTCACGCACATGTGATTTAGCACTAGTGTCCAATTTTGTGTGAAAGCACCTTGCGTTCACACATGAAAATACATCCAGAAGTCTATTTTCATATTGAATAGTCTCTGAAGTGCTAAATCATGCATGAAATAACTTGTACACGCACAAGAAATGACCTTCAGAGCCTTATTTTTCATTCTATAGCCACTATAGTCCAAATCACGTGTGAAGATACCTTGGTCCCTTGTGTGATATGTCTTTTGGGCACCATAACATGCATTTTCTTGCGAGAATTAGCACTCGTCACTCACAAGGATTTTGCACCAATGGTTATAATCATTGTGTAACGATTATAAATGGTCATTTGATGTCTCTAGCACTTATTTCACTCTATGAGCTATAAATTTAACACTCCAAACTCATATTAATAAGAGATTAAACTTAAAAATCATCAACCTATGAAATTCATATTCATATTGCTCTTATTATACGAAAATCATTGTTCTTGAGTTAGTATCATCAATATCTTCATCATTTAAGTATTAGAGCTTCATTATGCTTATATTACTCTTAGAGAGAGTTTCAATTGAGTGATTTACATACTTAAAACCTTTTTCAAGGTAAGGGAGAGATTTCTTAGAGAGAGTTTCAATTGAATGATTCACATACTTAAAACCTTTGTGAAGGTGAAGGAGAGATTTCTCTTGAAGAATGATTCACATACTTAAAACCTTTATGAAGGTGAAGGAGAGATTTCTCTTGAAATCAAGAGAGTTGTTCTCTTAGGAAAAGAAGCTCACTAGTAAAGTGAGTTGTTGTAAAGACTCACAAATGCTTAAACTGAACTTGTGGATGTATTGAGGTGAAAAAGCACACACTCAAGCTCAAGTAGTTGCTTGGGGACTAGATGTAAACTTAAGATGAGGAGCTAACTAGGATAAATTATTATTTGTAATCTCTCTTCCCTTATCTCTTTATATTTGCTGCAACTTTAGTTGATACTATGTTTTAATGTTCAAAATATAATTTGATATACTTACATGCTTTTACTCAAACTCGCACTTAGAGATTGTTTCTAAATACTTACACATATTGAGCTTGTGAAAATAACTTTGACATTCTTACACACAAAGTTTAGAAGTTAAATTTGTCTAAACCTTTCTTTGAACATAGTTTTACTGACAAATTTTAAAAGAACTGAAATTTTTTTAAACACCCAATTCACCCCCCTCTTGAGTGTATTTTCATATCTAACAATGATTGTAGAACACCTGTTTAGCATGACTTATGTGATGAATAATAAGTTAAATGTATGTGTGAAATGTAAAGCGTAAAAATGAGTGGTAAAGTAGTGGAGAAATGTGTAAATTGAGGAGTTCCATGATGATATAATATGTGTGAGTATATGAAAAAGTGAAGTTTCATGATAATAGGTAAATTGGAGTTCAATGATATTTTATAATGTGATAATGTGATATTATAAAACTATATGAGTATGATCATGAAGTCAAGTATGCCTATAATGTGATTACTTAGCATGTTATGACTTGTGACACTTGTGCATTACATGATCATATAAGACAGGAGTTTGCTTAGGAAGATGAGTAGTGAGTGGAAATTCACGTGGTAGGGTCACCATTCGGAGCTCGATGGCTTGCTTAAATATACTTATACTTATTGTTCTACTTGTTCAATAAGGAACTATTCCATGGTTTATTGAAAGACTTAAACCTACTCTAGTTTTCACTTATTTGATGAGGAAGCTAGCTTAGGGAGAACGACATCCTATAGTGTGAGATTTGGGGAAAGTAGTGACCCATGAGTAAGTTAAGCAACCTTGTCTAGGTAGCTTCTCACGCATGAAAAGCTAAGGTAGTCTTATCACATAGATAAATCCATTGTGTAATAACCTACAGTTTCATGTCAAAGGGATAAGGATATAAGGGACGTGTAATCATGCATACTATGACTAAGGGCACATAGTTGTCTGTATTATGACCCTTCTAAGAAAATTATGTGATATTATATGATTAATGTTGTATATGTGATTAACATTGCACATGTGAAATTGAGCTTGTGAATGGTAATTCCTTAAGAGTATGAAATATTATGTCACTTGCATTGTAATTAATTGACATACATTAATATAGGTTAGATATACCTTAATTACTGAATGGTTGTACTTACCTCTCTCTTCAATGTTACAGGAGCTAGCTCATTAGGATAGAACTAAGGAAAACCACTTGAGGCTTAGGATATTCATCTTAAATTTGTATGCCTAATTTATTTTGAAGATTATGTGTATAATCTATTATGATATTTTCCAACTAGAAGATCGCATGTTTTTTTGCTTATTTGCACTATTTGATTCTTGAACTAAGTGGTGTATTTTAGGTCCTAGGTTGTATATGTATTAAATTGTAAAATTTTAAAAGGGTCAAAATACTAGTATACGTAAGAAGTGAGCAAATATGTTATTGATGATGAATGACATGATGATTTATGAAATTGAAGCTCCTCCTTGTATTTTCATTATTAAGGGGTTGAATATTAAAAATGTGATAAATATGTTACCTGTATGTCATGGTGTGTTGCATAGGTATCCTTAGGTCTATTGAGTGTGGTCCAGGATCAAGTTTAGGTTTTTGATACTTGGGTTGGAAATAGGGTCACTCAAGCTGTTTTAGATGTAAAAGGAGTCAATTTGGAAATAGGTATTTAACTTTTGATTGAAAAATAATTTAAATATAAAACTAGTGTCACTAACTAAAGCTAGGAAAAAGTTTTTTGTAAACACCCAAATTACCTCAATTAGACGTTAGATGAAGAAATGGAGTGTATTGGAATTTCACCCTTATTGTTAAATGACAGCAACAAAAGCTGTCATTCTGTGAAATGTACTATGGCGTAAGGCACAGAGGAAGATGTGCCTCGACACACAAAGGAACAAGCCACAACATACCCCTACCCTTCCCATTGTCATGCTATTTTTCAATTATTGTGCAAATACTTTGATACAAATTAGTATCCCATGCTTTCACAAACATTTCATTCTTTGATTTTTTTTATTCATAAAAGTACATTAGAGTATTTTGAAAGTTTGAAAACTTAGAATTTAATTTATGTAATTTTACAAATTTGATAATCCTTTTGAGTCAATCCCCTCATTACCACAATTTTTGAAGATAATTGTGAATTAGTAAGGGAGATCTTACATATTTGAACAATTTGCTCATAGGAAATTCATGGGCCTCTGCAAGTCTCCCATTAAATGGCTCAAAAATGTTATTTAGCATCATATCACACCGTGGGTAATGATTAAAGTGAGATTTTGACCAACATGACAGTAGAATCTCCATTAAGTTATCATGGGCTTCCTTTGACACTCGTTTCAACTCAATCATTTTTTGTTTTCACATTTGCATTTTTATAGTAGCTTTGGCAGCCGTAAGAACTTTGTCTCTTACTACATTTCCACCACCATACCTACTCTTGATAGTAGCATCTAGATGACACACACAAAGGCGATGCTCAACCCCATTAAGAAGCTCCTTAAAAGCAGGCATTAACCCTTACAAAACAAAATACATTAAAATAAGCTAAAACACACCAAATAGAACAAAATATAATAACCAATTTACCTTTTGTTGATCAGGTAAGAAAACTCAATTATTCTCTTGCATGCTCCCAATGTCATCAAGAAGTTTAGTTAGAAACCGTGTCCAAATATCTCTATTTTCCGCCCTCAACCACTGCAACAACTAATGAAACATAGTGTTCATTAGGATCTCTAGCAACCGCCACAAGCATAATATCACCATAAGTTCCCTTTAATAAACATCCATCTAACCCAATTATTGGTCTACAAGCAGCTTTAAAGCCCCTCTTAACTGTATCTAAGCATAAGTATATCCTTTTAAACATTTGAGGTCCATCAAAGAGTGGTCTTCTAGTTTGCATCGAAAAAGTTGTTTCAGGGTTATCTTTTCTAACCTCATTCATATAGTCCCACAATCTCCCATTTTCATCTTTAAAATCACCATCAATTATTGCCCTCGCTTTTTCCCTTGCATTGCTTGCCTTCCACATAGATATATCAGCCATATAGTTTTCTCTTACATAGGCATTGATGTCACATATCTTCATATTCCTATTTATCCTTGCAGCATCGACAATCTTCTTAGAAATCCAATCAGAGGTGGCCATTTTGCTAACACCACAAGTATGTGTAGGATTAAATGTCTTCAACCTAAATGTTAATGATGAATCCCCAAACTTGCCTAAGTGCACCAATTATTCACATTCTTCTGCACATCTCTCTCTACACCTTTCATTATCATTTTTCAAGAACATTAAATCATAACGATGCAATAATGAATACTCTCTAATAGCACATTTAAACTATTCAATTGAAGTGAATTCCATTCCATGTTCAAATTGAAAATCTTCTGACATCTGAGTAGGGTTGTAAGGGGTAAACTTATTTTTCTTTCCTCTCTCATCTAAATCTGAAAAATTATTACCGGAGTCTACCTCGTCTAACTCATAGTTAGATTGATTAGCCCCAGTCTCATGATCAATCGTCATCAATGTTGATGGCATCACATTGTCTTCTAACCGCTGAGTACTTGCAATGGTCTCATTAATTTGACTTAGTGCCATGAGTTCATCAATTGGATCTCGTTCAACACATTGATTCCATCTCCTTTCAATGTTGATTTCTATACTATCATCATTGTCTCTGCTTGTATTTGTATCCTTAACATTCTCCATATCCTTTGAATATCTATATCTACAAAAATAAATACATAACTGGTAGCATATAAAAGAAATTATATAAATAAAGCATTAAGAGTTATAAATTTTTGCAAGTAACAACCTAATTACATAAAATGCATATTAATATAGGTATGAAAAATGACTAAATAAATCATTTTTCTTTGAAAATTTCCACAAAGAACCTGTGCTTTGAATGGAGTAAAATGGGTAACTCTATCTTCACTTGATTACTAAGCATAAGTAAGAAGCATAACCTGAAATCACTTAAATGGTTAAATATTTCAGCCAAGAGGCTACTACTTCACCTACGAAAATTTGATTGGTCCATCCCTTAGAATAGACAAGGAATAAAAATCATTGAAGGCAATATATTCCTTCCAATTCGGGGAAAGAAAGGAAAAGGACAAGAAACATTAGTGCAGTACCATGGCGCATTGTTTCAAAACGGTAGAGATCGAAAAGCTTTGCCGATCAAGTTTTACAGAGCTTCTCGTGCAGCGTTGTCTTCTCCCAGCCCTTCCATTACGGTATGTTTCCCAAAACCTTGAAAAGTTTTGCCCGCGAACCCTTGAACGATTTTATAAATTATTTTTCCATGTATTTTAATGACTAAAATGATAACACATTATTTTTGTAACCACATAAGTAGAATTAACACCGTTTATACACATCATCACCGTTAACAGCCAAAGGACTAATGTTTTAACGGTTTCAAACTTTAGGGACTAATTCCTTAAAAGATAAACTGCAGGGACAATGGCCATCGTTGACCAAAACTATAAAGACCAAAACCATACTTTTCCCAATAATATAAGATCAAAGATAAATTATAGGATATTGTAGAAACACAGTAAAAAAAACTGTAGAAAGAATAATAATTCAATGCAATTTACAAAAGTAACTAGATAGATAGAGTAGAAAACTAGACTAAATTTTGCCCCTCCCTCCGGCGGGAATTAATCAAATGAGTTATGTGGTAGATGTTTTTTTTTTTTTTTTTTGAGCGGGTAGAACACATGGTAATCTTATGATATATATTATTGATTATTTAGTATTATTTTATAAAGCTTTTACAAATATAGACCATGTTATAAGGCCCAGCTAAATAAACAGCTCAATATTTATTAAATTTTATATTATGGCTGATTCATTATATTTATAAATGATGTACCATTGTATATTAATAATAAATCTATCATAAATTTTTAAATTTTCAATGATATACCTATTGTATATTAATGATAAACTTATTGTCTATCAATGTAAATATGTTATACTCTTACATTTTTAAAAACTTAGTCCATATTTCTTAAGTATAAATTTTTTTTCGACCGATTGGCCAATTTATCCTTATTCTATTTAGACTTCTGTGAGAATATTTTGGAGTAGATAGTATTATATAAATATACCTAAAGTAAACTACTTGTAATTGTATTTGAATTTGAATGATGCATAGGCGCAAGATTTGCTAACAGCTATTGCGAGATTGATTTAGAAATCTCTCAACTCAATATATTTATAATTTCTAATTTTTATGGAATCAATTATAACCAAACAAGTCAATTCATTATCATTATCATTATATTTTATAATATAACCAAACACATGCTCATCCTAGAAGTATTTTATTTAATCCATTTTCCTCTTTTTTGATCATGTTAATTCATTATCATTATCATTGCATTTTATAATATCCCAATTCCAATAAATTTTTTTGGGTATTATTTTGACATTATATACCAGCAACCAAGAAGGGTGTGTCTGGATTCCCACAAATAATTAATTATGGGGCCCCAAACTGAAGTTTAAAACACACACACTCTCTCTCTTAATCTTTTCCATTTTTCCGAATTCTATTTTTTCCGTTTAAACTCTATAGCATAAGTTACTCTCTTTTCCCATTTGGAAATTGTTTTTAACTTTTGAGCAATTTTCTCCATTTTTACCCCTTCATATAGATTAATTTTATCAAGATTACATTATAAAATGAATGTCTTTTATTGTAATTTGGACTTTTATAATTGATTTTGAAAAATTATCCAAACATCTTCATTTTTATTAAAATTTGTTTCAAAAAATATTCAAATATCATCACATTCTGTTTATCAATTTTTTCTATAATTAAATTTCTTTAATCTAATTTCCTCTTTTTTTAACATATTAATTCATTATCATCGTGATTATACTTTATAAGATCCCAATTCCAATAGCATTTTGAGGTATTATTCAATGTCAGGAGACAGCAACAAAATGAAACAAATTTCACACAACAATATAACAACACGAATAAAAAGGAAAACAAAAATAAAAGCAAAGCCAACAAAGTCACAGAGCTTAACAAAAAAGTATTGAAGTGAAAAATTTATTGAAAGTGAAGGATACAATTGACTTAAACAAGTATAACTTAAACTAAAAAATAATAAATAAAATGGAAGAAATTGTCGTAAAACAGAAATGTGAGGGAACTCATCACATTCCCATCTCAAGGCAAAATCGATATCTTCAATGTTTGGGCCAATTTAAAACTAAAAGTTCAGAACAAATTTTTAACAAAACTAAATGCACCATAACCAATAGAATAATGACAACCTTATCGTCACTATTGTTTTTACTGTATAATTAATGGTAACCAAGATTATGGGTCAATTTGTCTTAACTTATTTCATGAAAAAATTACTTATTTTTTGAAAAAATATATATTTTATGAGCTTTTATGATATTTGTTTAAAATTTTAAAAATAATCAAAATTTTCAGAAAAAAAAAAATCAGATTATTTTAAGAAGTTACTTTGAGTAGCTTATGAAAATAATCTAATGGGTAGATGAGAGAAGGTGTTTTAAAGAGGCAGGATATGTGAAGATATTATAAATTATTTTTATAAAACAAAAATCAAGGAAGATATTATAAAATTTAAAAATAACTAACTAATTATCACTTTTTATTATTGTAACTGAATATAAAATAATGTATGCTTTTTATAAAATTTTTATAAAATAAATCTTTTTTTATAAAATCTCTAAACTACCTAACAATTATTTATTGTTTCATCTCAAACAAGCAAGCCCTACATGTTACAAATGGTAAGACTAGAAAATGCATGTGCCAGGCATGAGATTAGATAGAAATTTATTTATTGCTTCTGGATCACGATATATAATATCTTCCAGAAGCGTTACTTGGCCCAAAATATGAATTATTTGATAAATTTTATAATTATTTTTTAACTATACATCATCTTCATTTATTACTTTTTTAAATAAAAATTATGCATTATAATTTTAATTATTATTGTCAAAATACTTATATAGGATATTTAATAAAAGTATAATTGAAAAAATGTAAAATATTTTTAAAAATTAAGATTTCAACTAATATTTTTCTTAAAACTAAGAATTAGTCATCAATATCTTATATTTTGATCCAAAGAGAGTATTTCTTTTTCTCCTCTTTCCTTTTCTCTTTCTGTTTTTTCCCCCCTAGGTATTATTTAGGTGTAATGGTGAAACGATGTACTTACGGGATGCACATGCACCCTTCATTTTGGAGAAAATTATATAAAAGTGATATAATTTTTTGTATTTTGCACCCCTATAAATTTAGATCATTTTCAATATACAGTTTAACTAATTCAATAATACATGATAATTAATTTGAGATTTCTATTGCTGATATGCATAACAATATTTAATTTAAAAGACATATTTATCTAGTACTTTATTTTGTTTTAAAAGTAACTATAATTTTACATATTTCCATTGCAAATGGTTAAAAAAAATACTAATTTTTTGTTACAAAGATCATGAAAAAGGTGGTACTATTAAAATAATAATTTAGTATGACGATATTATAAAAAGGTCACATAAATTTCGTAGTAGGTTTTATAAAACTTCTCAAATTACATTAAACGCTATATTTCTTTGTGTTGTATTTATTTGTATCATGTAATATTTGCGTCAAGCCTCTTTAATAGGGAGGGAAAGTGAAGAATGAAAGAAGGGACCTGCATCACTCTAAGCCAGGCCATGCTGTGAATAGGCATTGATCTATATCACTTCAGAAGAAACGATAAAAAAGTACTTACCTTCTCCTTGGTGAGTCGAAGTGGGGTTCCGTCCTCCCTTGGCTTTGTTAGTTCTTATATTTTCTTTCATTGGCTAGCCGTCATTTAGAAAGCAATGGCCGACAACTAAGCGTCCTACGAAGAACCTCAGCAAATAAAATGGTTCCAACCTCAACAACAGGTCTTCCTGGTGGAGGTATACCACTTGTAGCATCATCGTCCTCCACAAGCCCCACCTTCCTAGGAACCATGAATTTCTCAGAATCCTTATTTAAATGTAACAAGTATTCAGTTTCTTTACCGTACAAAGCAAGCACCTCCTTTGTCAACATCGTACCTAGTAAGTTGGAAAAGAGTATTAATTACTCTAACTTCGAATTCGTATTATATTTAAAACAATTTCATTTTTCAAACTTCATTTTATATTAAGAATCCAAGTAATACCTAGCAAGCTAGCTCAAAGAAGAGTGTCTGTTGTTATTATTTGTTGTGATAAATAAAAATTGTAGTTCCTCAAAAGTTATCTCAATCTTTCCAGTTTGATTTTTATCAATTTGGTCCCTTAGTGTCTTGCCTGTTAATTTGGTTTTTATTGTTTAAATAGGATATAATAGTATCAATAAACACAAAGCTCAACTAATAAGAGATTGTGTTAGCTTAACTAGTGGTCTTGTATTCAAGTCCTGAACATGTACTTGTGTGAAATATTTGATTGGAAGAGCCTAATTAAAAATCTTTAAATATTTAGCTAGGTAGGGAAAAACAAACTCAAAATTTTTAAAACATAAACGAATATTATGTAGCATAACTATGTAGGGGACTGGATTAATAAAAAATTAAATTGATTTGAGGGCTACTTTGTAATTCTTTAACTATATATGTGTGTGTCAAATTATCAAAATATTTTACATATTGGATTAATTTGAGAGTAAATTAAATTTGTGTTTTAAAACTTAAAAGAGTAACATAATAATTTATAAAAATATAAAGATCAAATAGATAAAATTAAATTTGATGTATCAAATTAATAATTTAAAAAAACTTGAGAGATTAAAAAAATTATTACCCATTTTTTTTCTTCAAAAATCGAAATATACAATCTCGTACCACTTTTCTCTTTAAGAGTGCAGAGTTAAAATTGAAAACACACAATATTCGTTCGTCACCTAAATAAAGCTTAGATAATCCCAATATTTTTGTTCAGAAAAGAGATTCCTTTAATCAACAAGAAGATAATTTTCGATAATAAATCGAAAATTTAAATTACTATTTATATGATTATTATCTTCTTTTTTGGTCTGAGATTATCATGTCAATTAATGACTACACACACATTTAATTAAATGAGATTTGATAATTGCCAGATCCAAATTAGAGATAACTTTTTCAAAGACATTTTTTTTGCATTCACATGAATACAAATATAAGACTTCATGTTTAAGCGGTCATAACTCATTTACTAGGACCAATACATTGTTATAAGTTTCAGATCAAGAAATCTTACAAATAAAATGATGTTTATAAATTTTAAAATACTCTTTATACAATAGGTTAGTTTTTTGGCACGTCCGTTCTTTTTAAACTTGTGCTTATAACATATCATGTTGGCGTGTGTATGGTAATGATATAAACGTATTTTAAAATATTCTTTCATAACATGCATTTTCAATATGCATATATGCTTTCAGATTTAGTTAATTGTTATGATTTTTTGTAAGCGGAGCTTGCAGGCGATGATCATTGACTTATAATTGAGAGAATTGCCGGTGGAGTTTTGTTGGCATGCATGCGTGTTCTTTCTCTCTATAATATTCTTTCTCTATTTTCTTTAATATTGTATTTCTCTCTATAATATTGTATTTGTCTTTGCTATCCAATTCTGTATTTTCTTTTCAATGTGGTTTTTTACTATATGACCTCTCCAAATAATGATATATTTGACAAGTTTTTTCTTTACAAGTAAGCAAATTTCACTTGTAAACAAGGACGGATCCAGAACTTAATGGTTGGGGCGGCCAAGAACCCCTCCTTGCCTCCCTTAGATTTGATCTGGCATTGCTTGTAAATTTTTGTTTTGAAAGTTAGAAATCATGATATGAAAATTAAATAAGAAAATTTTTGACCAATTTATTAAAAATATATATATTTGATTCTTATTTTGAATAATTTTCAATCTTTTTTGGTTCTTATTAGTTTAACTAAGTCTTTTAATCCTTTCATATCATTCCCCACACATTGAAGCCCATAATGTTCAAAGTGTTAGGGATGATATTTTTGGTACAATGAATCAATATTTCACTATCATTGAAGTGAATTGGGTCATTATTTCAGCCGCATGTCAAAGTCCCTCTTGGCCTATCATTCTAGCTTTTATTGTTATAAAGTTCCAACCTTTCTGAAATTTGTTTTGTATTATTCCCATTAGTAAATCTTGATATTTATACACACACACCCCGTAATCTCAATCCAGCCAATGCTGTCCAGCTCATCAATGGACATGTTTGATTAATTATAGTACGTAATTTTCAACAAGAAAATAATGACGACCTCGTCGTTCTTTTAGAAACACCAACCAACCTCACCACAACAATGTTCTTCAAAAAAAAAACAATAAAAAACATATTTATTCTCAAAATGAGTGATTAGTTTTGATTTAGTGTGAAACTCGCGGATTGACCACTGAACAAGACGGATGCTTTGTTCCATTTCAAGTCAAAACCGCAAGTATCACGCAGACGTGTTCTTATAGCAATAATTTGCGCCAAGTATACAGTTAAGAAGTGGACGTAATAACAATTTCGTCATTAATTATTTCTTGTTTCATAATCAAATTGCGTTGAGCAAATTTCATAGGCTATTATGTCCAGAAATGAATCGCAAATTAAATCGCCATAGTCAAAGCTTGTAAAGTTGAACATTGACCTCGCAAAAACATGCGAGTTTTTCAGAAAGATTTGCACTTTGCAGGTTGACCAAACCATGCACAGAGACCTAAACGGGGAATAATAAATTGAAGGTTATGAATGAGTTACGTTTGTGCGGTGCTTCTTAAAAATTAAAAAAAAAAGATAATAAAGATCCTTTGTACAGTTTCCATCTTTGTGACTAATCAATACACATTCGTTGGTTCTAGCTAGGGTTCTGGTCAAGAAGGTGGTCACAAATTAAAACAAACGCAATAGTTAGGACAGTGGGACACATGTTGCTCAACTCAACATAAAGTCATGTCAAAAAGAGAAGCCACAAGACATGGTGCATGGCAATATTATACATGTGCACTTAACGTACAATTATTGGATGTGTGATTAATTATATGTATAGAGAGCTATATCACTCGCGTGGTCAAGCAATTAAAATGCTTTATAATATGAAGAGGGAATATATATATATATATATACACATAACAAAAAGGAAGGAGTATATATTGAATTGATTTTTATTTTCGACGTGCCAATTTTATATTTCCGAAAGCAAATAATACTGAACTTCAAGTAATTAAAATTAGGTCGGCGGGGAATAGTTTGTTCACGCGGCCCACGCGTGGAATATATAGGGCGTACACTATATGCACCTGTTTCACGCTATTACAAGGTCATCAGGTTGAGCATTTTGCTTTTTTTTTTTTTTTTTTGGGTAGCATATATTCCCAACATATTTGCTTTTGCACACAAACAGCAGCTTATTGACTTTTCTCTTCTTATGCCCTAAAGATAAGATAAACCTAATTAACTTTGCAATTATTTAACAAATAAGGGTTAGATTTAGCAGAAGGAATTAATCCTTCACAACATAGTGAACTAATATTTGAATCCTCATTAAAAAAGATGCTCACATTTAGGGCCAACCTTACCTCGAGTATGATAATAACTATATATTTTTCTAATTTTACCTTTTTTAATTAATAATGATAATAAATTGTTAATTAGAAATTTAAATCATAATAAATATTCAGCTTCCATATTATTATCCTCGATTAATGAACTCTCTTATTACCCTCGATTAAGGCCTCTCTTCTCAAGAATTCTCTCTAGTTGTGACCCGGCAGACAAAATTTTCGTTAAGGATTCTCTATTTTCTTGTAGCAGTTAGTAATATTTTAATTTTTATTTTTATTGGAGAAATGTCCATATTTATTACCCGAACATGATTTTTTCCCATAGAAAGAGGACGATCGTGGATGATAAAATAATAATAATAATAATGCGCTTTAATTTTATGTGGAGTTTGGAGAGATTCGAATATTATATACGCACGCACACACTACTAGTATTTATTTAATGAGAATGTGATGCGCGAGGGTATAAATTAGAAGAGTTCGAGTCTCTGTTGTCTTGCATCACCGAGCTGTTTGATGATAGATACTAATTAATATTATATTTCAGATGTTATTAATTAATAATTAATATTAATATTTGATGCATCGATATCACCCGATTGAACAGCGAACCACAGAATAAGCGGAGGTCAAAAAACTTTGGAACAAGTGCAAATGCTGACCACTCGTGAATATGCATACAACAATCTCAGGAAATCTGCCTGCAAATTATAGCATTTACATTCCAATATATGACAACTTAGCTTCAGTTCCCATGCTTTCTCCTTCTACTTTTCAAATTATTTTTGAATTTTTTGGTGAAAAATTATTTTGGAATATATATGTATATATATATATATATTTAGTATTTTGGAAAATAATAATCTTCAGTATTATTATTGTTACTACTCTTTTGTCCCAAAATTATAAGATACTTTTAGACAAAATCTCATATACCAATAAAGCTCATTAAATACTCTTTATAACCTTACTTTTTCAAGACAGAATTATAAACTTTCAAAAATACCCTTCATTTAATATTTCATTAATGAAAAAATATTGAAGAGAGAGAATATATAGGAAGGATAATATTTAAAATGTATCATTATTGAAACTTTATTTTTATCAAAGTATCTTATATTTTCGGACACTGAATCTTCTCTAAAAATGTCTTATAATTTGAAACGAAGGGAGTATTATTTACTGCATTAAACATTACGATTAATAGCAAGAGCAAATGTTTTAGAATACATATACTCCCTCCGTTAAAAAATATAAAATATTTTTTGAAGAGTTAGATGTTAAAACATGTAAGAAATTTTTAGTCTTTTGAGGTATAATCATTACCTTTTTTTTCAAAAGTGCACCTCTTGATGAATAACTTTATATCCATTTGTAAGGATTTTAATGGGATAAAATAAAAAGATAGGGTTAGTTTGAAAGTACGTAACTACTTTATTGGGATGAAATTTAATTAAAAATGCTTTATATTTTTAAATGAAAGGGAGTGGCTTCTTAGTATATAAATTTTCTTTCAATTAATATGATTTAGTTATTAAATTTTGAATCTAAAATTTTTAATTTGTATAATTTAGCGAGTTAAAAATTTATATACTACAAGTTATATATATTCCAAAACATCAAACGATGTAGAGGTATATTATATAACAGAAAAATAATATTAATATATATATATATATATATAAACACTACAGTCAATATAACTTTCGATTCATGAACGACACACACACATATATATATATATATAGAAAAAAAATCACATATTGTACATGAAGCTGACCTGGCCGTTGAGGTCATTTTTAGTTAAAATTCATGGTTTCTAAACAATTTCACATGATTTAGCTCCTATATTTTTCCCCTTAATTTGTAAACTAATGAAATTCCAACTGATCGTTAAATTAATTAAGGCATTGATTTAAGTATTGATAGTTAAAACTGTAATAAAATTGAATACCAAAAAAAAAAAACAAGAAGTACCACAATCAAACTGAGATCATAAAAACATTATCTTAAACCGATCAAGATATTGATTTAATGGTTTACTATTTGTTCAATCGAGTGGATTGATAACTTGAATTTCCATACTATATTAATTTGGCTATTTTTTTGGGAAAAGTTTGTTAGTGTGTGTGGGTATTTGCTCCAAGGCTTTTATAGTTGTGGATCTACATGTATCAAAACCTAAAAGTGGGTAAATGCCTCCACTTAACTCAAGAAATTTATTAAATTTAAAATTAGATTCCTTATATAAAAATAATAGTAGTTTATTTCTCTTTTCATTATTTTTATATTTTAGATAATTTATACTTCACTAGTACAGAGTTTGTGTTTTACAAAAAACTTTTTATATCAATTGTAAGGCAAACATTATAGAAAGTCAAGGCAGTAACATTTTTATAATATTAGACAAGCTTGTTAGACTTTTAACATTAAGTGAATATGACAACAACATAGAAAATACTTTCAACAATGGGTGCTTTTATACCCATTGTTGAAAGTTAGACTTACAACGTCAGGTGACACTGTCACGTGATGTTGTGAGTGATTAATATTAAAAAAACAAAAAATAAATCACTTACAACATTGTATCACCTAATGTTGTAAGTGATTAATATTTTAAAAAATAAAAATAAATCTCGGTGACAAGTTACTCAGCGTTGTAAGTTCTAAAATTAAAAAAATAAAATTAATCACTTATAACATTAGGTAACAATTCAACTGATGTTGTAAGTTTTTTTTTTTTATAGAAAATTTACTTGTCTTCTATATGCACCTCTTCATTTCATCGTCTTCATCTCCATTCTCCCTCCTCTTCATCTCCCCAAACCTATGTCTCCCCCACTTTAGTCGGTCCCCTCCTCTTCTCCCTTTTGTTGGCCCCCCTCTTCTTCCTTTTTGTCGGCCCCACTCATCCTCCCCCACCCCACTCGTCCTCCCCTACTTCCTGCCCCCTCCCGCTCGGCCTGCCCCTTCCCCCCCCCGGGCCTCCCCCACTTGGCCCTCTTGGCCTCCCTCCTTATCATTCTTTTTCCCTCAACCATGGTCACACTGCTTATAAGTTCTTGCTTTTTCTTTTTCTTTTAATTTTTAATTTATATATATATATTAATTATTATTTAATTTTAGTTTAATTTATTTAGTTTTTGTTAAATATTTTGGTTAATTATTTTAAATTAGTTTTTATGTATAATTGCTTGTTAGAAGTGTTGTTAGTAGTTTCTTGGATTGTTTAGGTATAAAATTGTTATTTTTTTGCTTGTAAATTTTTTGAAAGTTTAATTTTTAGGAAAAATTATGCCAAAATTTTGTGAATTTCATTCATTTTCTTAAATTACTTCAAATTTAAATATTAATTGTTGCTAGGAGTGCTATTAATGACTTCATAATGCCTTAAATTGTTGCATGTGAGTATCTATTTAGTGTAAAATCTTGAATTTTCTCTGGTAAATTTTTTTAAAAGTTTGAGAGGTCCAATTTTTAGGAGACTCTACTAAATTTTTTTTAAATTTATTCTTTTCCCTAAATTTATTAAAATCTTAGATTAATTAGAAATTTATGTTTTTGAAATAGTTTGAGGATAATAATATGCACATTAGTTCTATTCTTCTTTAGGTAATGACAAATGGATCTTAGTTGGATGAATGTTAGACGAATGAGTAATGAGTATGATAAAGGGGTGAAAGAGTTTTTGAAATTTTTTAAGAAAAATATTTTTGACAATAGTGGGAATTCTATTGTGCTTGTATAAATTGCTTGAATGAGAGGAGATTAAGTGATTGCCAAAATAAGAGAACATTTGATTTGCAACGATATTTGCAAAAATTGTGCGATATGGATTTGATATGATGAACGATTGAAAAATTGTAATGGTACGTCTTAATATGTGAAAGTTGATCGTATTAATCTTAATGATGAAGTAGATAATATGGATGAAAATCAATAGAGGACATGATCCATAATGTTGGAAAAGTGACCTTTGAATGAATGCATGTGTATGATAACTTATGCACTAATACGGAGAAGCCTTTATACTTTGGGTGTATTGATTTCAGTCTGTTGTCTGGGGTATTAAAATTAGTTATCTTGAAGGCAAGAGTTGGGTGGAGTGATAAGAGTTTTATATAGTTGTTAGAGTTATTTCAAATAATTGCTAGATCCAAATTAGAGATAACTCTTTCAAAGACATTTTGTTTTTACATTCACATGAATATAGATATAAGATATTGTGTTTAAGCAGTCATAACCCATTTGCTATGACCAATACATTGTCATAAGTTTAACATCAGAAAATCTCACAAATAAAATGATGTTTATAAGTTTTAAAATACTCTCTCATATAATAGGCTAGTTTTTTGGGATGTACTTTATTTTTAAACTTGTACTCATAACATATCATGGTGGTGTGTGTATGTTAATGATATAAACATATTTTAAAATATTCTTCCACAATATGCATTTTCAATATGCATATATGCTTTTAGATTTATTATGATTTTTTTTTTTGTAAGAGGAGCTTGCAGGCGATGATCATTGACTTATAATTCAGAGAATTGCCGGCGGAGTTTTGTTGTCATGTATGTGTGTTCTTTCTCTCTATAATGTTCTTTCTCTATTTTCTTTAACACTGCATTTATCTCTATAATATCGTATTTGTCTTTGTTATCCAATTCTATATTTTCTTTTCAATGTGATTTTTTACTGTATAATCTCTGCAAATTTCACTTGTGAACAAGGACGAATCCAGAATTTAATAGTTGGGGTGGCCAACATGAAAATAAAGTGAAGAATGGGGGTGCCAAAGTTGAATGGGACTATTTTACAAATAAGAAAGGTAATATTTACTGAAGGCTATATGAGGCATCGGGGGCTAAGAACCCCTCCTTGCCTCCCTTAGATCTGATCTGTCATTGCTTGTAAATTTTTGTTTTGAAAGTTAGAAATCATGATATCAAAATAAGAAATTTTTAGACCAATTTGTTAAGAATATCTTTGGTTCCTATTTTGAATTTTCAATCTTTTTTTAGTTCTTATTAGTTTAATTAAATCTTTTAATCCTTTCATATCATTCCCCACACATTGAAGCCCACAATGTTGAAAGTGTTAGGAATGATTTGTTTGGTACAATGAATCAATATTTCACAATTATTGAACTGAATTGCGTCATTATTTCAGCAACATGTCAAAGTCTCCCCTTGGCCTATCTTTCTAGCTTATGTTGTTATAAAGTTCCAACATTTCTGAAATTTGTTTCGTATTGTTCCCATTAGTAAATCTTGATATTAACACCCCCCCCCAAAATAATCTCGATCCAGCCAATGCTGTCCAGCTCATCAATGGGACATATCTGATTAATTATAGTACGTAATTTTCAACCAGAAAATAATGATGACCTCTTTGTTCTTTTAGAAACACCAACTAACCTCACCACAACAATGTTTTTGAAAAAAAGTAAACAATAAAAACCAGACTTCTTCTCAAAATGAGTGATTAGTTTTGATTTAGTGCGACACTCGCGATTGAACCCTGAACAAGACTTATACTATGTTCCATTTCAAGTCAAAACCGCAAGTATCACGCAGACGCGTTCTTATGGCAATAATTTGAGCCAAGTGCAGAGTTAAGACGTGGACGCAATAACCAGTTCGTCATTAATTATTTCTTGTTTCATAATCAAATTGCGCTGAGCAACTTTCATAGGCTATTATGTCAAGAAATTAATCGCCAAGTAAATCGCCATAGTCAAAGCTTTTAAAAGTTGAACACTGACCTCGCAATTAAGTCTTTAACATACAAGTTTTTCAGACAGATTTGCACTTTGCAGGTTGACCAAACCATGCACAGAGACCTGAACGGAGAATAATAAATTAAAGATTATGATTGAGTTACATTTGAACGTTGCTTCATAAAAAGGAAAAAAATATAGTAAAGATCCTTCGTACATTGTACAGTCTCCATCTTTGTGATTAATCAATACACATCCATTGGTTCTAGCCAGGGCTCTGGCCATGAAGGTGGTCACATTAAGTTAAACACACAAAATGGCTAGGACAGTACGTAGGACACACGTGTTGCTTAACTTAGTAGTGCAGATAAAGTCATGTAGAAAGAGAAGCGACGAGACATATGGTGCATGGCAATATTATATATGTGCACCGAATAGTCATTACGTACAATTATTAATATGTGCGCTTAATTATATGTATGGAGAGCTATATTCTCTCGCGTGTTCAGCACATGCTGACACATGGGGGGCCAAAAGTGAAACACTGCAGTAAAATGGGACCAAAATTAATTTGTGAATATTTTATTTCACTAATAAAAACCTAAGTATTTTCGAAGGAAATTTGTAATATTGGGGACAAGCACCCTACGTGCCTTGTATCTGTCCCTGCCTGTGTTGTTACTCTTTCAGTCATGACGAATCCTTATTATTAATTGTTAGTTTTAATTTATTTGTGTTAAGTTGTTCAAGTATGAATATATATGAGTCAATGCAAACAGTACTCATATCAAGTAAAATTAAAATTAATAATTAATATAAAATAAAGAAAAAGAACACATAAATTTGAGTTTTGAAATTTTGAATTAACATGCGGTTTCTTTTCATTGCTCCTGTCCATTTGTTCTTCCCCCCATTTCTTGGTGGTCACCTCTTATTCTCAATAGTTTGATATAAAATTTCGCAGCACTTATGTAATACTCCCTCCAAACCAAAATATAGGACATTTCACAGTCTTAAAGAAATGTTAATTAAAATTTTAACTTCTTAAAAAATTTATATCTTTACAATTTCACCTTTATTAAATACTTTATATAAGTACTTTGATAATAATGATAATTAAAATTTCAATGTATCATTTTTTTAAAAAGAGTAATAAATAAATAGGAGTATAGTTAAAAAATAATTATAAAAATTGTCTAATAGCCTATATTTTAAATCAAGTAAGATTTCTAAATAATGCTATATAATTGGGGTCGGAGGGAGTAAACTTTATCTGAGTATGTTATCACGAAGCATTGGATAGTTACTCTAGTGATAACTTTTTGAGATGCATGTCCTGACTCATCTAAACGTTTAATCCACCAAAAAGTGCACGATGTGATATGTTTTGACCTTTTGATCAAATATTGATATAAAGCAGAAATACGACCATACGAGTGGTTATGATTCATGAGCATACGTGGATTATGCCGAACGCACTGAAGCAAAATTCGGACGTGTGGGGCTTGATTTTAATCTTTCGGGGGCAATATCACACCAATATAGAACATTGCTTAGAATTTCGGCAATATGGCCATTATGTAAAACGTTGAATTTCGGCAACCCTCATCCAAAACTATTTCATGATGATATTTTCTCGCGAACACTTGTCATATTTTTGTGCAGTGTATACGTATATATATACTCTTTTCCATCCTTATTATACAATACTTTCAAGAAGACTTTTTTAATTCTAATATAAGGCATGGAGCACAAATTATATTTTATTAATATTATCCCTGTTTAATTTCATTACTATAAGAGAGAATGTGATGCAAATTCAAAAAAATTTTATTTAAAGAGGGGCAAGATTAAAAGTTTGTTGTATTTTAAAATAAAGTTAATAACTTTATCACATGTGCTCAAGTAATTAAATGTGCTTTATAATATGAATAAGAGGGAATATATATATATATATATATACTTTCTCCGTTAAAAAATGTAAGGCATTTTTTGAAAAGTTAGATGTTAAAAAATGTAAGGCATTTTTAATCTTGAGATGTAATTATTGCCTTTTTTTTTTCAAAAATATCCCTATTGATAGTGATTTTCTATTTATTATAGGGTGTTTAATAGAAGTAAATATAAAAAGTTAAGGTTAGTTTAAAAGTAAGTAACTAATTTTTTGAAAGTGAGACTCGGTTAAAAAAGCCTTATATTTTTTTAACAGAGGAAGTATATAAAACAAAATGGAGGAGTATATATTGAATTGACTTTTTTTTATATGCCAATTTTATAGAGAGAATCATATTTAAGGACTCTTCAAGAAAAGTATCCATAAATAAGGACTGATAACAGATTCCATTTGAAAATAAAATGAGTCATATTCTTATTTTAATAATAATCCATTTCATTTTTAATCATTTTTTATAAATAATGTTTTGAGGGATCCTTGAATGTGATTGTCCCTATTTTATATTTCTGAAAGTAATACTAAACTTTAACATTTCAATGTTATTTATTTCTCATTCTACATATAAATACCTTTAGTGGCAACAAAGTTTGTCACTAAAAGTAATTATATAAATTAATTTTTATAAAAATATTTTAAATTTTTAAATTTTTAATTATTTTTTATGAAAATAATTTTGGCATTAACAAACTATGACCATGTAAAGTAATTGCATAAATTATTTTTAATTTTTAATTATTTTTATGAAAAACTGTCATGCTAAAAATAAAGACATAAATTATTTTTAATTTCTTAATCTTTTATGAAAATACACTGTCATCATTAAAAGTAATTACATAAATTTTTTTAATTTTTAATTATTTTTTATAAAAACACTTTTAACGATGATAATTTGTCACCGTTAAATGTAATTACGTAAAATGTTTTTAATTTTGTATAAAAATTTGTTTGTAGTGCTAAAAGGTAATTACATAAATTTTTTTATTTTTTAATTATTTTTTTATTCAAAATACTTTTGATAGTTATAGTTTGTCACCGCTAAAAGTTTATACATAAATTATTTTTATGAAAATACTTTTGATGGCGATAGTTTGTTACCGATAAAAGTAATTTTAAGCAGTAACAATTAAAAGTCACCGCTAAAAGGAGGCTTTTGATAGTGATATTTAAAAGTTGCTGCCAAAAATAAACTTTTGAATGTGACTTTTTTGTTGCCACCAATTTTTTTTTTTAGTACATGCATACCTTAAATGGCGACTTTTTTAATTGCCGCCAAATATCTTTTTTTTATATGGCAACCGGTTCACGTGTGGAATATAAGGCGTACATTATGTGCACATGTTTCACGCTATTTCAAGGTTACGAGGTCAACCTTTATTGCTTTCTTGTTTTTGTTTTTTTGTTTTTGTTGGCAGCATAGATTCCCAACATTTTTGCTTTTGCACAAACAGCTTATTAACTATTCTCTTCTTATGTCCTAAATAGAAAGATAAACTTAATTAACTTTACATTTATTTAACAAATAAGCGTTAAATTTTAGTGAAATGGATTAATCATTCACAATATGATAAACTAATATTCAAATTCTTATTAAAAAAATGCTCACGTTTAGTGCTAACCTTACCTCAAATAGGACAATACCTATTATAATGTTCTAATTTTACCTTTCTAATTAATAACGATAATAAATTGTTAATTATAATTTTAAATCATAATAAATATTCAGCTTCCATATTATTATCCTGATTAATGCACTCTCTTCTCAAGAATTCTCTCTATTTGTGACCCGGCGGACAAAATTTTCGTTTAGGATTCTCTATTTTCTTGTAGCAGTTAGTATAGTATTTTAATTTTTTATTTTTGTTGAAGAAGTCTCCATATTTAGTACTCATATTGGCATTATTTTTTTCCCATAGAAAGAGGCGATCGTGGATGATAAGAAAAATAATATAATGCGCTTTAATTTTACGTAGAGTTTGGAGAGATTCGATTATTATGCGCGCGCGCGCACACACACTACTGATATTTATTTCATGACAATGTGATGCGCGAGGGTATAAGTTAAGAGTTCGAGTCTCTGTTGTCTTGCATCACCAAGCTGTTTGATGATAGATACTAATAATTAATATTATATTTCAGATATTCTTAATTAATAATTAATAATTATATTAATATTTGATGCATCGACATCACTTGATGTGAACAGCGAACCACAGAATAAGCGGAGGTTAAAAAAAAAAACCTTAAAATGGTACAAATGCCGACCACTCGTGAATATGCATAAAAGAATCTCAGGAAAATCTGCCAGCAAATTGTAGTATTTACATTCCAATATATGACAACTTAGCCTCCGTTCCATGCTTTCACCTTCTACTTTTCAAATTATTTTTTGAATTTTTTGGTGAAAATTTATTTTGGAATATATATGTATATATATATTTTAGTATTTTGGAAAATAATAATCTTCAGTATTATTATTGTTGTTATTATTTCCTGCATTAAATATTACGATTAAGAGCAGGAGCAAATGTTTTGGAATATATATATAGCTTTTAGTATATAAATTTTCTCTCAATTAATATCGATTTAGTCATTAATTTTGAATCTAAAATTTTAAATTTTTATAATTTAGCGAGTTAAAAAATTTAAAGACTATATTATTTTTTGTAAAAAAATTACAAGGAGGGTCAAGAAATTATAGCTAGGAATTTGAGTCAAATTCAAGAACTGAATTAATAATTAAAAAATGAAAAATAAAAAATTTATATTTTCTAAAATGTCTAAAGCAAATAGACGCATTGTTTTGAGGTTATTTGTAAAAAGGGACGTATGATATGATATAGTGGCCAGGGTAAGAGGGTGAACTTAGTTTTAGAGGATAAGTTATGTTAATTGCATTGCTTATTTGCTTACCTCGCGTGTTGAACCTTTTTAATTAATTGATACATTTTACCTTATTGAAAAAGATTAATTTAGAGAGAAAATTAATCTTTTAGTTTTTCAATTTTTTACTGACTTGCAACCCAATCCATTAACTATAAGTCACTATAACTTAGTCCTTTAACTATAACTCATTGCCACTCAATCCATTAACTTTTGACTTAAAAAAATTTAATTCTTATTTTTCAATTTTTTTAAAAAATTTATCCTTATCAAGTAAAAGGGATAAAAGAAATGCTCATATTTTATTCTAAAATATTATCCTCTTGCTCTTTTATGTGGGATCTAAACTAAGAGAACTAATGGAGAAAGGCAAATTTTATTGGCAGTAAAAAATTAAGAGATTGAGTTATAGATGAGTCAAAAATTAAGAGACTGAATCATATGCTAGTCAAAAGCTGAAAGATTGAATTGCAACAAGTCATAATTGAAGGATTGACTTATAAGTAAGTTAAAAGTTAAAGAATTAAAAGATTAATTTTTTTTTAATTTATACAAGACATCCTTCTTAAATAATTGACCTTTAAATTATCAACAAGTACAGGGACGATTATTTAGTGTGCATGTATCTATATATCCAATATAAACTTCAATGCAATTCTAAACGTTTGGGTATCTACTTCCCTAAAAGAATTAAATTTTAGCAGCGTAAGCAACGTGATATATTCTCAGTGTCTTTATAGCCAATTTTATTTCACCAAGCACGACACAAACAAAACATTAAGCGATACATAGAGATATATTATATCACAACAAAATAATAGTAATATATATATATATATATATATATATAAACAGTCAATATAACTTTCGATTCATGAACGAATATATATAAGAAAAAAACAATCACATGTTGCACATAAAGCTAACTTGGCCGTTGAGGTCATTTTTAGTTCAAATTCATGGTTTCTAAACAAATTCATGATTTAGCTCTTATATTTTTTTTCCCTGATTTGTAAAGTACTAAAATCAGATTAATCATTAAATCAGTTAAGGCATTAGTTCAAATATTAATAGTTAAAACTATAATCAAACTAAGTGCCAAAAAAAACTGTAGTCAAATCGAGATCATAAAAGCATTTTATTAAACAAGTCAAGATATTGGTCTAACAATTTATTAGTTTAATCGAGTGGATTGATGACTTGAATTTCCATACTATACTAATTTAGCTATATTTTGGGTAAAAATTTGTTAGTATCCTTTTTTTTTTGGGGGGGGGGGGGGGTACAAGGGCTTTTATAGTCACGGACCTTCATGTATTAAAACTTAAAAGTCGGTAAATGCCTACTCTCAACTCAAGAAATTTACTAAATTCTAAAATTTAGATTATTTTATAAAAATAATAGTTTATTTATCTTTTCATTATTTTTACATTTTATATAATTTATATCTCTATTGATTGGTGTCTTGCTTTTGCCACTTTGAATGATTTTTTTATTTGGGGTCGAATTAGAATAATATCACAAACATAGAAAATAAATCCACTGCTCATCCCCTTTTTTTTTTTTGGAAAAAATGATAGTAAAATATATTTAAATTATGTAAATGACAAATTGGTTCCACGAAATGACACAATTTCTTTGGAGTCCCACAGGATGTTTCCGTCATTAGAAAATTATAGAAAATGACACTTTTGTCCTTTATTCAAATTAAAAAAATTCATAACTTTTTATTTACAACTTTTGTTCATTTATTAACAACTTTTGTTTCTAAAATTCACAACAATTTATTAGTTATTCGCAAGTTATGATATGTAGGTCCTAATATACATCAAGTATTGAAAATTCACAACTTTTGTTGCTATATTAACAACTTTTATTTCTAACTTTGCAACAATTTAGTAGTTATTTGTAACTCCGCATTTGCAGGTCCTAATATAATCAGGTATGAGAATTTACAACTTTCTATTCATAACTTTTGTTTCTATATTAACAACTTTTGTTTGTAACTTTGCAACAATTTAATAGGCAACTTAGCATATGTAGCTCCTAATATGCATCATATATTGAAAATTCATACCTTTTTTTTCATAACTTTTATTCCTATATTAACAAATTTTTTTTCTAAATTCACGATAATTTAATAGTCATTATCAACTCTGCATATGTAAGTATTGATACGCATCAGGTGTTGAAAATTTGTAACTTTTCATTCACAACTTTTGTTTCTATATTAACAACTTTTGTCTCTAGATTCGTAACAATATAACAAGAAATTATAATTTATCAATACTCTCTGTAAGTTGATTAAATCAGTAAAAATGAATTACCACTCTAATCTAAGAATAACAACTTTCATTAACTTAAATGACAAAAAAATCTTAAAAAGTGACAACTATTTAACGGTTTTATTGTCAGCTGCATGATCTACAACTTGCATCAAAATACCTACAACCCTTTTGACAAAAATATATAAAGGTTGAATCTTCCAGTGTCTTCCCTTCTCTTATCATTTTTATCCTCACACTCCCCCATCATATTATATTCTACCTTCAATATTTTTTACAAAATGTCCCCTTATGTAGAAATAACAAAAGAGTTCCTTTCCAAAACTAGAAGCAAAAAAGTCATTTCTCATGCCAATTTGAAACAATAAAATAGCTATTCATTAACATGTCTATTTTTCAAACATCATAATCATATATTTGTTATGTTTTGTCCAACAACAACTATTCTTTTTATATTCACAATTTTATATTGGTCATTCACAACTTTGATTTAAGTATTTACAACACAACTAAAATAATATGTCATTCATTATTTATCATGTATCCATGAGTAAGCATTTATACCCACGCACAGTAGAGAAAATGAAGACCTTAATCATTTACACACATTAACCTACATCAACTTCAATTATCACGTATGGGAGAAGAAATTTTCAAGGACAAGAAGAAATTTACCCACGTATAGCATAAACTAATAGAGGAAGAATGATTGCTTTTATATACCCACATATAGCATCTCAATAAAACAAATCACTCACATGCAGAAACTCAAAAAGAAATAAGACAGACAAGAAGGAGAAGGAGGGGAAGGAGAAGGAGAAGGAGGGGGGGGAGGAGGAGGAGGAGGAGGAGAAGGAGACAAACCAGAAGAAGAGCACAAAAAAGAAAAGAAGATGAGAACAAGAAAATGAAGTGTAAGCAAGAACACACGATAATGACTTTGCATTGAGGCTTGGAATTTTTATTTTATTTGAGAGAAATTTGGTCATTTCCTTTAATTCTCTAATGATAGAAATATCCCATAGAACTCCAGAAAAATTATGCCATTTCGTGGGATTAATCTATTATTTATATAATTTTAAATGAATTTTACTGTCAGTTTTTTTTCTTTTTTTGTCCCACATGTCATGTATCATATATATGCTGGTGGCTTGAACCTTGCATACCAATGGCTTTATGTAATGGGTGTTTAAAACCAATTACATCAAATCAAATCGAACCAAATCAACATGAACAATTTAAAATGAATTATAAATAAGGTTTTATTAAATTCTTTTAGAAAAATCAATGGGTTTAGTTCAATTCAAGTTTTTGCTTTTAAAAACTTGAACCGAATCGAACTAAGTCTTATTATATTTATTATATATTTTTTTATAAATTTTTCTATTTTTTTCCTTTCTAAGTTTGGTTATTTGTAAATCATTGGTAAAAATATGTTACAGTTAGCTAAATGTTATCTATAATTGTTTATTATAATTTTTAATTTATAATCAAGTTTTTTAAAGATAATATATTAATTTTTAATAGTTAAATATGCTAATTAATTGATAAAAAATATATTTTTTGTGCTCAAGAGTATTAATTACTCTAACTTCGAATTCGTATTATATTTACAACAATTTTTTTTTTCAAACTTCATTTTTTATGAAGGACGAAGCAACACCTAGCAAGCTAGCTCAAAGAAGAGTGTCTGTTGTTATTATTTGTTGCGATGAATAAAAATGTAGTTCCTCAAAAGTTATCTCAATCTCTCTGGTTTGATTTTTATCAATTTGGTCCCTTATTGTCTTTCTTGTTAATTTGGTTTTTATTGTTTATATAGGAGATACTAGTACCAATGAAACATAGCTCAACTGGTAAGAGATTATGTTAGCTTAACTAATGGTCTCATATTCGAGTCCTGAACAAGTAGTGTGAAATATTCGTTTGGGAGAGCCCAATTAAAAAACTCCAAATATTTAGCCAGGTAGGAAAAAACAAATTTTAACAAGTAGTGTGAAATATTCGTTTGGGAGAGCCCAATTAAAAAACTCCAAATATTTAGCCAGGTAGGAAAAAACAAACTCAAAATTTTTAAAAACATAAAGGAATATTATGAAGCGTAACTATGTAAGGGACTGGATTAATAAAAAAATTAAATTGATTTGAGGGCTACTTTGTTCTTCTTTAACTATATATCTGTGTGTGTCAAATTATCAAAACATTGTACATATTGGATTAATTTGAGAGTAAATTAAATTTGTGTTTTAAAACTTACAGGAGTAACATAATAATTTATAAAAATATAAAGATCAAATAGATAAAAAATTAAATTTGATGTGTCAAATTAATAATTTAAAAAAACTTGAGAGATTAAAAATATTATTATCCATTATTTTTTCTTCAAGTTGGAATATACAATCTCGTACCACTTTTCTCTTTAAGAGTGCAGAGTTAAAATTGAAAACACACAATATTCGTTCGTCACCTAAATAAAGCTTAGATTATCCCAATATTCTTGTTCAGAAAAGAGATTCCTTTAATCAACAAGAAGATAATTTTCGATTATAAAGCGAAAAATTAAATTACTATTTATATGATTATTATCTTCTTTTTGGTCGGAGATTATCATGTCAATTAATGACTACACGCACACACACTTAATTGAATTAGACTCGATAATTGCCAAATCCAAATTAGAGATAACGTTTTCAAAGACTTTTTTTTTCATTCACACGAATACAAATATAAAACTTCATGTTTAAGCAGTCATAACCCATTTACTATGATCAATACATTGTGGTAAGTTTAACATCAAGCAATCTCACAAATAAAATGATGTTTATAAGTTTTAAAATGCTCTTTTATATAATAGGTTAGTTTGTTGGCACGTCCTTTCTTTTCAAACTTGTGCTTATAACATATCATGTTAGCGTGTGTATGGTAATGATATAAACATATTTTAAAATATTCTTTCATAACATGCATTTTCAATATGCATATACGCTTTTAGATTTAGTTGTTATGATTTTTTGTAAAAGGAGCTTGCAGGCGATGATAATTGACTAATAATTCAGAGAATTGCCGGCGGAGTTTTGGTGGCATGCATGTGTGTTCTTTCTCTCTATAATATTCTTTTCTCTATTTTATTTAATATTGTATTTCTCTCTATAATATTGTACTTGTGTTTGCTATCCAATTCTGTGTTTTCTTTTCAATGTGGTTTTTTACTATATGACCTCTCCAAATAATGATATATTTGACAAGTTTTTTCTTTACAAAGTAAGCAAATTTCACTTGTAAACAAGGACGGATTCAGAACTTAATGGTTGGGGTGGCCAAGAACGGGCCAAGAACCCCTCCTTGCCTCCCTTAGACTCGATCTGTCATTGCTTGTAAATTTTTGTTTTGAAAGTTAGATATCATGATATGAAAAAAGAAAATTTTAGATCAATTTATTAAGAATATATATCTTTGATTCTTATTTTGAATAATTTCCAATCTTTTTTAGTTCTTATTAGTTTAATTGAGTCGTTTAATCCTTTCATATCATTCCCCACACATTGAAGCCCACAATGTTCAAAGTGTTAGGGATGATATTTTTGGTACAATGAATCAATATTTCACTATCATTGAACTGAATTGGGTCATTATTTCAGCCGCATGTCCAAGTCCCCTCTTGGCCTATCTTTCCAGCTTATATTGTTATAAAGCTCCAACCTTTCTGAAATTTGTTTAGTATTATTCCCATTAGTAAATCTTGATATTTATACACACAAGCACACCCCATAATCTCAATCCAGCCAATGCTGTCCAGCTCATCAATGGACATGTTTGATTAATTATAGTACGTAATTTTCAACAAGAAAATAATGACGACCTCGTCGTTCTTTTAGAAACACCATCCAACCTCACCACAACAATGTTCTTCAAAAAAAAAAAACAATAAAAAACATGTTTATTCTCAAAATGAGTGATTAGTTTTGATTTAGTGTGAAACTCGCGGATTGACCACTGAACAAGACGGATGCTTTGTTCCATTTCAAGTCAAAACCGCAAGCATCACGCAGAAGTGTTCTTATAGCAATAATTTGCGCCAAGTATACAGTTAAGACGTGGACGCAATAACAATTTCGTCAGTAATTATTTCTTGTTTCATAGTCAAATTGCGTTGAGCAAATTTCATAGGCTATTATGTCCAGAAATGAATTGCAAATTAAATCGCTATAGTCAAATTAAAGCTTGTAAAAGTTGAACATTGACCTCGCAAAAACATACGAGTTTTTCAGAAGATTTGCACTTTGCAGGTTGACCAAATCATGCACAGAGACCTGAATGGGGAATAATAAATTAAAGGTTATGAATGAGTTACATTTGTGCGGTGCTTCTTAAAAATCAAAAAAAGATAATAAAGATCACTTGTACAGTTTCCATCTTTGTGACTAATCAATACACATTCGTTGGTTCTAGCTAGGGTTCTGATCAAGAAGGTGGTGACAAGTTAAAACAAACGCAATAGTTAAATGTGCTTTATAATATGAACAAGAGGGAATATATATATATATATATATATATATAACAAAAAGCAGGGAGTATATACTGAATTGATTTTTATTTTCGACATGCCAATTTTATATTTTCGAAAGCAATTGATACTGAACTTCAAGTAATTTAAATTAGGTCGGCGGGGAATAATTCATTCACGCAGCCCACGCGTGGAATATATAGGGCGTCCGTTATGTGCACCCGTTTCACGCTATTTCAAGGTCATCAGGTCGACCATTTTGTTTTTTGTTTTTTTTTTTTTTTTTGTTCTTTGGTAGCATATATTCCCAACATTTTTGCTTTTGCACAAACAGCTTATTGACTATTCTCTTCTCATGTCCTAAAAATAAAATAAACTTAATTAACTTTGCATTTATTTAACAAATAAGGGTTAGATTTAGTGGAAGAAACTAATCCTTACAACATAGTGAACTAATATTCAAATCCTCATTAAAAAAGATGCCCACATTTAGTGCCAACCTTACTTTGAGTATGATAATAACTATTATAATTTTCTAATTTTACCTTTTTTAATTAATAATGATAATAAATTGTTAATTAGAAATTTAAATCATAATAAATATTCAGCTTCCATATTATTACCCTCGATTAATGAACTCTCTTATTACCCTCGATTAAGGACTCTCTTCTCAAGAATTCTCTCTAGTTGTGACCCGGCAGACAAAATTTTCGTTAAGGATTCTCTATTTTCTTGTAGCAGTTAGTAATATTTTAATTTTTATTTAAATTGGAGAAATGTCCATATTTATTACCCGCATTGAACATGATTTTTTCCATAGAAAGAGGACGATCGTGGATGATAAAAAAATAATAATAATAATGCGCTTTAATTTTATGTGGAGTTTGGAGAGATTCGAATATTATATACGCACACACACACACTACTAGTATTTATTTAATAAGAATGTGATGCGCGAGGGTATAAATTAAAAGAGTTCGAGTCTCTGTTGTCTTGCATCACCAAGCTGTTTGATGATAGATACTAATTAATATTATATTTCAGATGTTCTTAATTAATAATTAATATTAATATTGGATACATCACTTGTTGTGAACAGCGAACCACGGAATAAGCGGAGGTCAAAAAAACCTTAAAACAAGTACAAATGCTGACCACTCGCGAATATGCATACAAGAATCTCAGAAAAATCTGCCTGCAAATTATAGTATTTACATTCCAATAGATGACAACTTGGCTTCCGTTCCATGCTTTCTCCTTCTACTTTTCAAATTATTTTTGAATTTTTTAGTTAAAAATTATTTTGGAATGTGTGTGTGTGTGTGTGTATATATATTAGTATTTTGGAAAATAATAATTTTCAGTATTATTATTGTTATTACTCCCTCCATCCCAAATTAGAAGATACTTTTAGCAAAATCTCATATACCAATAAAGCTCATTAAATACACTTTATAACCTTACTTTTTCAAGACAGAAATATAAACTTTTAAAAATATCCTTCATTTAATACTCCATTAATAAAAGAATATTAAAGAGAGAAAATATATGTAAAGGATAATATTAAAAAAGTATCATTAATAAAACCTTATTTTTATTAAATGTCTTATATTTTGGGATGCTGAATCTCTCCTAAAAGTGTCTTATAATTTGGGACAGAGGAAGTATTATTTACTGCATTAAACATTACGGTTAAGAGCAGGAGCAAATGTTTTGGAATATATATACTCTTTCCGTTAAAAAATGTAACGTATTTTTTGAGAAGTTAGATGTTTAAAAATGTAAGACATTTTTAATTTTTCAAGGTGTAATCATTGCCTTTTTTAAAAAAAGTGCACATGTTGATGAATGATTTTATATCTATTATAAGGTCTTTAATGGGGATAAATATCAAAAGATAGGGTTAATTTGAAAGTATATAATTACTTTGTTAGAGGTGAGATTCAGTTAAAAATACCTTATATTTTTGAATGAAGAGAGTAGCTTTTAATATATAAATTTTCTCTCAATCAATATCAATTTAGTCATCAAATTTTGAATCTAAAATTTTTAATTTGTATAATTTAGCAGAGTTAAAAATTTATATACTAAAAGTTATATATATTCCAAAACATCAAACGATGTAGAGGTATATAAACACTACAGTCAATATAACTTTCGATTCATGAACGAACATATATATATAAAGGAAAAAAAAATCACATATTGTACATAAAGCTGACCTGGCCGTTGAGGTCATTT
This sequence comes from Prosopis cineraria, assembly GCF_029017545.1. Lineage (NCBI taxonomy): Eukaryota > Viridiplantae > Streptophyta > Magnoliopsida > Fabales > Fabaceae > Prosopis > Prosopis cineraria. The sequence goes on from NW_026555332.1 coordinate 1,322,429, forward strand.
TTAGTTAAAATTCATGGTTTCTAAACAATTTCACATGATTTAGCTCCTATATTTTTCCCCCTAGTTTGTAAACTAATGAAATTCCAACTGATCATTAAATTAGTTTAGGCATTGATTCAAGTATTAATAGTTAAAACTGTAATCAAATTGAAAACAAAAAAAAAAGTTTCAGCAATCGAACTAAGATTATAAAATCATTTTATTAAACTGATCAAAATATTAATTTAATGGTTTACTATTAGTTCAATCGAGTGAATTGATAACTGAAATTTTCATATTAGATTAATTTGGCTATATTTTTGGGAAAAGTTTGTTAGTGTGTGTGTGTGTATCTTATATTAAGGGCTTTTACAGTCGCGGATCTACATCTGTCAAAACTTAAAAGTGGATAAATGCCTCCACTTAACTCAAGAAATTTATTAAATTTAAAATTAGATTCCTTTTATGAAAATAATAGTAGTTTATTTCTTTTTTCATTATTTTTATATTTAATATAATTTATACTTCACTAGTACAGAGTTTGTGTTTTACAAGAGATTTTTTATATCAGTTATAAGGCAAATGTTGTAGAAAATCAAGGTAGTAACATTTTTATAATATTAGACAAGCCTATGAGACTTTTAACATTAAGTGAATATGCCACTGATGTAAAAAATATTTTTAACAATGAATACTTTTACACCCACTGTTGAAAGTTAGACTTACAACGTCAGGTGACACTATCACCTACTATTGTGAGTGATTAATATTAAAAAAAAAGTTACTTACAACATTGTATCACTCAATGTTGTAAGTAATTAATATTCAAAAAATAAAAATAAATCTTTGACAACATTGAGTGACAAGTTACTCGGTGTTGTAAGTTCTAAAGTTAAAAAAAAATAAAATTAATTACTTGCAATATCAAGTGACAGTTCAATCGATGTTGTAAGTTTTTTTTACACAAAAAATTTACCTGTTTTTCCTGCACACTTTTTCATTTCATCATCTTCACCTCCCTTCTCCCTCCTCTTTGTCTTCCTAAACCTATATTCCCCCCTTTTAGTCCGCCCCTTCTGTTGGCCCCCATCCTCTCCCTTTTGTCGACCCCACTCGTCCCCCCCACTTCCCACCCCTTCCCCCTCGGCCTGACCCTTCTTACCCCCCCTCCCTCGGCCCCCTTGGCCTCCCTCCTCATCATCCTTCTTCCGTCAACCATGGTCACACTATAGGTAAGTTCTTGTTCTTTTCTTTTTCTTTTAAGTTATAATTTATATATATTAATTATTGTTTAATTTCAGTTTAACTTATTAGTTTTTGTTAAATATTTTGGTTAATTATTTTAAATTAGTTTTTATGTACAATTGCTTGTTAGAAGTGTTGTTAGTAGTTTCTTGCATTGTTAGGTATAAAATTGTTAATTTTTTCCTTGTAAATTTTTTTCAAAGTTTAATTTTTATAAAAAATTACACCAAAATTTTGTGAATTTTGTTCTTTTTCTTAAATTACTTCAAATTTAATTGTTATTGATATTAATTGTTGCTAGGAGTGTTGTTAATGACTTCACAATGCCTTAGATTATTACATGTGATTATTTATTTGATGTAAAATATTGAATTTTCTCTTGCAATTTTTTTAAAAGTTTTGAAAGGTCCAATTTTTTGGAGAGACTCTGTTAAAATTTTTTAAAATCTTAGATTAGTTAGGAATTTATGTTTTTGAAATAGTTTGAGGACGATAATATGCACATTAGTTATATTCTTCTTTAGGTAGTAACAAATCGATCTTAGTTAGATAAATGCTAGACGAACGAGTAATGAGTATGATAAAGGAGTGAAGGAGTTTTTGAAATTTGCTAAAAAAAAAACATTTTTGACAATAGTTGGAGTTCTATTGTCCTTGTATAAATTGATTGAATGAGAGGAGATTATGTGGTTGCCAAAATAAGAGAACATTTGATTTGCAATGATATTTATAAAAATTATATGATATGGATTTGACATGGTGAACGATTGAAAAATTATAGTGGTATGTCTCAATATATGAAAGTTGATCATATTAATCTTGATGATGAAGTAGATAATATGGATGAAGATCGGTAGAGAACATGATCCGTAATGTTGGGAAAGTGACCTTTGAATGAGTGCATTTGTATAATAACTTGTGCACTAATACGGAGAAGCCTTTATACCCAGGTTGTACTGATTCCAGTCTATTGTCTGGGGTATTAAAATTAGTTATCTTGAAGGCAAGAGTTGGGTGGAGTGATAAGAGTTTTACATAATTGCTAGAGTTACTCCAAATAATTGCTAGATCCAAATTAGAGATAACTCTTTCAAAGATATTTTTTTTTTTACATTCACATGAATATAGATATAAAATATTGTGTTTAAGCAGTCATAACCCATTTGCTATGACCAATACATTGTCATAAGTTTAACATAGAAAAATCTCACAGATAAAATTATGTTTATAAGTTTAAAAATACTCTCTCATATAATAGGTTAGTTTTTTGGTATGTACTTTCTTTTTAAACTTGTGCTCATAACATATCATGGTGGTGCGTATATGTTAATGATATAAACATAATTTAAAATATTCTTTCATAACATGCATTTTCAATATGCATATATGCTTTTAGATTTATTTGTTGTTATGATTTTTTTGTAAGAGGAGCTTGCAGGCGATGATCATTGACTTATAATTCAGAGAATTGCCGGCGGAGTTTTGTTGGCATCCATGTGTGTTCTTTCTCTCTATAATGTTCTTTCTCTATCTTCTTTAATACTGTATTTCCCTCTATAATATCGTACTTGTCTTTGTTATCCAATTCTATATTTTCTTTTCAATGTGGTTTTTTACTGTATAATCTCTGCAAATTTCACTCCTAAACAAGGACGAATCCAGAATTTAATGGTTGGGGTGGCCAACTTGAAAATAAAATGAAGAATGGGGGTGCCAAAGTTGAATGGGACTATTTTACACATAAGAACGGTAATATTTTCTGAAGGCCATATAATGCATGGCGGGCTAAGAACCCCTCCTTGACTCCCTTGGATCTGATCTGTCATTGCTTGTAAATTTTTGTTTTCAAAGTTAGAAATCATGATATGAAAATAAGAAATTTTTAGACCAAGTTATTAAGAATATCTTTGGTTCCTATTTTAAATTTTCAATCTTTTTTTAGTTCTTATTATTTTAATTAAATCTGTTAATCCTTTCATATCATTCCCCACATATTGAAGCCCACAATGTTGAAGGTGCTAGGAATGATTTTCTTGGCACAATGAATCAATATTTCACTATTATTGAACTGAATTGGGTCATTATTTCTGCCGCATGTCGAAGTCTCCTCTTGGTCAATATTTCACTATTATTTTTAGTTCTCCTCTTGGCACAATGTATCTACCTTTCTGAAATTTGTTTAGTATTTCTCAATCCAGCCAATGCTGTCCAGCTCATCAATGGACATATTTGATTAATTATAGTACGTAATTTTCAACAAGAAAATAATGATGACCTCGTTGTTCTTTTAGAAACACCAACCAACCTCACCACAACAATGTTTTTGAAAAAAAAAATAAACAATAAACAAAATAAGTGATTAATTTTGATTTAGTGAGACACTCGCGGATTGACCACTGAACAAGACGGATGCTATGCTGCATTTCAAGTCAAAACCGCAAGCATCACGCAGACGCGTTCTTATGGCAATAATTTATGTTAAGACGTGGACGCAATAACGAGTTCATCATTAATTATTTCTTGTTTCATAATCTAATTGCGCTGAGCAACTTTCATAGGCTATTATGTCAAGAAATTAATCCCCAATTAAATCGCCATAGTCAAAGCTTTTAAAAGTTGAACACTGACCTCGCAATTAAGTTTTTAACATACAAGTTTTCCAGGCAGATTTGCACTTTGCAGGTTGACCAAACCATGCACAGAGACCTGAACGGAGAAAAATAAATTAAAGATTATGAATGAGTTACATTTGAACGTTGCTTCATAGAAAAGAAAAGAAAAACATAGCAAAGATCCTTCGTACATTGTACAATCTCCATCTTTGTGATTAATCAATACACATCCATTGGTTCTAGCCAGGGCTTTGGCCATGAAGGTGGTCACATTAAGTTAAAACACACAAAATGGCTAGGACAGTACGTAGAGTGCAGATAAAGTCATGTAGAAAGAGAAGCGACGAGACATATGGTGCATGGCAATATTATATATGTGCACCGAATAGTCATTACGTACAATTATTAATATGTGCGCTTAATTATATGTATAGAGAGCTATATTCTCTCGCGTGTTCAGCACATGCTGACACATGGGGGGCCAAAAGTGAAACACTGCAGTAAAATGGGACCAAAATTAATTTGTGAATATTTTATTTCACTAATAAAAACCTAAGTATTTTCGAAGGAAATTTGTAATATTGGGGACAAGCACCCTACATGCCTTGTATCTGTCCCTGCCTGTGTTGTTACTCTTTCATTCATGACGAATCCTTATTATTAATTGTTAGTTTTAATTTATTTGTGTTAAGTTGTTCAAATATGAATATATATGAGTCAATGTGAGCAGTACTCATAAAATTGAAATTAATAATTAATATAAAATAAAGAAAAAGAACACATAAATTTGAGTTTTGAAATTTTGAATTAACATGCGGTTTCTTTTCATTGCTGCTGTCCATTTGTTCTTCCCCCCATTTGTTGGTGGTCACCTCTTATTTCAATAGTTTGATATAAAATTTGGCAGCACATATATAATACTCCCTCCAAACCAAAATATAGGACATTTCACAGTCTTAAAGAAATGTTAATTAAAATTTTAACTTCTTAAAAAATTTATATCTTTACAATTTCACCTTTATTAAATACTTTATATAAGTACTTTGATAATGATGATAATTAAAATTTAATGTATCATTTTTTTTAAAAAGAGTAATAAATAAAATAGGAGTATAGTTGAAAAAATAATTATAAAAATTGTCTAATAGCCTATATTTTGAATCAAGTAAGATTTCTAAATAATGCTATATAATTGGGGTCGGAGGGAGTAAACTTTATCTGAGTATGTTATCACGAAGCATTGGATAGTTACTCTAGTGATGACTTTTTGAGATGCATGTCCTGACTCATCTAAACGTTTAATCCACCAAAAAGTGCACGATGTGATATATTTTGACCTTTTGATCAAATATTGATATAAAGCAGAAATACGACCATACGAGTGGTTATGATTCATGACCATACGTGGATTATGCCGAACGCACTGAAGCAAAATTCGGACGTGTGGGGCTTGATTTTAATCTTTCGGGGGCAATATCACACCAATATAGAACATTGCTTAGAATTTCGGCAATATGGCCATTATGTAAAACGTTGAATTTCGGCAACCCTCTTCCAAAACTATTTCATCATGTTATTTTCTCGCGAACACTTGTCATATTTTTGTGCAGTGTATAAGTATATATATACTCTTTTCCATCCTTATTATACAATACTTTCAAGAAGACTTTTTTAATCTCTAATCTAAGCCATGGAGCACAAATTATATTTTATCAATATTATCCCTGTTTAATTTCATTAGCTATAAGAGAGAATGTGATGCAAATTTAAAAATTTTTTATTTAAAGAGGGGCAAGATTAAAAGTTTGTTGTATTTTTAAATAAAGTTAATAATTTAATCACATGTGATCAAGTAATTAAATGTGCTTTATAATATGAACAAGAGGGAATATATATATACTATATAAAACAAAAAGGAGGGAGTATATATTAATTGACTTTTTTTTTATATGCCAATTTTATAGGAGAATCATATTTAAGGACTCTTCAAGAAAAGCATTCACAAATAAGGAACTGATAACAAATTCCATTTGAAAAAAAAAAATGAGTCATATTTTCATTTTAACAACAATCCATTTCATTTTTATCATTGTTTGTAAATAATGTTTTTGAGGGATCCTTCAATTTCATTGTCCCAATTTTATATTTTTGAAAGTAATACTAAACTTTAACATTCTAATGTTATTTATTTCTCAATTTATATATAAATACATTTAGTGGCAACAAATTTTATCACTAAAAGTAATTATGTAAATTAATTTTTATAAAAATATTTTTTAATTTTTTTAATTTTTAATTATTTTTTATGAAAATAATTTTGGTGTTAATAAACTATGATCGTGAAAAGTAATTGCATAAATTATTTTTAATTTTTAATTATTTTTATAAAAAACTGTTGCGCTAAAAGTAATGATATAAATTATTTTTAATTTCTTAATTTTTTATGAAAATAAATTTTCACCATTAAATGTACTCATATAAATTATTTTTAATTTTTTTATTATTTTTTTATAAAAATGCTTTTAGCGGTGACAACTTATCATCGTTAAAATAATTACGTAAATTATTTTTAATTTTTTATAAAAATTCATTTCTCACTACAAAAAAAATAATTACATAAATTTTTTAACTTTTTAATTATTTTTTTATAAAAATATTTTTGATGGTTATGGCTTGTTACCACTAAAAGTTTATACATAAATTATTTTTATAAAAATATTTTTGACAGTGACAGTTTGTCACCGATAAAAGTGATTTTTAGCATCAATAATTAAAGGTCGTTATTAAAAGAAGGCCTTTGATGGTGATATTTAAAAGTTATCGTCAAAAATAAATTTTTGATAGTGACTTTCTTTGTTGTCATTAATTTTTTTTATTTGTTTTTATAGTGCATGCATACCTTTAATGGTGACTGTTTTTTATTGCCGCCAAATATCATTTTTTTTTTTATAGTGCACCCGGTTCACGTGTGGAATGTAAGGCGTACATTATGTACACACGTTTCACGCTATTTCAAGGTCACGAGGTCAACCTTTATTGCTTTTTTTTTTTTTTTGATTTTGTTAGTAGCATATATTCCCAACGTTTTTGCTCTTGCACAAACAGCTTATTGACTATTCTCTTCTTATGTCCTACATAAAAGATAAACTTAATTAACTTTACATTTATTTAATAAATAAGGATTAAGTTTTAGTAAAATAGGCTAATCTTTCACAATCTAGTGAACTAATATTCAAATTCTTATTGAAAAAATGCTCACATTTGGTGCCAACTTTACTTCGAATAGGATAATACTTATTAGAATGTTCTAATTTTACCTTTTTAATTAATAACGATAATGAATTGTTAATTAGAAATTTAAATCATAACAAATATTCGGCTTCCATATTATTATCCTCGATTAATGGACTCTCTTCTCAAGAATTCTCTCTATTTGTGAGCCGGCGGACAAAATTTTTGTTAAGGATTCTCTATTTTCTTGTAGCAGTTAGTATAGTATTTTAATTTTTTATTTTTGTTGAAGAAGTCTCCATATTTAGTACTCATATTGAACATTATTTTTTCCCATAGAAAGAGGCGATCGGGGATAATTAAAAAAATAATAATGCGCTTTAATTTTATGTGGAGTTTGGACACACACACACTACTAGTATTTATTCAATAACAATGTGATGCGCGAGGGTATAAATTAAAAGAGTTCGAGTCTCTGTTGTCTTGCATCACCAAGCTGTTTCATGATAGATACTAATAATTAATATTATATTTCAGATGTTCTTGATTAATAATTAATAATTATATTAATATTTGATGCATCGACATCACTCGATGTGAACAGCGAACCACAGAATAAGCGGAGGTTAAAAAAAAAAAAAACCTTAAAATGGTAAAAATGCCGACCACTCGTGAATATGCATAAAAGAATCTCAGGAAAATCTGCCAGCAAATTGTAGTATTTACATTCCAATATATGACAACTTAGCCTCCGTTCCATGCTTTCTCCTTCTACTTTTCAAATTATTTTTGAATTTTTTAGTGAAAATTTATTTTGGAATATATATGTATATATATATATTTAGTATTTTGGAAAATAATAATCTTCAGTATTATTATTGTTGTTATTATTTCCTGCATTAAATATTACGATTAAGATCAGGGGAAAATGTTTTGGAATATATATATAGCTTTTAGTATATAAATTTTCTCAATTAATATCGATTTAGTCATTAAATTTTGAATCTAAAATTTTAAATTTTTATAATTTAGCGAGTTAAAAAATTTAAAGACTATATTATTTTTTGTAAAAAAATTACAAGGAGGGTCAAGAAATTACAGCTAGGAATTTGAGTCAAATTCAAGAACTGAATTAATAATTAAAAAATGAAAAATAAAAAAGTTATATTTTCTAAAATGTCTAAAGCAAATAGACGCATTGTTTTGAGGTTATTTGTAAAAAGAGACGCATGATATGATATGGTGGCCTGGGTTAGAGGGTGAACTTAGTTTTAGAGGATAAGTTATGTTAATTGTATTTCTCATTTGCTTACCTAGCCTGTTGTAACCTTTTTAATTAATTGATACATTTTACCTTATTGAAAAAGATTAATTTAGAGAGAAAATTAATCTTTTAGCCTTTCAATTTTTTATTGACTTGCAACCCAATCCATCAACTATAAGTCACTATAACTTAGTCCGTTAACTATAATTCATTGTCACTCAATCCATTAACTTTTGACTTACTTATAATTTGGTTCTTATTTTTCAAATTTTTTAAAAAATTTATCCTTATCAAGTAAAAGGGATAAAAGAAATGCTCATATTTTATTTTAAAATATTATCCTCTTGCTCTTTTATGTGAAATCTAAACTAAGAGAACTCATGGAGAAAGGCAAATTTTATTGGCAGTAAAAAATTAAGAGATTGAGTTATAGATGAGTCAAAAATTGAAAGACTGAATCATATGCTAGTCAAAAGCTGAAGGATTGAATTGCAACAAGTCATAATTGAAGAATTAACTTATAAGTGAGTTAAAATTAAAGAATTAAAAGATTAATTTTTCCTTTAATTTATACAAGACATCCTTCTTAAATAATTGACCTTTAAAATTATCAACAAGTACAGGGACGATTATTTAGTGTGTATGTATCTATATATCCAATTTAAACTTCAATGCAATTCTAAACGTTTGGGTATCTACTTCCCTAAAAGAATTAAATTTTAGCAGCGTAAGCAACGTGATATATTCTCAGTGTCTTTGTAACCAATTTTATTTCACCAAGCACGACACAAACAAAACATTAAGCGATACGTAGAGATATATTATATCACGACAAAATAATAGTAATATATATATATATATATATAAACAGTCAATATAACTTCCGATTCATGAACGAATATATAAAAGAAAAAAACAATCACATATTGCACATAAAGCTAACCTGGCCGTTGAGGTCATTTTTAGTTCAAATTCATGGTTTCTAAACAAATTCATGATTTAGCTCTTATATTTTTTTATTTGATTTGTAAAGTACTGAAATCAGATCAATCATTAAATCAGTTAAGGTATTAGTTTAAATATTAATAGTTAAAACCATAGTCAAACTAAATGCCAAAAAAAAAACTGTAGTCAAATTGAGATCATAAAAGCATTTTGTTAAACAAATCAAGATATTGGTCTAACAGTTTATTAGTTCAATCGAGTGGATTGATAACTTGAATTTCCATACTATACTAATTTGGCTATATTTTTGGGAAAAATTTGTTAGTATCTTTTTTTTTTTTTGGGGCTACAAGGGCTTTTATAGTCACGGATCTACATGTATTAAAACTTAAAAGTCGGTAAATGCCTACACTTAACTCAAGAAATTTACCAAATTTAAATTTAGATTATTTTTATAAAAATAATAGTTTATTTATCTTTTCATTACTTTTACATTTTATATAATTTATACCTCTATTGATTGGTGTCTTGGTTTTGCCACTTCTTTGAATGATTTTTTTTATTTGGGGTCGAATTAGAATAATATCACAAACATAGAAAATAAATCCACTACTTATTCCCTTTTTTTGGAAAAATGACAATAAAATCTATTTAAATTATGTAAATGATAGATTGATTTCACAAAATGATACAATTTCTTTAGAGTCCCACAGGATGTTTCTGTCATTAGATAATTATAAGAAATAACACTTTGTCCTTTATTTAAATTAAAAAATTTGTAACTTTTTATTTACAACTTTTGTTCATATATTAACAACTTTTGTTTCTAAATTCGAAACAATTTATTAGCTATTCACAAGTCCTGATATGTAGGTCCTAATATGTATCAAGTGTTGAAAATTCACAACTTTTCATTCACAACTTTTGTTCTTATATTAACAACTTTTATTTTTAAATTTGCAACAATTTAATAGTTATTCGCAACTCCGCATCTGCAGGTCCTAATATGCATCAGGTGTTGAGAATTCATAACTTTCTATTCATAACTTTTGTTCCTATATTAACAACTTTTGTTAGTAACTTCACAAAAATTTAATAGTCATTCGCAACTTAGCATATGCAGCTCCTGACATGCATCAGATGTGGAAAATTCATAACTTTTATTCCTATATTAACAAATTTTGTTTCTAAATTCGCAATAATTTAATAGTCATTTCAACTCTGCATATGCAAGTCTTGATACGCATCAGGTGTTGAAAATTTACAACTTTTCATTCATAACTTTTATTCCTATATTAACAACTTTGTCCCTAGATTCGCAATAATACAACAAGAAATTATAATTTATCAATACCCTTTGTAAGTTAATTAAATCAGTAAAAATGAATTACCACTCTAATCTAAGAAATAACAACTTTCATTAACTTAAATGACAAGAAAACCTTAAAAAGTGACAACTATTTAAGGTTTTTGTTGTCAGTTACATGATCTACAACTTGCATCAAAATACTTACAACCCTTTTGATAAAAATATATGAAGGGTTGAATCTTTCAGTGTCATTCCTTCTCTTATCATTTTTATCCTCACACTCCCCCATCATATTATATTCCACCTTCAATATTTTTTACAAAATGTCCCCTTATGTAGAAATAACAAAAAGTTCCTTTCAAAACTAGAAGCAAAAAAGTCATTTCTCATGCCAATTTGAAACAATAAAATAGCCATTCATCAATATGTCTATTTCCCAAACATCATAATCACATATCTGTTATGTTTTGTCCAACAACAACTATTCTTCTTATATTCACAACTTTATATTGGTCATTCACAACTTTGATTTAAGTATTTACAATACAACTAAAAATAATATGTCATTTATTATTTATCATTTATCCATGAGTAAGCATTCATACCCACGCACAGCAGAGAAAATGAAGACCTCAATCATTTACGCACATTAACCCACATCAACTTCAACTATTACGTATGGGAGAAGAAATTTTTAAGGACAAGAAGAAATTTATCCACGCACAGCATGGCTAATAGATGAAGAATGATTGCTTTTATATACTTACATATAGCATCTCAATAAATAACACAAATCACTCACATGCAGAAACTCAAAAGAAATAAGATAGACGAGAAGGAGAAGGAGGGGAAGGAGAAGCAGAAGGAGATGAAGAAGGAGGAGGATAAGGAGACAAATGAGAAGAAGAGCACAAAAAGAAAAGAAGATGAGAACAAGAAGATGAAGCAGAGGCAAGAATATGCGATAATGACTCTACATTGAGGCTTGGGATTTTTGTTTTATTTAAGAATAATTTGGTCATTTCTTTTAATTCTCTAATAATAGAAATATCCCATAGAACTCCAGGAAAATTATGCCATTTCGTGAGATTAATTTATTATTTACATAATTTAAATCAATTTTACTGTTAGTTTTTTTCTTTTTTTTTGTCCCACATGTGATGTATCATATATATGCTGGTGGCTTGAACCTTGCACACCAAACAGCTTTACGTCATGGGTGTTTAAAACCAATTATATCAAATCAAATTGAACCAAATCAACATGAACGATTCAAAACGAATTATAAATAAGGTTTTATTAAATTCTTTTACAAAAATCAATGGGTTTAGTTCAATTCAAGTTTTTGCTTCTAAAATCTTGAACCAAATCGAACCAAGTCTTATTATGTTTATTATATATTTTTTTATAAATTTTTCTATTTTTTTTTTCCTTTTCTAAGTTTGGTTATTTATAAATCATTGGTAAAAATATGTTACAGTTAGCTAAATGTTATCTATAATTGTTTATTATAATTTTTTAATTTTATAATCAAGTGTTTTAAAGATAATATATTGATTTTTAATAGTTAAATATGCTAATTAATTGATAAAAAATATATTTTTTGTGCTCAAGAGATTTTTCATTGAAAATAATAATTAAAAACTAAAAGTTATCAATGAACATGGATATATATTAGTGATTATAAAAAATATTTCATAAAAAAGTTCAAACTTAATCTAGACTTAAATTAAGCAAACCAAACTAAACTACTTAAAAACTGAACCAAACCTATTAGAAGAAAAAGGCAAATAAGTCCCAAATTGTAATGAACTCATTGGTTTCGTTTGATTTTTTTTTTCTCAAAACTAAATTAAACTGAACTTGTCAACACTTACTTTATGGTAATTAATCAAATGAATTTGTTTTTTTTGGTAGCAATAAGTAACTACCATTTCAAGATTAGACTACCACATGTTATTCTCTCTCTCTCTCTCTCTCTCTCTCTCTGTGAGTATAAAATACAGTTAAATATTTTTGTGATGGAAAAAATTGCACCTAAGGCCCAATATATTATGAATTGCTTCTATGATGCTAGCCCAAAGGTCTGAAATGCAAATATATATATTTTTTTGGTGAAAAAAGCCATCCTATGATAAAATTCATATGTGAACAACATAATGTCTGTTTACTATAGATAGTCTGCTAGTTAAGTTGAATAATTTTGTACAAGATTTTCATGTGTATGTATATAACATAATATCCATAAATTTAAAACATGATAAAGTCCATACGTGAACAACATAATGTATGTTTATTATACATAGTCCATGTGATTAAATTGAATAATAATGTATAAGTTTTTTAGCTATATGTACAACACAATGTCCGTAAAAAATATAACAAGATTCATACGTGAACAACACAATATCCATTCATTATATATAATTCATGTGGTTAAAGACAAATATATCTTTTTTATGAAAAAAAACTATTTGCATATGGGACATTTGGATCTGCAGAAATAATTTAGAATATAGTAGGCTTTAGGTATGATTTTTTTCCATTCTAGGAGCCTTAGTCGTGACTCTTCCTTCTTTCAACCCGATTAGTTCACTTAAAAGAAAATGCTCATTGGAAATTACTTTAATTTTTAATTTATCTATAATAATCTTAACTCAACCAACTAATTCTTTCTTTACCTTGGTGAATTCCAAATCTTTCTCAAATATAGCTTCCCTCTGGATTAGGCCGCTCCAATCTTCAGTTGAAAAAAGAAATCAGCATACATTATAAGAGGAAATAAAAGGGAAAAAGACAATATTAATGGACTTCATAGCTTAATATATCAACTAATTAACTTCACGGGTATTAAAGTTTGGCCGCCGGAAAGAGGTAAAACTATACTCCCTCCAGTCCTATTTATGAGGGGGAGATAGAATATTATTTTTTGATTTTATTTATACATCACATTATTCAATTTTTATCACAAATTTTTTCTTTAATTCACTCTCCATTAAATGTTAATGGGAAAATGTATGATATTAAATTATGTACATTTAATAGGGATAAAATTTAAAAATTATTTAATTTTCAGATAAAGTTGATGAGATTTAAGATTTTTTTTATTATAATAAAGCATGTTGAAAGAAATTTATAAATAGGAATAAAGTAGTCTTTTGTAAAATATAATTAGCTCACTTTTACACTATTAGTATTAGACTAAGAGTCATGTTAGTGATACTTGTTTTTGGAATTTATTATTAATGGATAATAAAAACTGTAAAGAAAAGTTGGTGGTCATTGCTTCCAATGGGGTTACATCAAATTAAAGGTGGAATAATAATATTAATTGATAGTAAAAACTGTAAAGAGAAGTTGGTGGTAATTGCTTTCAATGGCGTTACATCAAATGAAAGGTAGAATAATAATGTTACAAGTAGAGTCCACATTCACTTGTAAATACACGGCAATAGTGTACCCAAAAAAAAAAAAAATACACAGCAACACATACATCGAACACTTGCCCATTCTTAATTAAGAGTGCGTGGGTTTTCCAAAAGTGGATTGTATTACCTTTTACTGCACAAAAACTAATTATATAGCCAAAAGAAGCTAATGAATTGTTTCACTGTGATTGTCTTCCTTGTCAGATTTCCACATTTGGTTTGATTTCTTTCAAAAGGCATGTAACCATAATTAACAATTCATCCAAGTCAACTGAACTTTCAAAATTACTAATCATATGTGATTGTTCTCACATCGATTCTTGAAGTTCATTGAACAAATCGTTAATATTCATACATCTGTTTCTTTGAATTTCGAACACTACATATAATTAATCAAGGAACCAAATTTTACATGTCATATAGAATGTTGTATGTGTGTCAAACGTGTGCGTGTATCAAAATCCCACATTGACTAAATGAAGGAGTCAACTAGTATATATATACTAAGGAATGAAGTGGGCTAGTAAAATGGACTTAAAGGAGAAGTGGCCTTGTGCATATGAGACAAGCCAATACAAGGCAATCGCAGCAATGGGTTTCTTTTATTGGGTTATTTTTACAAAAATAATTATTTTTAGCTTCCCTGAAAAACCTCTGGTTTTGCTATTTTGAATTTGAACTTGAAGCCTTGGTAGTTTTTGGGCATTAAACCACTTTTGAAAACTGTTTAAGTGAGTTAATGTCTTAAATGTTTTGTCTCCCTAATGTTTCCAGACAAAGGCTTAACTGTGATTTACGTTTGCATAACCCCCCAGACAAGTGTTTAAACGTGATTTATGAGACTATAACCAAAGCTTTAATCCGGTAATTATGGGCCAACATTCATGTCTCCATCTTCAGGCTATATATAGCCATGGGTGTTGACAAAGCAAGTCACTAGCCTCTTGAGTTTTCTAGGCAATACTCTCCTCCCTCTGCCTTCGGCTCTCGTGTTCGTCTGTGTTTGCTTTTTAGTCTTTGTTGTTTTGTTTCCTTGCTCCGCAGGAAATACTTTTTTAATCCTAGGGAATTACTAGTCCATCCAAGGTGTGCCAAAATAGCTCTTAAGGACAGTGTCCTTCTAGATACGACTCAAGTAGTTTGCAATTTGCCGTTCACGTTTGCCGCCGGTGCCACCAACAATCTTAAGAACTAATCAACCCAATGGCGACCAACAGTGTTGAGAATGTTACTCCCGAAGGTTTGCCTAGTGGTTTAGCTAGAGGTCAATACGTCCCTGCCACTATTGTCGTCCCCCTATCGAGGCCGTTCCCAGACATATTGAAGATAGAAGTCTTTGACGGTAAGAACTTCAAACGCTGGCAAGAATGAGTCTTCACCATTCTTGACATGTATGGTGTGGCCGCTTCTCTTACTCAATTCGAGCTGATCAAGCCCAAAGAGTTGCATGGACTCATGCAAACAAGGTATGCCAACACACTATCATTAGCACTTTATCTAATGATCTGTTCGATGTCTACTGTGTCTACAAGGAAGCTTGTAAGATATGGGAGTCTTTGGTGACAAAGTACACTGCTGAGGATGCCGGTAAACAAAAGTTTGTTGTGGGTAACTACTACAAATGGGAGATGACCAAGAACAAGGATGTGAAGGAGCAAATCAATAAATATTATAAGTTGCTAGAGGAGCTTCGCGCTGAAAATATCAACCTTCCAGACGAATTCATTGCTGGAATCCTGATTGAGAAGCTGGCAGAATTATGGTCTGATTACAAACAGCAGCTGAAACACAAACAGAAGCAGCTGTCCTTGACTGACCTGATCACTCATATCATCATAGAAGACACCAATCGCAAGGCAATATGTGCAGCTTGAACTAGAGAAATGACCTCCAAAGCCAACCTGATGGAGACAAAGCCTCACAATAAGAAATATGATCCTAAAACTAAAGACAAGAAGAATAGGAGATCTGATTACAAACCCAATACTTCTAACCCCTCTTTCAAGAAGGAGACTATTTTTTCTGTGGTAAACTAGGACACCATGCAGCATAGTGTGGGAAGAGAGCAAACCGTGATAAGTCTCGAAAGCTAAATGTAAATTTGGTACAACGAGATGGTGACAGTGATGATGACATCATTGCTGCAGTAGTATCACAAGCCCTCTTGATTTCTAATGTGAAAAAATGGGTGGTAGAATCCAGGGCTACCAAGCACATATATGCTAACTGGAAGATGTTTTCCTCCTATAATCCTATAAAGGAAGAGGAAGACCATGTTTACCTCACTGATTCCCAAATTGCCAAAGTTCAAGGAAAAGGGAAAGTGGTCTTAAAGCTCACATTAGGAAAGACTCTGGCTTTGAACGATGTTCTGCATGTGCCTGATGTTAGAGCTAACTTAATGTCAGTTGCTCTCTTAGGAAAAGCAGGGGTTAAAGTGTTATTTGAATCTGACAAGATTGTAATGACAAAAAATAATGTGTTTGTGGGCAAAGGGTATTGTAATTAGGAACTGTTTGTTTTGAATATTGATGAAATGAATAAGACTAAATCTTCTGAGTATATGCCTGTTTATATAGTTGATTCCTTTGATCTGTGGCATGCTAGACTAGGTCACGCTAGTAAAGGTTATATAAATAGGATGCGACAACTTGGACTACTTTCTAAAATTAAAAACAATGATTTTGAAAAATGTAAAGTATGTGCAGAAACTAAATAAAGTAAAAAACCTCACTTTTCTAGTCAAAGAGAACCTGAATTACTGTCTTTAATTCACACAGATTTAGTTGATTTAAAACAAACCATGACTAGAGGTGGAAAAAAATATTATATCACTTTTATTAATGATTTTTTGAGATATACTAAGGTATAATTGTTAAGAAACAGATGAGGCTTTTGAAAAATTTCTTTTATATAAAGTAAAGTTGAGAATTAGTTAAACAAAAGGATTAAAAGGGTTAGATCTGATGGAGGTGGAGAATATATTTTGTTAAATGATTTTTGTGAAAAAGAAGGAATTATACATGAAATAACACCTCCTTATTCTCCCGAGTCTAATGGTGTTACAGATAGAAAAAATAAAACATTAAAAAAAATGATGAATGCTTTGCTCGTGAGTTCTTCTGCACCTAATAACTTGTAGAGTGAAGCTATTTTGTCTACATGTTTTTTACAAAATAGGATACCTCATAAAAAATGAAAAAAAAAAACCTTATGAGTTATGGAAAGGTTTGCCCCAAATTTAAAATATTTGAAAGTGTAGGGGTGTCTTACAAAAATTTTATTACCTGAACCTAAAAAGAGGAAAATTGATTCTAAAACTTCTAATTGTATGTTTATCGGGTATGCTGAACAAAGTATAGCATATCACTTTTTAGTTTTAAAAAGTGATATTTTAGATCAAAACACAATTGTAGAGATTAAGGATGCTGAATTTTTTAAACATATTTTTCCTTGAAAATTAAGCATGTTTCTAAGCCTATTGAGAATTCAAAGTTTGAACAAAATTTAAATGAGGATTTGGTTTTAAGGAAAAGTAAAAGACAAAGGAAAGAAACAAGTTTTGGAGATGATTTTTACACTTATTTAGTACAAGATTAACTGTTAAATTTTTATGAAGCTATTTCCTCTCCTGATGCCAAATTTTGGAAAGAGGCAATTGAAATTGATTCTTTGAGGAAAAATAAAACTTGGGTTTTAGCAAATTTTCCCCAAGGAGCTAAGGCTATTGGGTGTAAATGGATTTTTAAGAAAAAATATTTTCCAGACGGTTCAATTGATAAATATAAAGTAAGGCTTGTGGCCAAGGGTTTTACTCAAAAAGAAAATATAGATTATTTTGACACATTTTCTCCTGTGACTAGAATCTCTTGTATAAGAGTTCTTATTGCTTTGGCTTCAATTTACAAGCTTTTTGTTCACCAAATGGATGTTAAAACCACTTTTTTAAATGGTGATTTGGAAGAAGAAATTTACATGGTACAGCCTGAGGGATGTGTGATTCCTAGGCAAGAAAATAAAGTTTGTAAACTTGTCAAGTCTTTGTATGGCTTAAAACAAGCACCTAAGTAATGGCATGAGAAACTTGATCAAGTTTTGACAACTAGTGAATTTTCTACTAAAGTAGAAAGATGTGTTTATACAAAACTAGTGTATAATGATTGTGTGATTATATGCTTATTTGTGGATGACATGCTAATTTTTGGCTCTAGTATGTGTGTTGTTAATGAAACAAAAAATTTTCTTTCTTTAAATTTTGACATGAAAGATGTGGGTGAAGTTAAGGTAATCTTGGGTGTAAGAATCAGAAGGAATGAAAATGAAATTTTGCTTTCCCAAGAACATAATGTTGAGAAAATTCTGCTAGCACTGAATTTTGTCACTTGTTAGTTTTGCTAGCACTGAATTTTGTCCCTTTCTATGGCTTAAGAAAGTGCTATAATGCATTGAATAGAAGCTGAGCAAAAGCTCTTAATGTTTTCATAGTCCTTATAGATGGTATATTCATTGCAGATACACTTGATGAAAACATCTATACAAATGTGGAGTGGGGCTGCTCCTATGAGATCGTGGCAAAATCTCTAGAACATTTGTTAAAACCAGGCGCGCGCATAGCCGATAACGTGCAAAATCATCGTTAACAGTAGAGACTATCGGGGTACAATCCAATTAATAAGACCTCAAGCACACGCTCAAGATCTGTTAGTTCAATAGCGAAGTGACACTGACTTTTCTATGTGCTAAGTTTTATTAGTCTAGCTTTGATTCAAGTCGACAGACACCAAATTCGAAGTGATTATCTTCCGTGTGAATAACACAGACGAACATAAATCCTTTTGACACATGTGGGGGATTATTGTATGTGTGTCAAAAGTGTGTGTGTCAAAGTCCCACATTGACTGAATGAAGGACTCTCCTAGTATATATATACTAAGGAATGAAGTAGGCTAGTAAAATGGGCTTGGAGGAGAAGTAGCCTCGCATACTTGAGACAGGCCAACACAAGGCAATCACAGTTGAAATCAATCGATTCACCCTCCCTGCTCGCGAGTTCAAGAGGCAATGGGATCCTTTTATCGGGTTATTTTTACAAAAATAATGAAATAAATAATTATTTTTAGCTTCCCCGAAAAACCTCTGGTTTTGCTGTTTTGAATTTAAACTTGAAGCCTTGACAGTTTTTGGGCATTAAATCACTTCTGAAAACTATTTAAGTGAGTTAATGTCTTAAACATTTTGTCTCCCCAACGTTTCCAAACAAAGGTTTAACTGTGATTTACGTTTGTGTAACCCCCCAAATAAGTATTTAAACGTGATTTATGAGAGTATAACTGAAGCTTTAATCCGATAATTATGGGCTAATGTTCATGTCTCCATCTTTGGGCTATATGTAGCCACGGGTGCAGACAAAGCAAGTCACCAGCCTCTTGAATTTTCAAGGCAATTCTCTCCTCCCTTTGCCTTCTGCTCGTCTGTTCGTTTGTGTTTGCTTTTTAGTCTCTGTTGTTCTGTTTCCTTGCTCTGCAGGAAGTGCTTGTTTAATCTTAGAGAACTATCAATCCATCCAAAGTGTGCCGAAATAGTTCTTAAGGACAGTATCCTTCCAGGCACGACTTAAATAGTTCGCAGTTCATCGTTCATGTCTGCCGCCGATGCTGCCAACATAGAATTTGTCCCCGTGCATCACACAGCAAATATTGTATCACACATGATATAAAATATATTTGTAATTTTAAAAATATTAGTCTATTTCATGTTAATACAATGACTTTTCCAATTTGTTAAGCAATTTTCTTATTTATTTAGTATTAGTTACATATTATATATTATTTTAGGATGATTATTTCATCTCTCTAACCCATGCAAATGCAATTATATAACAACTTTATAGATTCTAATGTATAAAAGAACATACCAAAAAAAAATCTCTTTTCGTAAATGAAAAAAAGCCATAGCTAAAAATTTTCAATAGCGAGAAAATAAAATGGAAGAATCTAAATTTCAATGGGATGTTAGGTTAACAGACTTTAAATATTCAAGAAAATAAAATTTATATCTAATTGATGTGAGTTCCATTTGTGTGACAATGTCACTGTCTCATTGAGTTGATTGCTTCTATCTCACATGCTCTAAACCATTATTATATAAAATTTTATAGAAGGGAAAAAAACATTAAAAAAATAGAGAAAATGATGACAATTATATAATAAAAAATTTATGATCCCATGTGATGAATGGAGACTTATTTTGAGAAAATAGAGGGAGGAAGGATAAATTTTAAGTTTGATTTAAAAATCTAGACAAATAGAATTATAACATCTTAACCAACAAGAGTTAATTCTAGTGAAAAAAGATTAGTCTCTCACAACATTGTAAACCAAGGTTCGATTCCATGCTAGGAGATGTGCCCATATTTAATACCTAATCGTGTCTCAAACAAGATTACCTCCAATAAAATGATATGTGTAAACAATAAGAAAAATATAAAATTTTAATAGAGATAAAAAATGGAGGGGAAAAATAAGAAAAATCAATTAAAAAAAATTTCAACCATGTTTCTCTATTTTTCTAAAACCAGCTTATCAAATTATAAATAATATATTAAAATGACACCAAAAAACTTAAATAACACCCATCATCCTTTTTAATTGTCTAACTGCATGCGTTGAAAAAAAGTATTAGTAACAACGTGCAGTTCATAATTTATTATCCTTGCAAGTTAGAAATATAAGAAACAACTTGTTTTATTTTTTTTATTTTGATACATTTTAAAAATATAAAAAATATCCTATTTTATTCTATAATCTTTCACCTCAATAACAAAAACAAAAAGCCTTATTTCACTAGGTCAGGTCAGCTACATGAATTATACAATATTATTGTGCTCTATCATTTATCAAGCATTGAAAAATATTGTTAATTTAGAGGTCTCGATCAACAACTTCTAAAAGTGTTTTCTTTAGCCTTCCTCTACCCCTCATAACAAAGCTCAAAGTTTTCTGTTCCTCTCTCCTCACAGGTGTCTTTGGTGGTCTTCTTTATACATGTCCAAACCATCTTAAACAATTTTCTATCATTTTTTCTTCAATAGGTGCAGCATCCATTTTTTTTCCTTATGAGCTCATTTCGAATTTTTTCTTTATGTGTATGCCCATACATCTATCTCAACATTCTCATATCTATTACTTTATCTTTATGCTCTTGATGTCCTATTAAAGCTCAACATTCACTAACATATAATGTTGCCAGTCTTATAACAATTTGATAAATCTTTCTTTTAAGTTTATTAGGTACCTAAGGATTGCAAATAACTCCTTTAGCATTTTTTCAATTAAACCACACAGCTTGTATCCTACGTGTAATATCTTCATCAATTTCCCCATTATGTTGAATAATAACTCCTAAATATATAAGCTTTTCCACTTAGGATATAATCTGATCACCCAATTTAACTTCCAAATTACTACTCATTGATCTCTTATCAAAATTACAATGTAAGTGTTTTGTCTACTCCTACTTAGGCAAAAAACTTTTGATTCCAATGTCTTCCTCCATAACTCTAATTTACAGTTAATCTCTTCTCTTGTCTCTGTAATAAGAACTATATCATCCATGAGAAGCATGCATTTAGGATTTTCTCTTAAATATGTTTAGTCAAAACATCTAAGACTATAGTTCAAATAAATAAGGACTCAAAGATAATCTTTGATGCAGCTCAATTTTTATAAGAAAGTCTTTTATTTTGCTGCTAGATGTTCTTATACTAATCATTGCCCTATATATCTTGCATAGCTTGAATGTAGGCAACCTTGACACCCTTCTTCCCAATGCTTTCTAAAGTACTTCTCTCTATACACTATCATAAGCTTTTTTTATATTAATAAAAATCATATGTAAATCTTTACCTCTATATCGATACTTTTTCATTAATCACCTTTGTAGATAAATTCCTTTCGTAGTCACTCTATCTGGCATGAAGCCAAACTGATTCTTAAAAATACTAGTTTTAATCTCAACCTATGCTTAATCACTCTTTCCCACAATTTTATTATATGACTCATAAGTTCAATCTCTCTGTAACTAGTATAATTTTGAATACCTCCTTTATTTTTGTAAATAGGAACTAAGGTGCTTTTCCTTCAGGCATTTTCTTGGACTATAAGATCTCATTAAATAACTTAGTTAACCACTGCTCCCCTTCTTCACCTAAACGTTTCAGCACTTCAATAGGGATACAATCAAATTCATTAGCTCTATCATTTGCTATGTTCTTAAGAGCTTCTTTTACCTCTCAATTGTGTATCTTTCGATAGAATAATAAATTTTGTTCTCTTTCAGGAGTTACTAAATCCTCCAAGTTATTAGACAAACTCTTGCCATCATTGAAAAGTTTAGAAAAGTAGGTATTAATAAATTTCTTATTTGCTATTACATTGTTGCGAATGTAAGAAGAAAAGTTGTGAATATTTAAACAAAACTTATGAATCATTTATTTTCAATAAGGGTAATTTGGTAATTTATGTAAATTAATTAATGACAAAAAAGTTTCAAGGGACTTCAGGGAAATTATGGTATTTTGAGGGATCAAATTATTATTTATATATTTCAGAGAGATTTTATTGTCATTTTCTCTTAAAAGAATTTATTTATCTTAGATCATTTGAAAGATTGAATATTATTTTTGAGAAAATATCATTCAAGGACCTTGGAAGCAATTGAATATAAAATAAGACCCAAAAAATTCTGAAATATCATTGCAGGATCAAGGGGCTACTTTGAAAATAATTTTAAATGGGAAAAGACTATAATACCCCTATTTTTTCTTTTTAAAACTTGTTAATTAGTGAATAGTTTCTTATTAAATGAGAATGAGTACTTATTAATTAACGAATGACTACTTGTTGAAACACGATCTACACTTGTCCTTTCCCACAACTAAGTTCTTTCACATTATTGGACTTATCAATTAGTGAATGATTTCTTATTAAATGTAAATGGATACTTATTAATTAGCGAATGACTACTTATTAAAACATAATCTACATTTGTCGGTCCTCACAACCAAGTTCTTTCAGATTTTTGAACATGTCAATTAGCAAATGGCTTCTTGTTAAATGCAAATTAGTACTTGTTAATTAACAAATGGCTACTTATTTAAATAAGATCTAGACTTGTCTCTTCTCATAACTGAGTTTTTTCAAATTATAGAACTTATCAATTAGTGAATAATTTCTTATTAAATACAAATGAGTACTTATTAATTAATGATGGTTACTTGTTGAAACACAATCTGCAAATTAGTCCCTCTCACAATTAAGTTCTTTTAGATTTTTAAACTTATCAATTAGTGAATTACTTCTTATTAAATGCAAATAAATACTTGTTAATTCAAGAATAGCTACTTGACGATTAAATAAAGAAAGACAAGGGTATCATAGTCTTTTTTCATTTAGTCTATTGATCCTGCAGTAATATTTTAAAATTTTTTGATTCTTAATTGATATTAAATACCCTCACTAGTCTTTTTGTGATATTTTCCCATTATTTTTGGCAACAGCATATAAATAATATAGATTTTATGCCTTGCACTTTGGTGGCAACCACATCTCACCGTAATAACTACCTTTAGTGGTGACATAATTTGATGCCACAAGTAAATTAGATTTTTTGCTTAACTTTGTTGTCACCACCAAAAGTTTTACCATTAGCAACAACTTAACTTCAAATTTTTGGTGACAACTTTATATTTTTTTAGTGATGGTTGTCACTATTAGAGGTCAACTTTTGTTGTTGTAAAAGATTTTTGACAAGCATTATGGCGTTCAATTTGAGTCACTGTCAAGTCATTTAAGACCTTTAACGGCGACATTAGTACTTGTAAAGGTGACAGCCAAGAGCCCTTTTTTTTTTTTAGGAATTGCACGTGTTACATATTTGATTTCTCTAGTAAAAAAAGAAATCATATTTGATCTTTATGCACACCTAAACTTTGACGGTATGGAACAAGATGGAGGTTTAATGCGTGTTTTGAATCATATACAAGAAATCTATAAGATGCCAATATTCAAATAAATTTGCGACTTGGAACTTGAATTTCAATTACAATGAACAACTTCAGGCTATTTGAGACCTTGTTAAGTCTAATATATTCTTATTCAACTCAAACAATAAGTTGTGTGATTAGCCGATCATTTCTTAGCTAATATTATTAGTGTCTGTTGATTTTATGCGTGCACTTATTCCCTCCGCAGAAAATATAACATATTTTTTAAAGAATTGAATGTAAAAAAATATAAAATATTTTTAGTATTTTAAGATATAATTATTACCTTTTCTTTTTCAAAAGTGCCTTTAATAAATAAATTATTTTATATTTATTTTAGAATGAAATACCCTATTCAATCAGGGTAAATATAAAAAAAATAGTATTAATTTAAAAAAAATAACTACGTTATTGTAAGATAAAATTTAATTAAAAATATCTTAAATTTTTTATGGAGAAAGAAATTATTAGTTAGCCAAAAGATATATTTTGCTGATTAGAGAAATATGTTTTCCTATTCATGATTTATGAATAATGTAATTTTTGATCAACTTTATGCAAAGTGACGTTAGATAAAAAATTTTTTCTCAAAATTAAAGAAAATAAAAAATTCATCTATTTTATTTTTTAAAAAAATTATTTTTCATTATACTAAATTTAAATTTTAAAAGATTAAATTAATAACAGTTAGCTCCTTAAAATTTGTGAAAGTATACTTTTAATCTTTTAATTTTATACAAATTTTATTTTGGCTCCTTTTCATTTAAATCTAACACCATTAATTTTAAATCATTATTTTTATATTAATTATTATTTTAAAAAAATTAATCTTAATAAATCAATGTTTGAGGGAATATTTTGTTAATATTTAAAAGTTAAATACAAGATTTTTTTGTGAATGAAACTAACTATATTAGAATTAAATGAGTAAAAAATACTTTATAAAATTAAGGGCTCAAACTAAAACCTTGTATAAAATTAAATGACTAAAAATTCACTTTAGATTTTTGAAAAAATAAATTGTAATATTGATTCAAATAATTACAAATTGAAAGTTACACTTAAAACTTAAATGTCTTAGTTGAATATGTTATTATCTAAATTGATAAATATAATTATTTTTTTAATTTTTTTTGGGGTTTTAGTTATTGTTAATTCCATATTTCGGCACTTTACCGCCCAGTACAATGTGTGCATGCAAGTTTTCTTTCTCTCCTGAACCAATTACCATTAAAAAAACCAAATTGAAAAAAAAAAACGTAATAGTCTCTGTATTTTGTATTTCATATTTCATATTTTATAAGCAATATTTATTTCAAATACTCACAAATTTTTAGAATGTGACTTACATATATAAAAATGATCTTAAATAATATTTTTATTGCCCTCTCAAAAAAATTTCAATTGTCCCCTCACTTCAAAAAAAATTCACTTATTTCCCTTATAAAATTTTACTTATCCCATTAGAATTTATCATCTAAAACTATAATATATATATATATATATAATATATATATATATATTTAATATATATATATATATATATTTTAACCTTAAATAGCAATAATTTTAACATGGAAAACAAATGGTTTTGAAAAAAAATTGTTTTTGAAAATTTTTGTTAAAGAAATTCTCAGATATACAATCTCTTTAGAGGCAAAATGATGATAAGAAAATGGAGAAATTTTTGTCTGTGAAATTCTCTATCATACAAAAAATGCATACTTCCTCCATTAAAAAAATGTAAAGTATTTTTTGAGAAATTAAATATTAAAAATATAAAGTATTTTTACTATTTTAAGGTATAATTAATATTTTTTTTTCAAAAGTGCTCTTAATAAATAGATCATTTTGTATTTATTTTAAAGTAAAATATCAATTAAATAGGGGTAAATATAAAAATGATATTATTTTAAAGATTAACTATTTTATTGAGGTAAGATTCAGTTAAAAATGTCTTATATTTTTTAAATGAGTGAGTATATATTTTGTTTAATGAAAATTAGAAACACATGATTCTAATATATATGTAGATATATATAAATCACTTATATAAAGACTTTTATGTTATTATAATGCTATGTTTATGTGTTTTTTTATTATTTAATTTTACTAACTTATACTCCCTCCATTTAAAAATATAAGATATTTTTAATAGAATTTCACCCCCAATAAATTAGTTACTGACTTTCAAACTAACCCTATCTTGTCATATTTACCCCCATTAAATATTCTTCAATAAATATAAAGTCATTTATCAATAGAGATGCTTTTTTTAAAAAAGCATGATTATATATCAAAAGACTAAAAATACCTTACATTTTTTAATATCCAACTCTCAAAAAAATACTTTACATTTTTTAATGGATGAAATATAAAAAATATAATTATATATATTTAAAATTATTTTTTAAAAAATATAAACGTTTATTTTAAGTATAAATTATGTCTCTACTGATTTTTTTTTTTTTTGAGTCCGTTACTACATAACATAAATATCTTCTGGCTGAAAAGAAAACCCCATAAATATATTTCACACGTGAAGAATGGAGGGAAAACACCGAAACCAAAAGAAATTGAAGAGAAGAGCACGCGTAGAAAAAGTAAGACCTCGCTCATGCATCCTCGTCAGCAGCAACTCGCTCCACAATAATAGAGCCGAAAAGGGCAGCAGAGATAATTGAAGATATTGCACTGACAGTGTATATGAACTTATGATTGAAGGAAATGTTTTGTTATGACTGGTATGATCGAGATTCGATTAAATATAATTTTTGACCATTAATTTTTAAATTAATATGTTAATCAGTTCAATGATCAGTTCTTTAATTTTAAAAAATAATTTTAATATGTAAAGAATCACAACGGCATGTTTTCCTGTAGGCCTTTAGGATACTCGAGTGGTTTTCTTCCACTTATCAAATGTAATGTCAACATCTGGCTTTCTAATTTCTTCGATCTGGAAATGAAGTTAAACTTCCAAATTGATCAGACTTATTTTCTTACAAATTTAGGGGTATAATTTATCATCATAAAATCAATATTTTATGCCTATAGCTTATTCCAAATATTGTCTTGCGAATTCCATGACAGTGTCTTGCAAGGACTTAGCAATGTTATATTTATTGTCATATATATTGTTAACTTAAGTTTTTTTAAAACTCAGTATAACAAATACTTTAATTTAAAAATTATTTTACAATTTAGGAAAATATCATTACGTTACATGATATGGTTACAAATGATATCTTTAAAAAAAATACAAGTGATGGTAAATTCAAAATTATATATTTTAATCAATACCATATGCTAATTAAATAACAAAAAAAAAATCTCAATTGATACGTACATGCAAATCTTGAGTCACCAACATGCATGGCTGCGTTTGTCCTTGCCTGTCCTCTAAAATCTAAATGACTCAATCTCTCATCATATGAGCTGCATACGACCATGTTGCTATGAGGTGAAAGTGTTTTTTTTTTTTTTCAAACCTAATATTCAAAATTATCAACTTAGTACACACGAAAGTTTTAGAATTTTTCAACACTTAATTATTAAGTATCGAGACTCCTATTATAGCGCCTTTTCTTCACTATCCCTGAGGGGTTTTTTTTTTTTTTCCCTGGCCAAAACTATCCTTCAGTTTGAAGAAAAGTTTTATATTATGAATATATCGTATAAAATTTAATTTATTGAAACTCATGTTATTGTTATGTTAAAATAATATAGCGTGGTTTATTTATGTTTTTTTTCAAATTTTATATAATATATGAAAGAAAACTAGTTTGAATAGAATTCGTGAGCAGTTTACAAAATATATAATGAATAATCACCAATATTATAGCCAGTGTTTGTTTAGTTTTTATATACGTTACAAACCACCAAAACAATCTGAAACAAGTTAAAATATTATTTCGTAATAAAAATATTGTTATAAAAAAATGCGCACGGATCGCTTAGCAGGGACGAATCTTTTGGGAAGAGTTAGAACTTTTACTGATAAAAAGACATTAAAATAGATTCGTGACCACTTCGTACCCACACACCCCCCATGTGCCTCCATTTTAACTCCATTCATTATCTGTTTCTTTTGGGTGGTATTTATTTTGAAATTTATAATGAATTAATCGTATGATTAACGCATTATGAAGAATATAATTATAGTCTTTTAATACTCCTTGTAATGCTTGGAGTTTACCGGATATCAACTTTGTCAAAAGCTTCACTACTCAAGTGACCTTTTTTTTTAGTTTTGTCAGCACTACTCAAGATACCTTTATTTTAAATAAGATAATTATTTTACTCCAATTGACACTAAATGTTGGAAATAGTTAAATAAGTTATATAAATTAAGTAAATTAATTATTTATTAAAAAAGTATGCTATTTTGTCTAAAATATTCCTCCTTTCAATTATTTGCATTGAAATATTATTAATATAGTTATGCATCATATTAATAATTTAGCTATAAGGATAGTTTAGTTAAAAACACTAAATACGAGGCCAAGTGAGATTTTTTATTCAGAATAGTAAATATAACTACACTAACAAGAAAAGGAAAATAACAACCCAATAAATGTTTATCATAGTAGAAGGTATTATGTCTTCTTAAATATAAGATTTGGTGCTTGAGTATGTGTAAATATATATAAAGATATAATTAGAAAAGTAATCATTAGTTAAGCTTAGTAATATTTAAATTTGACTCAGTCTGATAGCCATATCCAAAAAATCAAAGAATAAGAAAAAAAAATTCCAAAAACAACAAACCTTATCTGACTCAAAAAATATAGAGAAAGAAAGGAAAAAGACCCACCAAAAGCATCACAACAAACTAGGCGGAAAAACCATGAAACAAAAGAGAGCAAAATAGAATCCAAAGCCAAATAAAAAACAAAAATGAAAAATGAGACTGAGATCTTATACTCTTTCTCTTAAAAAATATAAGGTATTTTTAATTGAATCACATCTTTTAATAAAGTAATTATTTTTCTTTAAACTAACTATATCTTTTCACATTTATTTCTATTTAATAGGGTATTTTACTTTATAATAAATATAAACTGATTTATTCAAGGGGGTATTTTTTAAAAAAAGGCAATGATTATATCTTGAAAGACTAAAAATACTTTATATTTTTAAACATCTAACCTCTAAAAAATGCTTTACATTTTTGAATGGAGGGAGTATTTAAAACCAAAATAAAATATTCCCTCCCTTTAAAATATAAGGCATTTTTTGAGAGGTTGAGTGTTTAAAAATGTAAAATATTTTTAGTATTTCAAAGTATAACCATTATGTTTTTTTTAAAGTACCCATGATAAATACTTCATTTCAAATTTACTTTAAGGTAAAACATCCAACTAAATAGGGATAAATACAAAATGATAGTATTAGTTTGAAAACAATTAGTTACTTCGATTCAATTAAAATGCTTAACATATATATTTAAGATAATTTTCATTGTATTAACAGAAAAAATATATATGCTAAGCTAAATTTCTTCTTCATAAACAATAAATAAAATTACTCATATTTAAATTAATATATATATATATATATATATAATTTAGGAAATATATATACGTACACAAATATGTTAATACTAAATTTGGACCTCTTCCAAATTAAATAGAGATAGGCTCTCATTAGGACAGCTGGCCGTTATTAACACCATACTTAATAATTTAACTAAATTGCTATATATTAGATCATTGTATTCTAAAAAAATGGAACATCTTATTAACATCAGCAAGCATGCCGAACTCGCATGCAATACATTATAAGATTTTTTTTTTTTTGGCCTAAATATATTATGAGATTAAAAACTATATTATTACACTCGAGTTTTTCTTTATGGCAAATTACGTTCACTTTCAAAATATTTATTCGCATCAGCCAAACAGGAAATAGTTAACATTTGAGTTATAAAATAATTTAGGTACAAATTAAAGAAATGAGCACGCTGGCGAGCTAGCTTTGTTTGACTCTGCTGGTTTTCGTCAAGAAACTTGTCATCTTTGTAACTCATTCGCCTTACATTTAGGGCTATAAATTACAAGCTCCCAAACCTCCTCACCGCATTGCCTTCGAATCAGATTTCGCAAAGAAGAAATTTTCAATTATGGAGCACTTCTATCTCACCCTTCTTCTTCTCTTCGTTTCTCTCATCACACTCTCTCTCTTCTTCCTCTTTTACAAGCACCGGTCCATGTTCTCCGGCCCCAACCTTCCGCCGGGCAAGATTGGTTATCCGGTCATCGGAGAGAGCCTCGAGTTTCTGTCCACCGGATGGAAAGGCCACCCCGAGAAGTTCATCATCGACCGCATGCACAAGTTCTCGTCCCATATCTTCAAGACTTCCATTTTCGGCGAGCCGGCAGCGGTGTTCTGTGGGCCGGCATGCAACAAGTTCTTGTTCTCCAACGAGAACAAGCACGTGGTTGCGTGGTGGCCGGAATCCGTGAACAAGGTGTTTCCGACGTCGCTTCAGACGAACTCCAAGGAAGAAGCGTTGAAGATGAGGAAGCTGCTTCCCCAGTTCCTGAAGCCGGAGGCTCTGCAGCGATATATCGGAATCATGGACAGCCTCGCTCAGAGACACTTCGCCTCGGGATGGGAGAACAAGAAAGAGGTCATCGTCTTCCCGTTGGCCAAGAGGTGATTGATTCATGAATTACTCTCATTAATTTTGCTTTACGTCTGTGCATTAAGACATATTGTAACCATTTTTGTTTGTGCATGGGATCGAGTGACGAGCAGATACACTTTCTGGCTGGCTTGTCGTATATTCTTGAGTATTGAAGATCCCAACCACGTGGCGAGGTTCGCCGACCCGTTCCATCTGTTAGCTTCAGGAATCATATCAATGCCCATAGACGTGCCCGGAACGCCATTCAACAAGGCCATAAAAGCTTCAAAGTTCATAAGGAAGGAGCTTTTGGCCATTATAAGGCAGCGAAAGGTGGATTTAGCAGAAGGCAATGTGTCTGCAACACAAGATATACTGTCCCACATGTTGACGACCAGTGATGAGAATGGACAGTTCATGAGTGAGTTGGACATTGCTGATAAGATTCTTGGACTCTTGATTGGAGGCCATGACACCGCTAGTACTGCCTGCACTTTCATCGTCAAGTTTCTTGCTGAGTTGCCCCACATCTATGACCAAGTCTACCAGGGTGAGTCTCTCTTGTCGATGATGAGAAGTTTTGCTATTCAATCTGTTATAAGTTAATTATGAGATATAAATTAAAGGGATTGAAAATTTTTTGTTTTATAAAAAAATAACAAAATGAAAAAATATTTAAAAATTCACAGAAATTTATGAATAACAATTTTAAAGGATTTAAGTCTCAGAAAAGTTGATGCCAAAATAAAGTCAGTGTAGAAGGTATATACAAAATCTCCGAACTTTGATTACTATCTTAATCTCAATTATTGTGTTATATAAAATGTATTAATTGTTGCATGGTTGTTTGGGGGGAATAAGGAATTGACCCTACCTACAACTCAATAAGTGATTTCCTCCCAACCACAAGGTAATTCTTTTCCAAATGGTCACTCCTTGATTATAAACTTGACACATCCACCATTTAGATTAATTTACTTAACTGATATATCAACGACCGGCTGCTTGCCGTAGCATTTGTCCATTCTCATTCTCACACGACATCTTGGAAGTCAAACTCTTGTGGATTTATACAAATTATTAACACATTTATTAAACTTCATGCATGTGTTTGACAACTTGGCTTGCCTTGGCTTGAACCTTCATCTTTATTTATTCATTTATTGAGCGGTGGGTTCATAATCCGATCCCGCTATTAGTTGTCTTGTCATCTTCAGGAATTTAATATAGTCAGGGGCAAGAAAAAAATATATATATATATATATATTAATACTAGTTAATAAAAAATGCTTTTCCTAATCTCTGTCTGTTTTCCTGTTGGCGTGGTTTTGTTAATAATGCAGAGCAAATGGAAATCGCAAAATCAAAAGGCGCAGGAAAATTATTGAATTGGGATGACATTCAAAAGATGAAATACTCATGGAACGTGGCCTGTGAAGTCATGAGGCTCGCCCCTCCACTCCAAGGTGCTTTCAGGGAAGCCATCAATGACTTCATCTTCAACGGCTTCACCATTCCAAAGGGCTGGAAGGTAAACATTTTATAATCTTCTTAATGTTGAAAACATATCTCAATAATTAAATAAAATAATCAGTACGAATTCATTGTTTAAGAGAAAATTTAAACTCAAATAAGGATCTCAATTTACCTTGATAGTGGACAAATTCACAACTAATTAGACCCTTTTAACTTACAGAGAGAACAAAGAGCGTGAGTATAATGATGAAAAAAATAGAGAGAATGAGCCTCTCAAAGACCGTGAGATATTGAATCTTATTAAGAATTAGATAAGTAACCACTTAAATGTGTGTGTAATTAGTTAAGTAATAATCTCATAAACTCCTGGGCCTCTGCCAATGAGTTCGTTTTTGTGGTCTACATATCACAGTTTACCTGACATCATAAAGAGCAATTTGTTATGAGCTCAATAACTAATTAATTAATGCAATTGTAAAAATATTCCAACACTTAATGATTTGGATTTCTCGAGTGATATAGTAACGCGGTTCTGATTATCTGGTGATGAAAATAGCTGTACTGGAGTGCGAATTCGACTCACAAGAACGCAGAGTACTTCCCAGAACCCGACAAGTTCGATCCGACGAGATTCGAAGGGAACGGTCCAGCGCCATACACGTTTGTGCCATTCGGAGGAGGTCCGAGGATGTGTCCCGGGAAAGAGTACGCTCGTCTGGAAATTCTGGTGTTCATGCACAACTTAGTGAAGAGGTTCAAGTGGCAAAAGTTGCTTCCCCACGAGAAGATTATTGTGGATCCCATGCCTGTTCCTGCCAAGGGCCTGCCAGTTCGCCTCATTCCTCACCAAGCTTGAAAAACGAAGATGTATTTCTGTTTCAATATACTAGCTTTTTTCCCTCTTTCTTGTTAAAGATATTTCGTTTCCCTTCAATCTGACAATCTTGTGATTTGTTCGTTCGTGCTCGTGGGAGTTGTAAAAGTTGCCCCGCTGGGAACTGTATTCCCAATAATTTCAAAAATGAAACAGCAGAATATAATGTAATTGTTACGATGAGTGCACTCCAAAACAGCCAGGATCAGAAGGAACGGGAAAGCAATTTCTATGCGTTTGTCCTTTCTGACTGAATTATATATACTATCATTTGGGGATGTTTGTTCCTCTGAGAATCACCATTGTACTGTCTGCGGGCAGTTAATATAATAATATTCAGAGGATATTTGTGAATTCTTGTGATTAATTGTCATGACTGCACGTGCGAAATTTTCTGAATGTGGAGTCTTCTTTAAAGCTTCAGATTCAGAGCTTGGGGCACTGGCTTGGCATCGTGTATATTTCGTTCCGTTGATGCTGTAAAGCCACGGAGTTTCCAACGTTCGCCTTGAGAAAGGCAGAATGTTATACCTGAGTGCCAGTATTAGTTGCTGCAATTTGAAGATGACGTGGCCGATCTGTGGATGGTTTCTCTGTTCATGCATATATGCTTTCCAAGGTTGTTCTCAGATATCTTGTTACAATCCGCTTCTCTGGCTCGATCAATGGCACCAATGCTTAAATCTTGCTTGATGGGGGTAGCTTGACATACAACTATTTCATCCCCCAATTTTAAAGCTGCCACCTCATACTTCTGCTGGACACGTGTCCAATGACTCTCATTTTATGAAGGATGAGAGTATGTATGATTAAAGAGTTATTAGTTAATAATATTCATTTATTGCATCAAAATTTTCACCCGTTACTGAGTAATCATTGAATTTGGTAACAATATTGCAAAAAAGCTAATGAATAATATATTTTCAATAATATTGTACTAAAACAGCGATATTTTAATATTTAGTAATTTAAATATTATTATTATTTATAAATCTTCTTCCAAAATTTATAAGTTCTTTTTGAAAAATTAACAGATCAACTACTATATCTGAAATTTATAGATGAATATATTTTTCATATAATTGAGTTGTAAACTAAAATAAATTATTTCAAGTTGGTTGGATTTCGTAAGTAGCCTAAGTCCACTAATTCAATAAATGAATTAATTATGGTTATTCGATAAATTATAAGTTTTCTTTCAAAAAATCATAGTTCAACTAGCTAGTGTGCTCAAAATTTATAAGTAACTTTTTTTTATATTGGTTGAGCTATAAATTAAAATAGTGTAATAATTTATATGTCTTTTTTCAAAATTTATAAGTTATCTTTCAAAAATTCACAGCTAGAGTAAAAAACACATTCACTTCTAAATGATAGAAAGATTGGTTCAATTGTAAATTTATAGAGAATTTATAGATGTCAAAAGTTAACTTGTAAATTATTATATCAAAGAAAAATAAGGATTGAATTAAATTTAAGTAAGGATCAACAGATTTGAAAATTTGAAATAAGGTTGTAAGATCTTTGTGTATTTCAAATCCATCTTTTATAACACTTTCTTTGTAATTTCAAATTCTCTACAAACTCTAGGTATTTAAAATTCTATCTATTTCAACCATCTCATTATCTTAATGCTTTCATTATCGATGTGTCAGTTAGTCTTGTCACCTCATTTTATATCTTGTTTTTGTCTCTCATCGAGTGAAAATAAATGTAAACTCATTACTTTAAATCTTTTATTTTTGCTTTGAATTTTTGTACATTGTCTAGACAAAGAATTTGAAATACATGGATTTTAAGTATAAGATTTTGAATCTAAAATTGAAATTTAAATTCATCATTCCAAATACTACTTTAGTGAATAGGTCTTAAAATATGCTACTTTTATTCATAAATTTGGTATATCCGTACCCTTATTTGTCACTTGTAAAATACGAATTTGCAAATAAAATTCATTAATTTGTCAAGAAAAATTATTTTCAAGTAATTTTATATTTAACAAGTTTTTTCATTACAAATTAGTGAATTTCACTCGTGGAGTTAAAAAACCAAGGAATCAGACTAGCCAATTTTTAGATCAATTTACTAAAAGACTTTTGATTCTTATTTTAAATTTACAAATCTTTCGATCCCTTATCTAAATTTCAAATTTAAAATGACGGCCAAGCTTAAAACGAAGCATGTGTGTGTGTGTGTGTATTTCCCTTTGATATCTCTCTTTAGGTGTACGCACGACTGGTTTATGTGTTGATGGTTAATAAATAAAAATATGCCTAACGTTTCGTCATTGAAAAAATATATGTATATATGAACGCGGCTGTTTTATAACTGGACACGTGTTAAATGTAAAAGTTTAATATTTAATTTTGGAAGTAGATGGCACCACCCAACATATATTAATAAATGAAAGTAGAGTTTAACTGCTCGAAACGCAGAATTGAAGATGCATATTTCAAAAGTCCAAGAGCATCACTCATTAATCTTGGAATAAAATAGGCCACGAAACTCATTAGAAATGTGGTGAGCCAACCAATTGGAGCAATTATTTTCTTCTCTAAATAAAAGATTTAAAATGATTGTTCTGTTTTTCATAATAAAATTTCTGATTTTCTTTATAGTATCAGACAAAAGATGGTTTTATGTGGAATTATGCTAGATGAATGTCGGTGTTTCAAGAGAATTGGCATACGCGTTAACTTTATTGAATACATCCTTCCAACAAAGTATGAGCCTTTAAAGAACATCCCAAAATTCTGTAATATTAAAAAAGTAACCAATATATTTGGTAAAGCCTTAAAATCAAATTTCCTTAATTTATCATCATAAATAAGACCTTTACAAGCAGTAATGTCATTGGTTCTGACCGAACCATCAATGTTAAGTCTCATCCAACCTAATTTAAGTGGATGCCGTCTAACTTGTTATCTATCACAACTCAACGTCAAAGTGTGGTTGAGTCTTGATTGAAAGGCACAGTCATTGATAATGTCTTCAGTGCATGAGAAAGCAATATTTTTGCCAGGGGTGGCTCCTTCATAATTTATCTTTTTGCATTGCTCTTTCCATAGGTTCCAGCACATATGAACAAAAACTAAGAAGAATATGCCAAGGAACTCTCATCGAGTCTTGTGAAGTGAAAACAGTACGTCCATATACAACAGGAATGAAATGTGGCTTCAGTGACCCGCTATAACATTGAGTAGTTGCGCCATCCCTTAGTGTTTGGTTGTAGGAGAGGGGACAAGAGGGAAAGATCCTCCCCACTACTAAAAAAATATAAATTAGTGAGAGATTTTAGTGAATAATTGTTCATTCCTCTCTAAAATATCAAATTAGCGAGGGATATTAATTTGTAACTTAACTTAAAATTAGCAAAAAAAAATAGCGTGGGATTATCAATCTCTCTCTAAAATAAGAGAATTGGCAAAAAAAATAATAATGAGGAACTGCCATCTCTCTCTAAAATAAGATAATTAATGAGAGATTTAGTAAGGTATTTTGTCCCTAGCTAATTATTGCAAAAAAAAAATTAACTTTTGACGATTGTTCATTCCTCTCTAAAATATCAAATTAACGAGGGATATTGACTTCGTGGCTTAACTTAAAATTAGTAAGGAAAATAGTGAGAAATTATTAATCCCTCTCTAAAATAAGAGAATTAGAGAGGAAAATAAGGAGGGACTGTCATCCCTCTCTAAAATAAGATAGTTAACGAAAAATTTAGTAAGGTATTTTGTTCCTAGCTAATTACTGCAAAAAGAAAATTAACTTTTGACAATGACTTTGAATTGTATTTTTAACTATTTTCATTTAGTAAAAATTAAATTAAAAATTAACTAAAATATTCATAATAAAATTATTTAAATATTTTCTTTATTTTAAGTTGATTTTCATTAATAAAATAATATTTTATTAACAATACAATATAAAGAATAATTTAAATAAAATATAAATATTTTTAAAATATTAATAATTGAAAATAAAATTTAATATGTATATGTGTGTGTATTTTTATAATATATGATTTGATATATTTATGTAGTTAAATAATATATATTTAATTTATAATATAATAACTGCAGTTGTCTTTCAGTTTAACTCATAGAGAATGAGAGAATAAGGCTTAAAAGGTATAAGATTAAGGGTTGAAGTCTTGACTTTGGCATAAATATAATGAATATATAACATGGTAAGGAGTGAGTGACATAACACAAGATGAATAATGACAAGTCATAAATTGCCGCACATACGGCAGGTGATAGGATATGAGATGATAGGTGACATGGTAATTGATAAGGCACCAGGTTGTTAGTGACATGACATGTCACAAGTTGACGCATACATGGCGGATGATGTAGTATCATTATTTTTAAATATAGTCATATTTAATAAAGGATTAGCAAGGGACTAATCTCTCACTAAAGTTATTAAATTTTAAATAATATTAGCAAGGAATTCAATCTCTAGCTAATTTTAGCGGAGAATGAATCCCTCGCTGATTAGTAAAAGAAATATGATTTTTCATTAAATTTAACAAGCCCTTTTTAACTATGAATTTAGCAATGAACAAAATCTATCGCTAAAATGCAATTTAACTAAGGAAAATGGCATTTAGTGAGGAATTTTTTCCTCGCTAAATTCTATTTTTTCTAGTAGTGCCCCTTCTCTCATTTAGTTAAAAAATTTTGGAGAGGAGGAGAGCTTAAATAACACCTCCCCTCTCCTCATATTGCTCCCCTCTAAATTAGGATTTTTTAGAGGAGAGCTAATTTTTTTAACTACCTTTCCCTTATCTATTTTTTAATATTCTAAGTATACCTATAGTTAAAAAAAAACTCTCATTTATATTAGATTGTGCTTCACTCCCAAACCTCGACTGATCTCATTAGATTTTGTTTAAAAAAGTTACATTTTATCATATTTTATTATATATTTAGTTATTTATTTTTCATAAAACATCGTTTTTATTTTAATTATTGGTTTAATTTTTTTCACATATTGACAATATGATAGGATAAGAGTGAATTTTAAAAAAAATCATGCAATAAATTGAGGTGTAAAATTATTTTCTGCAAGAAAAAAATAAAAAAATTAAACTAATGTATAAAGATATAATAGTAAATTACTTATTATTTTCTCTTCTCTCCCCTTAAACCAAACACACTGCTTGTAACTCCTCCTTTGGCATTTTGCAATGCTCTATCTCATTTTAGTTCATGAATAGCGTGCGCACGCGCACACATATATATATATATTCATATATGTTATGGATTTAAATCATATCATCTTGATCAAACTGCAATGAACGCAAATATAAAAAGTGAATCTTTTTTAAAAAAAACTAACCTATTAAGTCAGAGAATTTATTAAACTTGTAAATCTCACTTTATTTGTGGGACTCCCCACAACACTTTGATCTTTGCTATGACATTTGTCTCTTAATGAAAACATAAATATTGCAAGTACAAGTTCAAAAAAAAATCATTCCAAAAGATTAAATTGTAAAATAGAAGAGTCTTTTAAACTTATAAACTTTTTTTAAAAAATAAAAAAAAGGTCCAATATGAAACTCACAACACAAACTTTGTACGAGTTAGGTGGAAGGGCCACCTAGAGAAGTTCATCTTTGGAGAACAAGCTCTTGATGTTGTGGTGGTTTGACTCTATGATCAAGCTATTTCCAAGCTCAAGGGAAGAAGCAAAGTTGAGGAAGATGTTGCCTCGGTTCCTGAGTCATGGACATCCTTGCTATATAACATGTACACTTCGCTTCAAATTGGGAGAGAGTTGGGAGATCACTGTCTTCCGCTACCCCTCCACTTGGCTAAAATGTTGTTTCTTTCTTCTTTTTCTTTCTTTTCTTACTCTTTTTACTCCTTCATCCTATTTGTAAAATCGAAAGAGAGGTTTTTTTAATCTTATTTCTAAGCGACATCATTAAATTTTTATTACAAATTCTCCCTTTACTCTTCATTAAATGTTGATAAAAAAAATTGTTATTAAATTAGGCATATTTAATAAAAGTAAAGTTAAAAACTTAACTAAATTTTTAGACAAATTAATAAGTTTTAAAATTTTTCTTAATTTTAATAAAATCTATTAAAAATAACTTATAAATAAAACTTTCATCTAAGGCCAAACCGCCACATGGTAAAGCAAAACCTTTTTTACCGTTCTGTCAGCCTTCCACCTCTCACCAAGTCAATAGATCACTGTCTCTTTAAGATTCTATCATCTGCGTTTACGGTGGTTGCTAGTATAAAAATATAGCATCTCAACTTATCAAAATTGAGAGCATGTGTAAAGCTTTACAACTTCCTTTTACATGCTATGTGAAGCTGCTTATGATTGCTGTTGATCTAAGTACATGGATGAAGCATTATGGTGACAACGGGCAAAAGAAACTAAAATTCTTCCTCCACGCCACCTACCAAGCCATGTTTTGGCGCCAGAGTGAGAATTTCTTGCAGTGGCACATAAGAAATTTGGAAGAAGAAAATAGAACGATGGATGGCCAGACTTCATAAAACAAACAACAGATGAAGTGAAGAGGAAAAGCAGAAGGTTTGCCTCCTGATGAAAGAAAATCACTAAGAACAAAGGAATAGAAAACGGCACTGTTTCAACTAAGTGGAGGGAAGGCTCAACGGAGGGAAACTGACCCTTCTATTACAATCAACCAATTACAAAGTAGTGTTGTCGCATATAAGGGTTAGTACTTAGTAGGCATCAAAATAAGCAATTACTAGTTTACTATGTTTGAGGGAGAGATGATTCCATCAAATGCAAAGATCAAAATTCATTAGCAGCCTGTAACAGTTCAGGCAAGTATCTGAATCAACAAAGCAAACATCCAGTAATTATTATGCTTGGAATTTCATATATATTCATGGCAAAAGAATATTAGTGAGAACAAATTGGAAAAACATCGTAACAGACAAAAGGTAATAATTAAATGTAGACATTCGACATTGGGACAGATCAATTGACTCCTCGGAGGTGAGAAATGTAAAATCAAAATTAAATGAAACTTGGTACAGCCATCAAAAAAATTGCGCTCCCCAGTGTAAATGAGAAACTCGACCCCTCCAAATAATTACCATGAAATATGACAATTAAAAAATGGTACAAGATATTTGATGAGATTGTACTTGAACACCAAGAACGCCATATGAAACATGATGATTGTACCGCTGGAACGATGCTCACAAACGCTACGACTCAAACTCACCAAATAGCGATGGCTAAGAAATTATAAACTAAAAGTTTCTTTTTACATACATTCAAGTTCATGATTGGCTAACATACAGAACAGGGACAGTCCAGCCATCTTGCCGTCCCTGCCAGGGCGTTTCTTCTTAACTGCAGGAATAGATAAGCAAGGACTTAAACGGGTGGCAAAACAGGTTTTCCTCAGAAAGGTGAGAAATCATTAGCAACATGGTAGAGACAGAGAAATTCGAAGCCAGTTGGATTCTTGACATCTCCATCACTATTGAAGACGAAATTACAATGGATATCCCCTTAGGACTTACATAAAACCAGCCGTCTACTTCATCTTCAATCTCAACTTCTTCTCCAGCAGTTAAGCTCAATTACAAGGAAAAACAATGATGTTAATTATCCCCATGCTCGCACAGAGTGTTTGCAATTCTATCTTCTTGATGAAAAAACATGATGAAATTGAACAGAACAAACAAAAGAAGCCCAGTTCAGTGAAATGTTCGGAACACAGAAGCCCAAGACATATCAATGAATCAATGCGCAAATCTTTAATACTGGTTTGGCAATAGATTTTTTTTTTTTTTTCTTTGGGGGGGGGGTGGGCGGGGGTAGAATAAATGGAGGAGACATGCTAGTATATCAATTGAACGATGAGAAATATAAAATTTGAATATCTCTGTTGCATTTCTTAGCGTCTTGGGCTTTTTCTGTAATTCTATTTAGGGAGGATCTCATTATTTCGGCCTAATTGCACTTTCCCATCCTTTTCTATTTTCTTCCTCAATTTTAGAACTGCTACCTAATTAAAATAATCAACAAAATACATCAACTACAATGTCAAAGTAAAAGATACGCAATGCTTTAATTTTAAAAAGTTATAGCTGAACCTATGAATATAAAGTGTTACATGTTTGACTTCTAAAAATTATAGTCTACTAAGATATGCAAAAACCCAAACGACAAACATATTCACATTTTGAAAAAAATGTACTAGTTTTCCAAATAATATTCTACCTTGATTTCGGAACCATTCCATTGCAAAAAGTAAGCCCCAACTAGCTTCTTCAGATTAAACACAATAATGATGATAAGAAGAAGAACAACAACAACAACGCATTGATGTAGTTTGAACAAAATAGTACCTTATTGGGCCCAAAGGCAGATACTTCCCTCTGGCAACAAAACAAAACAATGAAACAAGGTCCAACAACCTTTCATGGGTTTCATATAGTTGCTTCATTTCATCATCAGTCCATTCTTTCTCAGCATTGTCATGATTGCGTATCTCCCTATTCATAAACAGATAATTCATGAGCCATAACCGAAAAATAATCCTTGAATTTGACTCAGTCTGATAGTCATGTCCAAAAAATCAAAGAAGAGGAAAAAAAAATCCAAAAACAATAAACCTTATCTAACTCAAAAAATAAGAAAGAGAAAGAAAGGAAAAAGACCCACCAAAAGCATATGCAAGTAGAGCCTGTAATTTGTATCAAACTTGATGAGTCAGCTTACAGTCACTCAAAAAATTTAAAGCCAAGCCAAAAAATAATATTTTTTAGTGTTCAGGGTCAGGCCAAATAGGCCCTAAAAAATTAGACGCCAAGCCCAATTCTAAATACCCAAATAAAAAATAATATTTTTAAAAAATACCTACAATATAATCAATATTAGTTAATTCTTGAGTGCATTACTATAGTTATTTTTTAAAAAAATTAACAATGTTTATATTTTCATATTTTCATTATTTTTAATTAATAAAATATCTCAAAATAATATTGAAAATATATTTTAATATTAATTTTTATATTTTAAGACCCACTTAATTTTTTAAAAAAAATTTTATTCATATACATCATTTGAGAATAAAAAATTATATATTATATTTTTTATAAAATAAGATGATTAATTTCAAAGTAAAAAATAAATTAAAAATAATTTTAAAAATAAAATTTGGGCATACACAAATTCTCGACTCTGCCGCTAGATAAATATAATAAGTAAAACAATATCTTTGAATAACTATTTGGCTATTGTCCGTTAGATGTGGTTAAAAATTAAGAATAAATAATTAACGTAAATGGCCCATGTATGTAGGGGTTAAATAATACAAAAGTTAAAGAAAAAAACAATTCTAAAAAAATAGTATTTTACTCATAATTAAATGACTTTGTCTTATATAATATAATGATGACTATTTTTCTCAAAACTTTGAACTAATTGAGGCAATAATTTTAAGTTAATGGTCTAACCATGATTGAATTGAGGTCAACTTGATTATAATTAAAATAATATAATCTAATTAAAACATATTAAATATTTATATATGACCATGATATGAGCAATATTATAACAACTAAGACATTAATTACAAGTAAAGGAAACATTAATGAAGAAATTACATATAATATAATAAAACAATAATAGAGTTATTTAAGTATAAAGTTGATAATTTTTTATTTTTTCTTTTATCTTTTAAAGTCAAGATAATATTTTATGCTTAACAGAGTTACTTAAAAATTAAAATTGGTTCAAAAATAGAGAAAAATTTTTTTTTTCAAAAAATTGAGTATCCAAGTCAACCCAAATAAGCTCGAAACCTAAAGGTGTTAGAGGTAGGCTTAGCTATATGGCCTTTTTATATAAAGTAGGATACTTTAGACTCGATTCAAATAAGCCCAGCCTAAATTGAGCATTGTAACATCTTAAAAAATTTAACCTTTAATTAACTGAGTAAATGAGGTTAATTAAATAAGTTAATATGGTGTGTAATTATAGAAAGCTAACAGGTTTTTTGGGTTGTGATTTTGGCCCTAGGTTTGAGTTTGGAGCAAAGTTAGGCCACTCGAAAATCAAAAAGTGAGAAAAGCAAAAGGGAATAGCTATGTACCATATGCTGTGGCACGTGAGTGGCATGCGGCGGAGCACGAGCCATTAGAAAATGAAGATATCCCTCTTTGTATACATGCTGCAACCTGTGATATAGGAGCCAAAGCGCATAGTCGCATTTTTGTAGAGGTAAAAATGCTAAAATAGATGGAAAACAGAAGAGAAACAAAGAAGAAGTAAGGAGCTCATGGAAACCTCTCTTAGGGCTTGGAATTTAGAAGCATTGAGAGTATTTTAAAGCTTCCAAACACTAAAAATAAGATTCTTAAGCTCTTTCCCTCCCTTCTTCTTGCATTTACTTGATGTTGGGAGTTAGAATTTGTTTGAGAGAGATGATATTGGGCTCATAGAGGTTATGAGTCCAAACCCATTCACTTAAATAAAGTTAATGAAAGTTCTTTAGATTATTTAAATCTAGGATTTATGGCACTATGAATTTTGGTAGTTGGGAGCCATAAATACACAAAAATCCTTTATAAATGAGGTAAATGGAGTAATGTGACTCCATTAATGGTTGATTTGGAGTTCAATAAAATTAACATAATATAATGGAAGTTAATGAACCCAATAATGGGTGTGATTAAAAATGAGGGAGTTGTGATTTTGGAAAATTTAAAGTGTTGAGCAGGTGTTGTAAATTATTTTAAAAGAGGATATTGAAAATTATGATATGATTTATTATAGATTAATTATCTTTTGGCACCATTTAAGCTTTGTGAAGCTTTGAAAGTGTGAAATTAAGGGGTAAACTTTTGACCTCTTAAAGATTTAAAGTAGCCAAAAAAAATCCCTTTTATATTTTTGTGTTAATTAATTAATTGATTTATATGTTATAATTGAAGTGAATGAAATTATTTAAATTACAAGTGTGGCATGAAATATTTGAAATAAAATCAAATAATATGATTAATGATGTATTGGAAATAAATGTTTGTAATTGAAATCCAACAATGTGATGCTTTGGTGGAGTTTAATAATATGTGAAATGAGAAGTTCAATGAATGTGTGAAATGTGAAGTCCCATGAATGTTCATAAATGGAGTTCAATGATATGACATTTGATGAAGTTCAACAAATGTGAAGTGAGGAGTTCAATGATGTTTTGTGTTGTGAAATTTGATGGCATATTATTATGTGTTTATGTGGTGAACATGTATAATGTAAGTACGATAAGAATATTAAGCATGCTTGTGTAGTAATTACTTTGCACGTTATGAGGTATTGTATTTTATACATTACATAATTATGAGAGGTAGGAATTCTCCTAAAAAGAGGTGTAATGGGTTTAAAATCCACATGGTAA
This sequence comes from Prosopis cineraria, assembly GCF_029017545.1. NCBI lineage: Eukaryota > Viridiplantae > Streptophyta > Magnoliopsida > Fabales > Fabaceae > Prosopis > Prosopis cineraria. Next base: position 1,366,881 of record NW_026555332.1, read on the forward strand.
GGCTACCATTAGAGTTTAATAGTTTTCCTAGACTTGTTTATATTTATTGTCCTACTTGTTTAATAAGAGACCATCCCATTATGAAATTAGGGACTTGAATTTACTTTACTTTTCACTTGTTTGACGAGAAAGCTAGTTTAGGGAGAATGACACCTCACCATGTGAGATTTAAGAAAAATCATAACCCACGAGTGAGTTAAGTGGGTAGTCCCTCGCATGTGAATAGCTAAGGTAGTCTCATCTCATAAATGATCCTACTGTGTAATAGCCTAGGTTTTGTGTTAGAGCCATAATGAATATATAAGGGATGTGTGATCATGAATATTGTGATTAAAAGCACACGGTTGTTTGTTTTGTAACCCTTATAATTAATTATTGTGAAAATGCTTGTTTAGCATTGTTTCAAATGTGAAACGTGTTAGCATCTTGTTATAGCATGAAATTGTGAATATAAAGGATGAATTATGTTTGAAAAGTGTCTTAGTGCATTGGTGTTTGCATATAAGTATGAAATTATATTTTCACTTGTATATAAATTGATTAACATGTATTAGCATATATTAAAAATACCTTAGTTACTGAGTGGTTATACTCACCCTTTTCTCTTTAATATTATAGGAGCTAGCTCACGAGTCAAGATCGAGGAAAACAGTATAAGGCATAGGATTCTATCCTATCTGGAGGCCTTAGTTTCATTTTGATTACTATGTGTATAAATTGCATAATATTGCCAGTTAGGGAAGTACATGTTATTGGTTTACTTAGACTATTTGATTGTTGAATTAAATTGTATATTTTGAGCCCTAGGATGCATTTGTATTGATTGTGAAATCTTAAAAAAAGAGCCAAAATACTAATACAAGTAAGGAGTGAAAAAAATGTGATTGTTGTGAATCTATTATGATGGTTATGAATTTAAGGCTTCCTTTTTTATTTTTGTGATCAAGAGGTTGAGTATTGAAAATATGTTTAATGAATTACATTATTAATGTGGTGTGTTACACAAGTTTATTATATAATCTATTGAGTGTAGTCTAAATTGTAAATTAGGCTTCTAGAGCTTATTGAATTTTGGGCACCAAAGTTGTATTTGAAATGTAAAAAAGAGTGGTTTGATATATGAGTGTTCAAATTTTGATTGAAAAATAATTTGATTGTGAAACTAATACAATTTGCTAAAGTAAAGAGAAAGCTCTTCGTAGACATCTATATCATCTCAATAGGATATCGGATGGAAAAATTGGGAGCGTAAAAAGTTCACCCTTGTTGCTGTCAAACAACACTATCAAAATTTTACAATGCACTGTGGCACGTGGCATAGAGGTGAATGTGATGTAGCACATGTAAAATAAGCTGCAGCACGCCTCTAGTTTTTCTATTGCATTGTTTTTATTTTCAACTTTATTACAAATGTTTGATATATTTAAGATCCCATTCTTTCGCATATATCTTTAACTCTCATTTTTAATTTGCAAAGATTTATTAGAGTATTTAAATTTCAAAACCTTAAGATCCCTAAATTGTAAAATTTACGAACTTGATAATCTTTTTGAATTAATTCCTTGATTACTTTAATTTTAGAGTTAATTAGAGATTATTAACAGAGACCTTACAAGTTCAGCCCTCCCAAATTATTAGCTCTAGGCAGAAAAACCATGAAAAAGAGAGAGCAAAATGGAAAAAAAAAAGAAGTGAAAAATGAGACTAAAATCTTATATTTAAAACCAAAATAAACTACTTCTCTATTCAAAAATCTTATATTTTTATAAGTTAGGTGTTAAAAAATATAAGATATTTTTAATTAGAGATGAGAAATGGGTAGAGTTAGTAATTTGGGTTAAGCTTAATAGGCCAACTCAAACCCACCTGAAAAATTTAGGATCAAGCCAAAAAAAATTACTTTTTTAATGTTCGGGCTTATTCGAACAGCCCAAATAGGCCCTATAAAATTTAGGCCAAGTGACCCAAATACCTAAATAAAAAATAATTTTTTTAAAAAAATATATAAAATATACCCCTCTGTTCAAAAATATAAGACATTTATAACAAAATCTCACCCCCAATAAAGTTGTTACCTATTTTTAAACTAATCCTATTTTTTCATATTTATCCCTATTAAACACCCTATAATAAATATAAAGTCATTATTCATTATCAATAGGGGCACTTATGAAAAAAAGGTAATGAGTAAATCTCGAAAGACTAAAAATGCCTTATATTTTTTAACATCCAACACTTCAAAAAATACCTTACATTTTTTAACGGAGAGAGTAATAAATATTAATTAATTCTTTAAGTTTTATGTCATTTTATACTAAAATACTATATATTTGAATACATTACAGTAGTTATTTTTAAAAAAATTAAAAATATTTATATTTTCATTATTTTTAATCAATAAAATATCTCAGAATAATATTTAAAATATATTTTAATATTAACTTTTTTTATTTTAAGACCCAATTTTTTTAAGTTGAGTTTTATACATCATTTGCAAATCCAAAAAATATATTTTATATTTTTTATAAAATAAGATAATTAATTTTAAAATAAAAATAAAATTAAAAATAATTTTAAAAATAAAATTTGGACATGTACTAATTTTTAACTCTACTACTAGATAAACATAATAAATAAAATAATATTCTTAGATAATCATTCGGTTATCACTCACGCTAAACTTGGTTACAAACCCTTTATATGTAAAGGTTAAACAATATAAAAAGTTAAAAAAATTAAAAAAATAATATTTTACTCATAATTAAATAATTTTGTTTTATATAATATAATGATGGCTATTTTTTCATATTCTTAAAAATAAAAAATACAATTTACCTAAAAATTATTAAAAACTTTGAACTAATCAAGGCAATGATTTTAAGTTAATAGTTTAACCATGATTAAATTGAGATCAACTTGATCATAATTAAAATAATATTATTTAATTAAATACATAAAATATTTATATATGATCATGATAAGAGCAATATTTAAACAACTAAAACATTAATTTATAAATAAGGAAAACATTCATGAATAAATTACACATAGTATAAAAAAACAATAACAGGACTAATTAAGTACAAAATTGGTAGTTCTTATTTTTATTTTATTCTTTTAAATTTAAAATAATATTTTATACTTAATAAGATTATTTAAAAATCAAAATTGGTTTAAAAAAATTAAAAACATATTTTTAAAAAGTTTCAAATATTCAAGCTGGCCCAAATAAACTTAAAGCCCGAAAGTGTTGTGGCCAGGCTTGACTATATGACCTTTTTAAAAGGGATAAGATAATTTAAACTTGACCTGAATTGAGCCCAACCCAAATAAATCTGACCCGCATGAATTATTAGCTCTAAAAATGAGTGAGCCCGACCATAATAGATTCAGCCCTTATGAGCTTGGTCTTTAAGGGCCTAGACCCAAAAGCTTAATTTTCCTAAAATTATCCCATTTTTAAAGCTCGGGCTTTATTCAAAGGGCTCAAAGCCAAGTCTATAAGCCCATTTTAGGAAAAAAAAATATTTAAAATAAAATTACAAATTAATTAAAAGATTCTAAACTTCAAAATAAATCAGACAAGTGATTCTCATCAATTTATATAAAATAAGAAAATAAGACAGACAAAACTAAAAGCAATAAACCAATCTAAGGAGGTCTTCAAAATCCTTCAAAAATAGCTTTTGGGTTAAGACTATGAAGGCAGGTGTCGCATCCCATGCTCTCAGTAAACAAATTTGCATCCTAATAGTTTGCTCGAAGAAAATGACGAACATTCACATCCCAATCTTTGTTCCTAAAAGCATCCCAATCTGAATCTTGATGGTTAGCACCTGAAGCCATATAATTCTTGAACCACACGAATCACAGCAGAGCATCCAAAGAAATCAGAAACCTGGACATTTGAAGGACTATATGTAAACATTAGATAGAAAAGAAAATGCAGCCTTTTCCGAGACTTGCCAAGATCATCAAATCAAAAGGAAGATTGAGTCCAAGAAGCTGAGATCAAAGACGGAGACTTGTCAAGAATCGAGAAGAAAAGGGATAAAAATAGATGAGATCAAACCTGGTGAAAGTCGAGAATCAAAGATCAGAGCACCCATGGTGAGACGAACTCCCATGGCAAGACGAAGCACTCACGGCGAGAATCAGAGATCGTGAGATGAGCACCCAGCCACCCACAGCGAGAATCAGACCGAGCAATGGCCAACGAGCACCCATGGTGAGACAAGCAACCACAACTTGAACCAGGGACGCATCTACATTGAACAGGGGCAATTTAAAATAAGAAAATTTTACACTTACTTTTTGGTTAAAATTGTATTTGTCCCCTCTTTAAAACTACACATACCCCCCATAAATATAAATTACCCCACACTCCCTTTAGATTATTCATCATACATATTTAAAATTATTGTCTACTCTTATATTTAATATAAAAATAAATTTATAATAAAAATGAATTATTATATTTTTTAAACTTCTCTTATCGTTTATTTAAATATTATTTTAATTATTATTTAAAATTATATTTTCTTCAAAATATTAATATTTATATAAATATAAATATTGCCCCCTCTAATAATTTTTTCTAAATCCATCACTGACAAGAATCAAACTGAGCAACAGCGAGCTCCCACGACAAGAATCGGAGATCGCGAGGAGTCGAGAGAGGAAAGGTGAAAGGGAGAGTAGATCGCGATGGTGAACGCACCCATGATGAAAGCAGCCACAGCGAGAATCAGAGAATCGAGAAGAAGAGAGCAGATCACGAGAGAGGGGAGAGGCAGAGTTGAGAGAGGAGAGGTGAGACGCAACATCTTTAGTCAAGAGAGGAGAGGCGAGAGACTTAGCTTAGGATTTTTAATTTTTTTTTTTGAAAATATTCCAAACACTGCATTTCAGGGTCTGAAAAAGGAAAGAAAAAGATAGAACCTAGCTTAGAGGGTTGTCTAAACCCAAGTTTAAATTTATTTTTTCAAGGCTTATCAGGCCAGACCTAAAATTTAATTACTTTAAAAAAATTTTAAATTTTCAAGCTCGAAACTTTATTTAAATAGGGCTTTCAGCCCAACCTTTATTTTCGACTCTATTTTTAATATTTCAAGGTATAATTATTTTTTTTTTCAAAAAATGCCAATGATAAATAAATTACTTTATATTTATTTTAAAGTAAAATATCCTATGAAATAAGGGTAAATATGAAACTATAGTGTTAATTTAAAGATAATCAGTTACTTTATTAGAGGTAAAATTCAATTAAAAATATTTTAAATTTTTTATATCAACTGGGCACTTGCATCTAAGGTAATTTTAATTGTCAAACCACTGAGCCTCTCTCATAACTAAAATAAAAAATAAAATAAAATGCACATATTTAAGTGCCATTTAAGTTTAGGGGCTTTTACACACATAAACCATATCATAAAACTAAGTAAAAGAAATAGTCTATTCTTTCTTAAATTTTAAAAATGGCCTTTTTAATATTTAGTTTATAATTAATTTACAAAACTATCCTTTTAATACTTGCTTTTTGTAAATACCAAAAGATTCAAAAAGCAATAAATCTCTGAAAGTGAACGTAATGAATTCAAGATATATAATTTAAAATGACCTTTTTTAGATATGAATGCGAGAGAGAAAATGGAACTAGATGCAAGAGATATGAATGCGAGACAGCAAAGCAATGTAAGCGAGCTATAGTCACAATCGTGAGAGACAAATGCAAGGTGAGATACATTAACGGAATAGAGCACGTTGGTGGGAAAATGGAGCAACAGATTCATAATTTTTATTTTATTAGTTTAGGTATTTGACTTTCTATGATAAACTAAGAGTTTAAAATTTTTTGTGAACTATGTTTGATCCGTTTTAGGCAAATAATTATGTGTTTTTTGTGTTATTAATTTGCAGTACTATATCGTTGATATATTATTGTATATCACTAGCATACTATTGCAGATTAACATAACTAGACAATCAGATATAAATTTATTTATTATTGATATATATATATATGTATATTAATGATGTAATATCACATATCAACAACACGAAAATATATAATCATTTGCCTAAAATGAATCAAATACAGTTCATAAAAAAATTATTGAGAGTGTGAATATGGTAAAAATTTGATGATAGATAATAAATTTTAACATAATCTTTTGCTTCCGAAAATAAAGATTCTTCTTTAATGTCTAATGTCCTTTTCATAATATTCCATGATAAAACAAAGAAAGAGAGAGAGAAAAAACTTTACGATGAAGAAAGGCACCACTAAAGAAAAAAATGAATGATTTAGAGAAAAAAAAAGGAAAGATTTAGTCAGTTAAGAATTAGTTACAACAAATATATTGTATTTTAATAATAAATTTAATTTGAGGATAAAAAAGTAAAATATATTTGATTGATTTTATAAATGGGCTATATTTCAAAATATTCAAAAATCTTATCCATGATTTATGAAATTTGTATTTTTTGAGGCCATTGAACTAATTTTCACTTAAGTTTATAGGTTTTTGAATTTGAGAAGTTACGTTCGCTTAACAGAAAAAATGTAAATACTAAGCTGAATTCCTTCTTCATAAACAATAAATAAAAATTACTCATATTTAAACTGATATATATATATATATATATATATGTATGTATGTATGTATTATTCAGGGAATATAATAATAATATCAAATATAAATCCTAGCTGGTAACTTATAAAATTTTAGAACAAATTAAATTTTAAACATTTCAACATAAAATATATAACCTAAAAAAACATTCTAATAATTTTTGGCAAAAAAAGCATTCTAATAAGTTATTTATCCGATATAAATAGAGTTATATCAAAGGCATTTTCTCACAATTTAATTTCAAGAGAAAACTATGCTTAAAAAAAAAAAAAACCTTCGCAAACAAAATCTCCTCTAATTCTTTATTGATTTGTCCCTACCAACTTCATTAGACATTAAGCATTATGCCTTGCCTTGTGATGACTACATCTACCACAATACTGAATATTTTTTCAAAAAAAAAAACAGAGAAGAATTCCCCCGAAACTAACTCAATTCCATAAAAAAAGAGTCTCACACTCCCACGCACACGTACACAAATATATCAATAATAAGTTTGGGCCTCTTCCAAATTAAATGGAAATAGGCTATAGCTAGGACAGTAATTAGCCGTTATTAACACCATACTTAATAATTTAACTAAATTGCTATATATTAGACAATTGTATTCTAAAAACATGGAACATCTTATTAACATCAGCTAGCATGTCGAACTTGCATACAATATATTATAAGATTAAAAAATATATTATTACACTCGAGTTTTTCTTCATTGCATGTTTTATTCACTTTCAAAATATTTTTTCGCATCAGCCAAACAGGAAATAGTTAAAATTTGAATCATAAAATAATTTAGGTTCAAAGAAATGGGCAGGCTAGCTAGCCAACTTTGTTTGACTCTGAGGGTTTTGGCGAAGACACGTGTCATCTTTGCAACTCATTAGCTTCTCATTTAGGGCTATAAATTACAAGCTCCCAACCCTCCTCACCGCATTGCCTTCGAATCAGATTTCACAATTATGGAGCACTTCTATCTCACCCTTCTTCTTCTCTTCGTTTCTCTCATCACACTCTCTCTCTTCTTCCTCTTTTACAAGCACCGATCCATGTTCTCCGTCCCCAACCTTCCGCCGGGCGAGATTGGTTATCCGGTCATCGGAGAGAGCCTCGAGTTTCTGTCCACCGGATGGAATGGCCACCCCGAGAAGTTCATCTTCGACCGCATGCACAAATTCTCGTCCCATATCTTCAAGACTTCCATTTTCGGCGAGCCGGCGGCGGTGTTCTGCGGGCCGGCATGCAACAAGTTCTTGTTCTCCAACGAGAACAAGCACGTGGTTGCGTGGTGGCCGGAATCCGTCAACAAGCTGTTTCCGACGTCGCTTCAGACGAACTCCAAGGAAGAAGCGTTGAAGATGAGGAAGATGCTTCCCCAGTTCCTGAAGCCGGAGGCTCTGCAGCGATATATCGGAATCATGGACAGCCTCGCTCAGAGACACTTCGCTTCAGGATGGGAGAACAAGAAGGAGGTCATCGTCTTCCCGTTGGCCAAGAGGTAATTGATTCATGAATCACTCTCATTAATTTTGTTTTACGTCTGTGCATTAAGACATTGTAACTATTTTTGTTTGTGCATGGGATCGAGTTACGAGCAGATACACTTTCTGGCTGGCTTGTCGTATATTCTTGAGTGTTGAAGATCCCAACCACGTGGCGAGGTTCGCCGACCCGTTCAATCTGTTAGCTTCAGGAATCATATCAATGCCCATAGACGTGCCTGGAACGCCATTCAACAAGGCCATAAAAGCTTCAAAGTTCATAAGGAAGGAGCTTTTGGCCATTATAAGGCAGCGAAAGGTGGATTTAGCAGAAGGGAATGCTTCTGCAACACAAGATATACTGTCCCACATGTTGACGACCAGTGATGAGAATGGACAGTTCATGAGTGAGTTGGACATCGCTGATAAGATTCTTGGACTCTTGATTGGAGGCCATGACACCGCTAGTAGTGCCTGCACTTTCATCGTCAAGTTTCTTGCTGAGTTGCCTCACATCTATGACCAAGTCCACGAGGGTGAGTCCCTCTTGTTGATGATGAGAAATTTTGCAATTCAATCTGCTATAACTTAATGAGATATAAATTAAAGAGATTGAAAATTTTATGTTTAAAAAAATTAATAATAAAATGAAAGAAAAATATTAAAAATTCACAGAAATTTATGAATAACAATTTTAAAGGATTTAAGTCTCAGGAAAAATGATGCCAAAATAAAGTTAGTGTTGTAGGTTAGGGTATAAACAAAATCTCCAAACTTTTGATTACTATCTTAATCTCAGTTATTTTGATATATAAAATAAATTAATTGTTGCATAGCTTTTTCCCGGGAGGGGGGGGATTGACCCTACCTACAACTCAATAAGAGATTTTCTCCCAACCACAAAGTAATTCTTGTCCAAATGGTTACTCCTTGATTATAAACTTGACACAGCCATTTAGATTAATTTACTTAACAGGTATATCAACGACCAGCTGCATGCCGTAGCATTTGGCCATTTTCATTTTCACACGACATCTTGGAAGTCAAACTCTTGTGGATTTATACTTCTCATCGTATGGGACAAATTATTAATACCTTTATCAAACTTCATGCATCTGTTTGACAATTTAGCTTGCTTTGGCTTGAACCTTCATCTTTATTTATTCATTTATAGCACGGTGGGTTCATGATCCGATCCCGCTATTAATTGTCCTGTCATCTTCAAGAATTTAATATATACTCATGGCCAATAAAAAGTAATGATTAAAATATATATTTAATCCTTTAACTTTATAACATTTTATTTTAGTCTATTAACTTTCTAAAATATTTTTTTAGTACTTTAACCCTAATACTGTTAGCTTTATCTCAATAAATTTTTAGATTTTCAAATATTGGTAAAAAATTCTCAAATGTTACATATTAGATTTAATTTTTTTAAAATAACAATGATTGACACACAAAATAATTATTTAAAATTAGTGATATTAGGATTAAAGAACTAAAAAATGCTTTACAAAATTAAAGAATTAAATTAAAACTTTATATAAAGTTAGAGGATTAAAAGTATGTTTGAGCCAAAAACAGTCTATATATACACACATATATTAATACTAGTTAATGAAAAAAGCAATGGCTTTTTCCTAATCACTGTCTGTTTTCCTGTTGGAGTGGTTTTTAATAATGCAGAGCAAATGGAAATCGCAAAATCAAAAGGTGCAGGAGAATTATTGAATTGGGATGACATTCAAAAGATGAAATACTCATGGAACGTGGCCTGTGAAGTCATGAGGCTCGCCCCTCCAGTCCAAGGTTCTTTCAGGGAAGCCATCAAGGATTTCATCTTCAACGGCTTCACTATTCCAAAGGGCTGGAAGGTACACATATTGTAATCTTCTTAATGTTGAAAATATATCTCAATAATTAAATGAAATATTCAGTACGAATCCATTGTTTAAGAAAAAATTTAAACTCAAGTAAGGATCTCAGTTATCTTGATAGATTCACAGCTTACTAGACTTTTTAAGCTTACGAGGAGAACAGAGAGCATGAGTATAATGATGAAAAAGATAGAGAGAATGAGTCTCTCAAAGACGTGAGATGTTGAACCTTATGAAGAAGTAGGTCAGTAACCAATTAAATGTGTGTGTGTGTGATTAGTTAATTAATTATCTCACAAACTCTTTGACTCGGGTTGGGCCTCCATCCAATGAGTTTGCTTATGCGGTCTACACATCACATTAGATCATAAAGAGCAATTAGTGATGAGCTCAATAACTAATTAATTAATGCAAATCTAAAAATATTCCAACACTTAATGATTTGAAGTTCTCGAGTGATAAAGTAACGTGGTTCTGATTATCTGGTGATAAAAATAGCTGTACTGGAGTGCGAATTCGACTCACAAGAACGCAGAGTACTTCCCAGAACCAGACAAGTTCGATCCGACGAGATTCGAAGGGAACGGTCCAGCGCCTTACACGTTCGTGCCGTTCGGAGGAGGTCCGAGGATGTGTCCGGGGAAAGAGTACGCTCGTCTGGAAATTCTGGTGTTCATGCACAACTTAGTGAAGAGGTTTAAGTGGCAAAAGTTGCTTCCCCACGAGAAGATTATTGTGGATCCCATGCCTTTTCCTGCCAACGGCCTGCCAGTTCGCCTCATTCCTCACCAAGCTTGAAAAACGAAGATGTATTTCTGTTTCAATGTATTAGCTTTTTTCCCTCTTTCTTGTTAAAGATATTTCGTTTCCCTTTAATCTGAAAATCTTGTGATTTGTTCGTCCGCGCTCGTGGTGCCCCGCTGGGGACCGTATTCCCAATAATTTCAAAAATGAAAATATAGTGTAACTGTTATGATGAATCGACTCCGAAACAGCCAGGATCAGAGGGAACAGGAAAGCAGTTTCTATGTGTTTGTCCTTTGTGACTGAATTATATTTACTATCATCAGGGAATGTTTGTTCCTCTGAGAATCACCATTGTACTGTCTGCGGGCAGTTAATATAATAATATTCAGAGGATATTTGTGAATTCTTGTCATTAATTGTCATGACTGCACGTGCGAAATATTCTGAATATGGAGTCTTCCTTACTGGAAAGCTTCAGATTCAGAGCTTGGAGCACTGGCTTGGAATCGTCTATATCTCGTTCCGTTGATGCTTTAAAGCCGTGGAGTTTCCAACGTTCGCCTTGAGAAAGGCATAATGTTATACCTAAGTGCCAGTATTAGTTGCTGCTATTTGAAGATGACGAGGCCGATCTATGATGGTTTCCGATCTGTTCATGCATATATGCTTTCCAATGTCGTTCTCAGATGTCTTGTTACAATCCGTTTCTCTGGCTCGATTAACGGCACCAATGTTCAAATCTTGGTTGATGGGGGTAGCTTAACAACCCGATCATCCCCTAAATTTAAAGTTGCCAGCTCATACTTCTGCTGGACACGTTTCCAATGACTCTCATTTTATGAACGATGAGGGTATATATGATTAAAGATTTATTAGTTAAAAATATTCATTTATTACATCAAAATTTTCACCCGTTACTGAGTAATCATTGAATTTGGTAACATTATTGCAAAATAGCTAATGAATAATATATTTTCAATAATATTGTACTAAAACAGCGATATTTTAATATTTAGTAATTTAAATATTATTATTATTATTTATAAATATTCTTCCAAAATTTATAAGTTCTTTTTCAAAGATTAACAGACCAACTACTATATCTGAAATTTATAGATGAATATATTTTTCATACTAATTGAGTTGTGAACTAAAATAATGTGATAAATTATTTTAAGTTGGATTTTGTTAGTAGCCTAAGCCCACTAATTCAATTCATGTCTTAATTATAGTTATTCGATAAATTATAAGTTTTCTTTCAAAAACTCATTATTCAACTAGCTAATGTGCTCAAGATTCATAAGTAAATCTATTTTTTATATTGGTTGAGCTATAAATTAAAATAGTGTGTCTTTTCAAATTTTATAAGTTATCTTTCAAAAATTTACAGCTAGTGTAAAAATCACATTCATTTAAAAATTATAAAAACACTAGTTAAACTGTAAATTTATAGAGAATTTATAGATGTCAAATGTTAACTTGTAAATTATTATATCATAGAAAAATAAGGATTGAATTAAATTTAAGTAAGGATCAACAGACTTGAAAATTTGAAATAAGGATCTAAGATCTTTGTGTGTTTGGATTCACGTCCTCCATGTTTGGATACAAAAGTTTGAATTTAATTTGATTCAAATCCATATTTTATAATAATGTCTTTGTAATTTCAAATTCTCTATAAACTTTGGTATTCAAAATTCTACCTATTTCAACCATCTCATTATCTTCATGTTCTCATTATTGATGCTTTAGTTAGTCTTGTCTTTATCTGTCGTTTTTGTCTCTCATCCAGTGAAAAATAAAGGTAAACTCATTACTTTAAATCTTTCATTTCTGCTTTGAATTTTTGTACATTTTCCAAACAAAGAATTTTAAATATAAAGATTTTATGTATAAGATTTTGAATCTAAAATTGAAATTGAAATTCATCATTCCAAATACTACTTTAGTGAATAGGTCTTAAAATATGCTATTTTTATTCATAAATTTGCAACTATAAAAACAAGAATTTTCAAAATCATCAGATTTTGCTAATTTGTAAAGGAAAAAAAAAGTTAACCATGTCACTATGTCTAATGATTTGCTATATCCATACCCCTAATTATTTGTCATTTTTAATATACGAATTTGCAAATAAAATTCATTAATTTGTCAAGAAAAATGATTTTCAATTTATTTTATATTTAACAAGTTTTTTCATTGCAAATTAGCGAATTTCACTCGTAGAGTTAAATAACCAAGGAACAAGACCAGCAAATTTTTAGATCAATTTACTAAAAGACTTTTGATTCTTATTTTAAATTTACAAATCTTCGGATCCCTTGTCTAAATTTCAAATTTTAAGTGACGGCCTAGCTTAAAACGAAGCATGTGTGTGTGTATTTTCCTTTGATATCCCTCTTTAGGTGTATGTACTACTGGTTTATGTGTTGATAGTTAATAAATAAAAATATGCCTAATGTTTCGTTATTGAAAAAAGTGTATATATGAACGCGGCTGTTTTATAACTGGACACGTGTTAAATGTAAAAGTTTAATATTTAATTTCTGAAGTAGATGACACCACCCAACATATATTAATAAATGAAAGTAAGAGTTTAACTACTTGACATGCAGAGTTGAAGATGCGTATTTCAGAAGTCCAAGAGCATTATTCATTAATTTTGAAATAAAAAAGGCCACGAAACTCATTAGAAACGTAGCCAGCCAACCAATTCGAACAATTGTTTGCTTCTCTAAATAAAGGATTTAAAGCGATTGTTTAGTTTTTCATAATAAAATTTTTAATTTTCTTAATAGTATCAAACAAATAAGGATGGTTTTGTTTGGAACTATGCTAAATGAGTGTCAGTACTTCAAGAGAATTGCCATACACGTTAACTTTATCAAATATATCCTTCCAACAAAGTATGAGCCTTTAAAGAATACCCCAAAAATTCTATAAAAGTATTAAGAAAGTAACCAATATATTTAGTAAAGCTTTTAAGCCAATTTCTTTTGTGATCATTGATAAGACATTTACAAACAGCAATGCCATTAGTTCTAATTGAGTCATCAATGTCAAGTCTCACCCTACTTAGTTCAAGCGAATGCTGCCTGATTTGTTATTTATCACAACTCAAGGTCAAGTGAGTGATTGAGTCTTGATTGAAGGCCAAAGTCATTGATAATGTCTTCGATGTATGAGAAAGCAATATTTTTGCCATAGGTGGCTCCTTCATAATTGATCTTTTGGCATTGCTCTTTCCATAAGTTCCACCACATATGAACAAGAACTAAGAAGTCCATGCCAAGGGGCTCTCATCAAGTCTTGTGAAGTGAAGACAGTACATCATCCATAGACAACAGGAATGAAATATGGTTTTAGTGACTAGCTATAACATTGAGTAGTTGTACCATCCCTTAGCTTGTAACTCCCCCTTTGGTATTTTGCAATGCTCTATCTCATTTTAGTTCATAAATAGTACATGTATATTCATGCATGTTATGGATTTAAATCATATCATCTTGATCAAACTGCAATGAACACAAATTTAAAAGGTAAATCTTTTTCAAAAAAACTAACCTATTAAGTCAAAATTTATTGAACTCATAAATCTTACTATATTTGTGAGACTCTCCATGACACTTTGATCTTTTCTATGACATTTATCTCCCAGTAAAAACATAAATATTGCAAGTACCTGTCCCAAAAAAAATCATTCTAAAAAACTAATTTGCAGAATAAGAGTCTTTTAAACTTATAATTTTTTTTTTAAAAGGTCCAATATGACACTCACAACACAAACATTGTACTCACAACTGGAAGGGCCATCCAGAGAAGTTCATCTTTGATCTCATGCCCAAGTTCTGTGGTTCTCCAACGAGAACAAGCTCTTGATTGTGGTGGTTGGACTCTATGATCATGTTTCCAAGCTCAAGGGAAGAAGCAAAGATGAGGAAGATGCTGCCTCGGTTCCTGAATCATGGACGTCCTTGCTATAACATGTCTACTTCACTTCAAAATGGCAGAGTAAGGAGACCACTGCCTGCCGCTGCTCCTCCACTTGGCTAAAATGGCACTGTTTCTTTCTTCTTTCTTTTCTTCCTCTTTTTACTCCTTCATCCTATATATAAGATAGAAAGAGAAGTTTTACTAGTCTTATTTATGAGTGACATTATTAAATTTTTATTACAAATTTCCCTCTTACTCTCCATTAAATATTGATGAAAAAATTTGTTATTAAAGTGGGCATATTTAATAAAAATAAAGTTAAAAACTTACTAAATTTTTAAACAAATTATTGAGTTTAAAATTTTCCTTAATTTTAGTAAAATATATTTAAAATGACTTATAAGTAATACTTTTATCTAAGGCCAAACCCCCACATGGTAAAGCTAAACCTCTTTACCGTTCTGTCAGCCTTCCTCCTCTCACTAGGTCAATAGATCATTGTCTCTAAGATTCTATCATCTGTGTTTACGATGGTTGCTAACATAAAAATAAATATAGTACCTCAACTTATCAAAATGAGAGCATGTGTAGAGCTTTACAGCCTCCTTTTACATGCTTTGTGAAGTAGTTCATGTATGCTGTTGATCTAAGTACATGGTTAAAGCATTATGGGGACAACCGGCAAAAGATACTAAAATTCCTTCTCCACACCACCTACCAAGCCATGTTTTGGCGCCAGAGTGAATTTCTTGCAGTGGCGCATAAGAAAATAGAACAATGAATGGCCAGACTTCATAAAACAAACAACAGACGAAGTGAAGAGGAAAGGCAGAAGGCTTCACTTCTGATGAAAGAAACCATTAAGAACCAAAAAGGAATAGAAAACGGCACCGTTTCAACTAAGTGGAGGGAAGGCTTAACGGAGGGAAGCTGACCCTTCTATTTCAATCAATCAATTAGACAGTAGTGTCGCAGATAAGGGTTAGTAGGCATCAAAATAAGCAATTACTAGTTCACTAAGTTTGAGGGAGAGATGAGTCCACAAATGCAAAGATCAAAATTCATTAGCAGTCTGCAACAGTTCAAGTAACTATCTGAATCAACAAAGCAAACATCCAGTAACTGTTATGCTTGAAATTTCATATAACTACATCGCAAAAGGATACCAGTGAAAACAAATTGAAAACAAATTGGAATAACGTCGTAAAAGACAAAAGGTACTAATTAAATGTAGACATTCGAAATTGAGACAAATCAATTGACTCCCCGGGGGTGAGAAATGTGGACACAGAAAAATGAACACTCCCTTGATATAAATAATTCTCTAAAAAGATCGAAGAAATATATACTCATTCAAAAAATCAAAATTAAATGATAATTGGTACAGCCATCAAAAAAATTGCGCTCCCTAGGGTAAATGAGAAACTCGACCCCTCCAAATAATTAGCATGAAATATGAAAATTACAAAATGGTACAAGATGTTTGATAAGAATGCGCTAGAACACCAAGAACGCCATATGAAACGAGCGTCATGATGGTTGTGCCGCTGGAACGATGCTCACAAACGCTACTACTCAAACTCACCAAATAGCGACGGCTAAGAAATTATAAACCAAAAGTTTCTTTTTACATACATTCAAGTTCATGATTGGCTAACATACAGAACAGGGACCAGTCCAGCCATCTTGCCGTCCCTGCCAGGGCGTTTCTTCTTAACCTGCAGGAACAGATAAGCAAGGACTTAAACGGGTGGCAAAACAGGTTTTCCTTAGAAAGGTGAGAAGTCATTAGCGCTATGGTAGAGACAGAGAAAATCGAATCCAGTTGGATTCTTGACATCTCCATCACTATTGCAGACGAAATTACGAAATTACAATAGATATCCCCTTAGGACTTACATAAAACCACCCATCTACTTCGTCTTCAATCTCAACTTCTTCTCCAGCAGTTAAACTCAACTACAAGGAAAAACAATGATGTTAATTATCTCCATGCTCGCACACAGTATTTGCAATCATATTTTCTAGATGAAAAAACATGAATAAATTGAACAGAACAAAACAAAAGAAGCCCAGTTCAGTGAAATGTTCGGAACATTGTAGTCCATGATGAGGTAAAGCCATATGAAGTTCATAATCTGAGTCCACTCACCTCATCATCACCTCCTGCCGTGAAGTCATAAAGTGCTGATCCATATCGCACATTTCCAGATGAAACTTGATCGTCATCTCGAGACTCAAAACTTTGGCTTGCTAAGGGGTTTTCAAATGATTCATATCTTTTCATGATAGGAGATGAGTATGAAGGAGGCTCCTCTCTTATCTGCACAGAATTATTAGATTTAATATTGACAAAGAAAACGGGATCAGAGGAATCATGACTGGTACATCAAAAAGACAGTGGCATCTCACTGGAGAACCACGATCCTCACTGAAGGAACCACCCCAATTGGTTTGTGCCTTCTCCTGGCACAGATAATTTATAGAAAATCAAATTTCTATAAAGTAGGTTTCTTACAGGAGATAGGATTTTATTGACAAATCTATTAAAATGGTCAGGGTAAGGCAAATAATGATCGTCTTATCTCACACAAATTTCAGACCATACAAATTATATACACTCATCCAGCTTCTATTGAAAGCTTTACATGAAAATAAAATTCAGCCGATACAAGAAGCCTTACATATACATGGTGTTCACTCAACACAACCAAAAATGCACTACTGAGGCATCAAATTAGAAAGCAAACACGATAAATTGACACGACTTACTAACGAAGATAAAACGCAGATTTCAGCCATGTAATAATTGTACCATGTGACTTAAAATTCTCATTGCTCTAAATAATAATAAGGCTTGACCTTTTCAATTGACTATGTCAATATTGGAGCATCACGCACTTGTCAATTCTCTTGAAGATAAACATATAGGCATTTTAGACAAGAAATTTGGGGCAAAAAAGGAGGGAAAATGGAAGTTGTGGAGAAAAGAAAAGAAAAACAGGAGCAGTACATCACATTACTAGAAATACAGCATGTCAGATGTTACAATAACCACATATTCTTAATAATAATAACAATAATAATACCCTAGTTTGTGATGATCCATAAGTGGAAGGTTTAGAACTGAAAAGCGAAGGGTAGTTCATTCCACCAAAGTGCGATGATATCGAAGTTTCAACTGATCCTGTTGAATCTGGAGAAGATGATCCCAATGATTTTGCATCATCTTCCTGCCATTGAAAGAAATTATATTAAGTCATATAAACAATTAAGTATCCAGTCTCACATCCTAGGTTGAGTATAGTCAGGATTTGGCTCAATCCACACCTCTACTTCAGATTCTAGAAGTGTTTTTGCCCACAGGTCATCATAGCTAACTGAGGGCCTAGAGATAATATTCTCCTCATCAACTTCAGGCGCATCGGTTCCAGCACCAGCCAAAAATTCATTAACCTAATACCACATAATCATTCAGGTTAAAGGATTAATCCAGAAAAAAGTTGAGGCCCATTTAGGGTAAATCTACAAAATCTTAAAAGCGAGACACTGACCAGTATGACTTGTTTCTGTCTTTATGTATTAGCATAACATAAATATACATCTTTTCAATGTTTATCAATAAAAGACATACATCTCATCAAATTAAAGTTAAAAAATAGGGTCCAACCAAAAATAGAATTCAGAAAACAAAAAAAAAATATATATATATATATCATCCCATACCCTATTCATTGCTGGGGCATTGTTTCCCCACAAGCCATCATCACCAAGGTTTGCCGCCCAAGCATTTACTAGGTCATCATCAAGTGAATCTACTGGCTCTCTAGGTGCTGGTTTGGACTCATAGATGAGATCAGATATACCGGTAGCAACAGCTGGGTCATTCAACCCAGTTGATGCACTAATATTATGGCGTGTGCGATATATTTCAATGAGTTTTGCACTGCCAAAATATAGAGTAGCACAAGCAAAGATCAGAGTGGAGCAGGAAAGAAAATAAATCATGTTCAAGACACAACACTTTGAATACAACCAGAGCACCGTGCTAAAAGCCTTGTACTGTATCATTGTCTAACCTGAGCATCACAATTAAAACAAAGTAAACTGTTTATGTGCACCATCTATAGCACTAAAGAAAGTGGTCCTCCAGCTTGATGTTCATTTAACTAAATAGGCTTTCATCAAAAAGTGATGTAAGGAAAATTCTCACATTTATCGGAAAAATCAGTAATTTTCCTGTCTCAATACATCGTTCAGCTGTTTCAACTATTCCAGAGAGCTAATAGTCTTTAAATGGACCAACAGCCAGTATTTGTTTTGTTATTATTTCCCAAGATATATCAATATGCAAATCTTTAATACTGGTTTGGTAACAAATTTTCTTTTCTTTTTTTTTTTTGGTGGGGGGGATAAAAGGAGGAGCCATATTAGTTTATCAATTGAACGATGAGAAATATAATATTTGAATATCTCTGTTGCATTTCTTAGCCTCTTTGGCTTTTTCTGTAATTCTATTTAAGGAGGATCTCAGTTGTTATTGTTGTTGGGTTCGTCTCACAACTTGTTTCCGTTTAATCTGAAGAAGCTAGTTGGGGCTTACTTTCTCCAATAGAATGGTTCAGAAATCAAGATAGAATATTATTTGAAAAACTAGTACATCTTGTTCAAAATATGTATATGTTTGTCGTTTTGGTTTTGGCATATCTTAGTAGACTATAATTTTTAGAAGCCAAACATGTAACTCTTTATATTCATAGGTTCAGCTATAACTTGTAAAATTAAAACATAATAATAATAATAAGAGGAGGAGGAGGAGGAGGAAGGTATTGATGCAGTTTGAACAAAATAGTACCTTATTGGGCCCAAAGGCAGATACTTTGCCCTAGGAACATAACAAAACAATGAAACGAGGTCCAATAACCTTTCATGGGTTTCATATAGTTTCTTCAGTTCATCATCAGTCCATTCTTTCTTAGCATTGTCATGATTGCGTATCTCCCTATTCATAAACACAGTATTCATGAGTATTTTGCAATCAGGCTGACATGTTTGAAGCAAGCACCAAAATAATACAGCTCTCACTTGATCAAATCATCTTGTCCTCTATACATTTCATCCAGAACCTTTATCATAGGACTTAATAAAGCTCCAAGGCCAGTGCCACTAGCCCCTTGATCCTCTCCATTACTAAGATGCATATCTGAAAACTGTGACTGCAATCCACCCTGTGCTAAAGTATGCAGAAACTCATAAATCTGAAGCCTGAAAGGCTCACCAGATCTGACTGCCATCGTTGTAAGTGCCTGAGCTGCAATAATGCGAATCTGTATGTCCATTCAACACATGATATATCAATTAAACAGCATGTTCTCAGTGAACAAATTAATCATTAATTTTGGAGTGGCAAGCTAACAAAGCAACATTATTCCTTAATATTGTGTAAACTCGTTTAAGAAATAACCATCTGAAAGGGAGAAAAGGGATATACTAAACAAATTTCCCAAGGCCATAACTACAGAATTGAACAAACTACTCAAGTTATGAAACAGAGGAAATGAATTGCTATAAAAGAATAACAATTCAGACACAAGTACCTCCCAGCTACCGCTGAAAGCACACCTCTGGAGCCGAGTCAGGGCACCAGCTAGAGTAGGATTACGAGAACTAGCAGCAGCCACCATTTTATCAGCATCTAACATCATTAATGCAGTACCAGGAGGAGTTGCAGATTCCCATGCATATTCAGATGCAGCATAATTTGCATTTTCTCCCAGAAACCATACCTACAAGCATATGTTATCTTGCAGCAAACTAAAGAAATTTAAATTAATGATGAATTTAAGACTCCTTGTTGAGCATAACACAATGCTTACTGCAGCTTGGACAAGTCTTTGCAATGCAAGAGCAGATTTTGGGTCAGATGCAGAAACCCTGTCCACCGAAGTAAGACCAAGCATAGTTCCTGGTTGTGGGGGTGGCAGATCAAGAACAATAGTAACAGCTTCTAAAGCTTTATGCTTCCCATCAGGACCAGCTCCAACAAGACAAGTCTAGTAACAAAATGTAATTCCAGTCAATCATCCAGTTTAGTAGAAATCATGAAGAAAAACTAGACAATTAGCAATTGATCAGAGTTTGTGCATGCATTTATGTGATTGTGAGTGCTAATAATTGTGTGTGGGAAAGATGTTTGGCTACAGAAATGAACTGATTTCATCACTCTATGATCAGGAGATACCAAGCAGATCAGAATTGCAAAACCCTGTCACAGTTAAAAAAATAATAATAATAATAATAATAATAATAATAATAATAATAATAAAACAAACGAACTTACTTTCCACAATAGTTGTAGCACATCAGCATCGACCTTTCCCGGTACCTTCGTAGCAAATATTCTTGCAATTTCAAGAAGAGTAACAGCCATATCTGGAGAAGCCTTCAAATCAAAATTGAAATACATGTTAAGGCAAAATCATGATTGACATAATGGATGCATCCAACATATATCTTAAGCAATGTTCTACATGAATCCAAAACAACACTAATGATGTGACACAGTGACGACTTTCAGCAAGCATATATGAGCACTAATGTGGGTTGCCGCTGTTGACTGCTCTAGGTTCTTCGTCAGTGCAAACCTCTTCTGTATCATCTCACTGTCTCTGTCCTTGCAACTCCCTCAGCATGAAAGATTTCAGAAATCAAAGAATGAATGAGTGGGTTGTCAGGCTTCAGAAGTCTTCACGTGGCTGTCTCAGTTTGGATTGTCATCTTCTGTCTTCATTGGCCATGGGTTCTTGTTTGGGAGTAATACACTAGCTTCAAGAAAAAGGGAAATATGGGTTATGTGTTTTTTTTCAAAGGACTTTCACATGCCTGAACGTCTCTTGGGTTGAAAAGTCAAAGGGACAGAAGGTGCATAGCCTTAAAGTCAGAAGGGAAGAGGTGATAGCAATAGGCCCCAATGTTTATCAAGAAAAGATGGTGCAAATGGACATATACATGGGTCTGGTCACATTAGCCCCATTTCAGGAAGATAAATGGGCATGATGGTGGGCCCTGAAATGTTTTGCACTGGATCAATAAATTGCTGGGCCAAAATTCTAGTTTAGCTTCGAATGCTTCTTTTAGCCTAAAGATGTAGTTTTACACTTTTACTTGGCCCTAAGGGCAACGGTCTCTTTTGGGGGGGGGGGTAAATAAGATAATAGGGATTAGTTAAAGGCATTAACTGTTAGTTAGGATAGTTAGAGATTATGGGCTGCAAAAGGGCACAAAGGGCAATTGTAATCAGCTTTTGGGAACAATGAAATTGAGCCTCTCTGTTTTCCTCTCCTCCCTCGTCTATCTAGCTATATATATATATATCTCCCTTTTTTCTCTATTTCCCCTGTTTCCCTCCTTTTCCCTTTTCTCTCTCCCTTTCCTGCCTTTATCATGCAACTGATATCCTTAAACAAAGATAACAAGACAACAAAAGAAGGTACACAAGGAGATTGCCCAAACCCTCTAGATATACAACTCAACCAATTGCATACATTTAATTCCAAGAACTTTTAAAGTGAAGAATATATATATAGAAAGATGTTAACAACTGCAATTTTTACAATATAATGATATTTCACCACTAAATCATGTTAATATGACAAATAAAGGCACTAAGTTCATTACTTCCTTTATAGACACACACACACACACACACACACACACACACAGTGATAAGCATTCATGCACACTAAATACATAGAAAGGCTCATAAGAGCTTTTCTATCCCACAGCAAATCCACAAGTGATGACTGAACTGTAGACCATGAGCCAACACCCAAGATATGCCAAAGATACAACTTTCCACCATAAGATATGGGTGGGAAGAAATATCTATAAAAAAACAGTGTCTCCAGCCACAAGCCCCACAACGCCCACAAAAATACAACATAGTTCCAAAGGACTCACTGATTAGTTATAGACACAGTCATCCAAAAATAAGGGACATTCTTAATGTAATGTATGTAAAACAGCATGTGTGATGGAATCACATCTCATTCATCAGCAAAAGTCCATTTACCTTAAAACGGGCATGTAGAGTGAGCAATATATCATTTAACAACGCTGCTGGCCAAGCTGGATCTGAGAGTTCAGATGCAATAATAGATTCTAACTCATCAAATGAGTCATATGGGCTTTGCATCCAGATTAAAGCCTTGATTACCATGCCCCGTACATAAACACATTCGCAGGCAACTGTTGTCCGTACAACTTCCATAAGTGAATCCAATAAACCTCCAATGGTATCCCTGCCACCAGTCCCATTTGATATAGATGAAGTTCTTCTGATGCCTACAACAATTAACATTTAGAAGCTAAGTATGCAATTAGACCATCTATGTACAAAGACTACGCATTTATCAATACTATCCACCAATCCAGCTGGTTTTACACATTCAATAGGTTTAAGTCAAAATAACTAGAGAGATTGGAGATCAATATAGCCATGGAAAGAACTCAAGCAGAGGGTCCCCATTACTTTGATTTACGGATTCATGTAATAAATCCAACTTTTAACAGGATTGAGGGTCGGTATTAAATAGAAAGCATGTAATTTGCATGTCCAAAATAGTATTAAGGGTCCTTTGAGCTATTTAGATCTGTATGCATTTCCAAAGATAAAGTTTTGTAAGTATAATATCACATTAAAAAGATAATAATAAGGTAAAAGAGAGGAGGATGAGATATCCTCCAAAAGAGAAGAATACAGAGAAACAGAAGCTTAGACATGTAACATGGCACAAAATCCCACACTCTAAGAAAAATGTCGGCATTCTTCTCCTATGAAATACACAATATGACTGTATAGACCATACAGAGCCTCAAATTAAAACACCCGAGCCCAACCCCTTGTACTTTTTTCTTTTTTTTTTTAATAACACACTGAAAAAACAGTTTATCTACAAAATAAACTTCTAAATCTAAAGATGGAATAAAAATTATTCCAAGTTGAAGTTATCTTTCCTATCTTCAGAACAAAGCTAGAAGACAATTTCAACATCTAAAGAACAGTGAGATAGAAGAGGAAGGTGAGTCCAATTTGATATGAGCAGTGTTAATCAGCAAAGACATCATTGTGTTGTTTTCTGCTCTCCATACTTAGTATTTTCGGTCCTCTTTTTTTGTGGAAGCATCCCACCAGGAAAAATATTCATCCTCCCCCAGCTGGAGACATAGACCATCACCAATTTGGGCTTATTGCAAGTAATTGGGATCATTCAGCTTGTGCCCATTAAAGAGAGGGAGATACTGATGAAATATAAGAATAATATATTTTGAAGAAACCTAGGCTAGTAGATTATTATTATTCCAGGAAGAAATAGGTTTTCTTGTGTTATTTTAATATGTTGTCTCCTTTGTGTTATTTTAATATTTTGTAAAAGGAAATCTGAAAATTGGCTTTATATGGATGAGTGATTAAGGTTTCCTTAATAGGTAGGCAGCTTTAGTTTAAATAGATCAGGCTTTGCTCTTGTAAGGGGACCTTTTGCTGAATGAATGAATATTATGGGTTAATTTCTGAAAGCTCGCTCCCCCTCTTTGTTCTGCCTACCTTCCTCTTGCCCCCCCTTCTGTCATTATTTTCTTCCCTCTCCCTCTCTGTTTCAGATTTCCCCCTAATCTCTCCTTCCCTGTTTCTCATTCTCCTTCATCTCCTTTTCAGTTCTGCATCCCTCTTCTCCCTCTCTTCCTCTGTTTCTGTCTCTTCTCCCATCTCTCCCTCTATTTGAATCTATACAAGTGTGTGTGTGTGTACTTTAACCCAGATTTGACTATTTTCAGATATCATATGGTGAAGCAAACAAAGAGGGAGGATTCAAAGCAGGGAAGAGGTTTGCTCAGATTCTGAGGGGAAAAAGGGTTGAAAAAAACAATATGGTCTGTTTATTTTGCTGAATGAATCTTGCAGCGGTAGTTACGGCACTAGGGAAAATAGAGGACTTAAACAGTAAGGAGAAGACAGCTCCTGATGTTCAGCCAATTAGAACGAGAAAAAGTATTGAGTTTAAAACTTGCAACAGTCCTACAATAACCACAGATCGGACCAACTATACAATAATTGCATAACAACTACATAGACTGAGGCATGGCAAGCCAACAGAAAACACAAATATACATAATTCATCCACACCATATCCACATGCTTCCTCAGTTCCTCGCCTATTTATACAAGAGAAGTGGTCTACATCTAATTGAAGAAATACCATTTTCACACTTCCTTAATTTATCCCACCCTTTGGTTTCCCTAATCACCCCTTGGTTTCCATGTGAGAGACAAACTATACAACACATAATGACTACATATCAAACAATTTAAAGGGACCTAACTTCTAAATAATCCTTAGAAGAAAATCAGGATTCCACCAAAATTAAAAAACAAAAATACTCTGGCAGTTTAATTATCTGCCTGTCTTCCACTCACTTTTAGTCCCCTTTTATTCCCACCAACCTTATTAACTTACCTTAGAACAAGGTGAAGACCATCCAAAATCTCTTCTGAACAGATCAATTAGAGCAATAGGGCCAACTTTTAGGAGCAAAAAACAAAAAGGCAAGGCATAACTTTGGGGAGGTCAAGTAAGAATATTAAACCGCGAGGATCAAGAACCCTTACAACACAGATGTCATCATATGACCAAAAAAGTCAATAATGATGCTATGCCAAACATCAACAACGAGTAATAATATAGATTACTTTCAGGATGTGCAGTTTCATCTGAATCATGAAGATCTGTAGCCTCTGCATATGTATTAACATGAGCTCCTTCGTCAATATCCTGTAAGCCCAAAGCAAATGCAGCAGCCCGACTTTTACCCATCTCTTGAACTACTCTAGCTGCTGTATGAAGCACAGGTCTAGAAAAGCTACGGAAAGAACTCTCCAGCCTAGAGAAAAGCAGTAAATTACAGATAAGATGCCATTCAATGGTAAGCATTAGACAGCATGAACAAGTACAAAAACAAGTTTTCAGAACCTTCTCATTACAAGTTTTATAAGGGGTTGTGGGCGTTTAGTCTTTTGAGCTTTATCTTTTGAACCTTCCTTTGATGATGCTTCTGGTAACTTGAGAATCTCCCTGGTCAAACGATACCACCCAGCAGCTCGCTCTTCAGTCCTAAAAAGAAGAGGAAAATCCAATCATTACAGCAATGGGTTGATAGCATAACTTCTAACATAGATGCTAGAACTTAACCTAAGAAAGATCAAAGCATGATGATATAGAAGGGTAAGTAGATAAAATTTTTACAACATGAACCACACCTCTCAGCATTATCATATTTTCCCAGTACACATAAAATTGCTTCAAAACAGACTCTTTCACTGGGATCCAAAAGAAGTTGATAGAGCACTGAATTGAACTGAGATCTGATATCCGGCCTCTCTGTGCAAGCAAGTAAACAAGAAATTAAATCATCCCAAATTTCATGGGAATCAATTCTCCTCAAACAACTAAAGATTTTGAAGTCACCAACCATCTAATGCTCGAGCTCTAGATATAGTGTAGCACAACCTGGCTAGAGAAACTCTTGCAAGAACATCATGCAAATGGAGAACATCTTGTAAAGCACCTGCAACGTACAGCAAAATAACCCGAACAAAAGAATTTAAACAACGTGAAATGAAAGCACAGTCATTAAATTCCACAAGGATTTACACCTTACTAAGCACACAAGCAGCAAAAACAACTCAATAAAGAAAAGGAAGTCTCTGGCTTTCCTGTAAATTATATGCTTCAAGAATTATGAATGTTACAAGGGATAGGTGAGTTCTCCATTTTCAGCAGGGCCACAAGACTACAAATTCTTGCATAAAGAATTATATTTATTCTTGGACCACACAACATGGAGGGTTTATCAGGTAGTCTTTAGGACTGGGAAAAAGAAGACACCCATGAAACTTGAGATGGCATAGCAATCAGGAATGCCTACCATACACAACACCAACAAGAAAATCATGGGACATAGAAGACACAGTATATGATGTAATGCAATTCACTGACTTCAAACTAGGAAGAACACAGCGTTCAACAAAACTCCTGTTTTATGTATTTGATTCGGTGGGCAATGGAACTTCATGAATGCAAGAGAACAAGAAAAGGAGGATTTGAGGAATATTCATCCAACATACCTCCAGGCTGCACATGATTCCCTGAAGAAGAATACCCAAGAAGCATTAGACTCAGGAGAGGAAGAAACTTTATTCCAAAATTACATTTGGAAAAAAGAAATCACAAAATATCATTGAAATGGAGAATGATTCTCAAGATTTACTACGTTACCTAAGGCCATTGCGACAGCATAAGGGTCCATTGCAGCTAGCTCAGAAACAATTTCCAATGAATGCCTCACAGAAATAGGATCAGCAAATGAAATCCTGCAGTCAAGTCTGCTTAGTACCGGAAACTATAAACCAGCAAGGAGAAAAGAAACATGCAAGAGTTAATTGTCCATGAATATTTAAGGTAAAACCACAACAAAAGCAATCAGGAAAAAGTTGCTCAAACAGATAAGAGACAAAACAAACAATCCAATTCTTCCATATAGCAGATCAAGTTCTAGGCCCTGGTTCTTTAAAAATCCAGGATCCAGAAATCCTCTCAATTCAAAGATATCAAATAATTGCAAACCGTAAAGCACGATTTCATCCCAATAGATTTTTTTCCATCACAACAGCTTAAGCTGTTAGAAGGCGACCAATGAATGATTTTATTAATATATTTAATGTGCCCCTAATACCAAAGAACTAAGTGCCCCAAGAAGAGAAAAATGCACAGGCCTGCCATACCTAGCACAAAAATTAATTTTAGTTAAGAGAAAGAAAGTGAAAAGGATAAAAATCCAAACCACTTGATCATGAATGCTCTAGTCCTTGTCAAGGACCATTTCATAATCAAAGCTTAAGCTGTTTAAATAAGGCCAATGAATGGTTTTGTTAATGTCTCTAGCACAAAGCTGTGTCCATAAAACTCCAGTAAGTTACTTCCAAAAAAAACTTCCAATCTCAAACTGATGTCGTTTAGGAAAGAAATACCATTGCAATTTCAAAAGAGTAAATTGCACTGGTATTTCTTTTGTTTTTTAAATGGTAAAGATCAATTTATAGCATTCAGTCAAATGAGAAATTGTCTGCAGCCATTAAAATATAGTTGGTTATTGAGGTCCTAATTGGAAGGCGGCATCTCGCTATGAAGAGAGGTTACTAGATATTAAGTATGAATTTGAGTGTTTTGGGTTTAATCTCAACCTGATGCATTCTACATTGCTGTAGAAAAGCATTGAACTTGGATAGCATCAGTTATCTTTTTTGAAGGAAACAATTGCTAGGCTCAAGCATAATTTTCAATGGCATGCCATGGCTATGGCGTTACAATTGTCATTTGGCAGAGAGCACACCATCTTGGCAGCTTGAAGAGCCAGTTTTTGAAGTCCATCTCTTCAACAATGCACTCACTTTGTTCGTCCTCTTTCTTTCCTTTCTCAGCCTTCCAGCATCAAGTTTTAATCACATCTCCAACTTCTTTCATTCTTCAGTTTTGGTTTTCTCTCTGTTCATTCATCTCTCCCTTCTCCGATTTCATCGTGTCATCTTTTCCTTGTCCGTTATTGAAGTTGTGTCCCTCACTGACTGTTTATTTTCCTCATTCTCCATATATGTGTTCAAAGAATTTTAGAGAGTGGCATAACATGCAAACATTCACTCACCTATAAGCAAGTCCTAAATATATACCTCATGCTCACTATTTATGACTCAACATCAAGAACATGATTAAAGTATTTATGATAGAAAATATGGCAAATGTTATTTTAGAAAGAAATAATTGTTTTTGCATTATTTAGTATTTTGTAAGTTTCTTTCTAAGGAAGGAAACCTGACCTGCTTTTGTTTTTTTTTACTCTTTATAAATTTTAAATCTGCAAGTTGAGCTTTCCTTATAGGGAAGGAAACCTCAAGCTTATATTTATTTCATTTTATGTTTCCTTCATAAGAAGGAAACCTTAATTGTGGCTTTTATAAAAAACCACCATACAGCACATGTAAGGAAGTTCTTAGAGAGTTGGAATGAATTGCTGAATTTTGCGAATGTTTCTTAGCCCTGCGTCTCTCCCCTTCTATTCTCCTATCTATCAGTTCTGCGTTCCTCTCCACTTCCCCTGCTTTCTCTGTTTTCTGTCATCTCTCCCCTCTGTTTCGCTCCCCCTTCACCTCTCGCTCTCTGATTCTGTTTCTTCTTCCTCATCCTATTCTGTTCAAATCAATGTGAGTGTGTGTGTTTTACATCAATTTAGGCACTTGAGAATTTCCTTGCCTGCTTAATCCTAAATAATCTAACCAAAGAACCATATGAAATCAATTCAATACAGTTGATATGGTGCCTTATGTCATTGTATGCGTGCACAAGTGCAAGCACATGTACCCTTTTCCACATAGTTACTTTACCAATTATAATGCTTACATTTCAAGAAACATCTTCAAAAGCTCTTAAGGGACCATCAATATCCAATCAACAAGTTAAACAATTTGTTGACGTTAAGATTTACAAAGAAAGTTTAGAGAACATCAATACCAGAACTCCCTCTCCATATTAATTTTCATATATATATATATATGCATTATCTTTTTTAGACAGCACATGTTATTACACAAGTCTTTTATCTTAATTCTAGATTCCAGATTATCTAATTATATACAGCATACTTTAGTGTGCCATGCACCACAGCCCCAAGAGCCTCTGCAGCAACAAGGTGCCACATACCATTAACAACTAAGCCAGTATATCATACTTCATAACGAAAAAAATAATAATATTCATCTGCATGTTGCAAAGCAAAAATTCAAAATGTCAAACACATGAGTATCTAAGTAACTTACCCTTGTACAGCACGATGCAAAAATGCTGGATTTCCAGGATCCAAAGGAAGTCTTCTCAAAGCACTCAGCGCAGAATATTGTAAATTGGTTCGGATGATAGACTATATCAATCAAGATTATTCAGGCACAACAAAAATAAGCAAATTTAAAGCCTTTAAGTTGAATGGACATCTATAATAAAATAAGATTTATTGCTTGGGATTAAATAGTTGTAAGAATAAAAAAACTTAAACCTAAAACAAGTCACTGAACCTCAGTTAAGATGTTAAAAGCCCATGAAAAAAATTTACATCTTATTTGGATAAGAAATTGTTGAAAAGAGCTTTTAGAGAGAAAAGCTCATTGAAATTGGAGAGCAGTAGAAATGAGCTTTCGAGCAAATGTGCTTCTGAACACACGAAAGTTGGAGCCTCAGAACTCTGCTTCTGAAGAATGTCCCTTTCTTCCTCTTCAACCCCAAATCTCTCTTCTTGTCACTCATCTCACCCCCAACTGTCGCACACCGATGAAGCTCATTATCTCTATTCTCCACGAAGGCTTCAGATCCTCCTAATGGTAATTTTTTTCTAACATTTTTAAAGGGTGCTAGTGTATATAATCGTTTATTACCATTTCAGTTTTTTTGAATTAAATATTCCATAATTTATCAATTTATTCTATGTGTTTAAAATTTAAGATTTTTATAATTTATCAATTTTTCTTTTTTATTATATTTTCTAAAAAAATTGAAATTTAAAGTTTCATATTTTTCCCTAAAAATATCAAATTAGTCATAAAAATATATATCATAAAATTCTGTCCATTTTTGTTATTATACATCTATAATGACTTTTGAATTTCATCATTTAAACAAATTTCAATTTATCAAACCAACTTTAAAAAAAAAAGTATCCAAACACAAATCATGTTACAGTTACAAACTTTTATCTTAACTTCAATTTGCAAACCTTAGTTCATTCTAAGTATAGTTTTGCAACTTTAATCCAAAAACACCCAAAATAAATAAATGAGTAACTAACTAGGGCAATATGATGGCCTTTTGGGCCAATCCCAATAACACCGTTCAACAGCAATCAATCATGCAGCAAATCTTTCAATCATTCCCATTTGCCTTGCACATAACAATATGATTTAGTGCCCTCTTTCAAAAGGTGGGTTACGAAATTCTCAAGTTTTAATGTTTTATTCTTCCCTGTGGCTCTCGCTTCCTCCAACTTGGTTTCCTTACACTCTGCTGCAAAAGTCGTGTCTAATCCTAAAGAACAGATAAAAAAGATAGGGACAAAATAAAACTTTTATAGGAAGAAGATAGTGAATAAAGAACTGCATAGCCCAGCTAAGCTTCAGGACCAGGCAAGAAAAATGATGGATCCTTTGCATATCACTTCCTTTAAGAAGTGAACTGGTACTGTCACTTCCTTACTGATAATAGTCCCTTGAGGACTTAGAGAAGACATAAGTTGCTCTGAACCCAACTTAAGTGATCACCTGCACTAATGCTGCTGTTCAGGAATACTGGACAATTAACCACAAAGAGCAGGTGAATTCCTCTATTCCTTCTGACCACCAAGATTGTTGGTTCCCCACTGACAGTAACACTACTAAGCTCAAGAGTGATGGCTCATTCTCACCTACCTCCATAAAAGCAGCAATAGGGGTCGGGTCATATGCAGGCATCATTCAAGCTGTTTCATCAAGGGTTGGCGCAAACTACTTGCTGATTCTAGTTTTTTTTTTTTCCTGAACTTCTTGCCTGTAAAAAAGCTACTGAGATAGCTGTGGAGTTTTAGGAATCAGAACGTCATCATTGAAATAGATTGCCTGGAACTTTTTTAACAATATAACGAGCAAGAATGTCTCCTGCTGTGCTTGGTCTTATCATGGGGATAATTGAAGACTTGATTAAGAGAGATGATCTGATGCATTCCATCTCCTTTTCGATTGTGAAACATGAAGGTAATTCTGCTGCACATTGGCCGGCAGTCTCTTCTTTAAAGGGTGTGGGCTCTAATGGCT
This sequence comes from Prosopis cineraria, assembly GCF_029017545.1. NCBI lineage: Eukaryota > Viridiplantae > Streptophyta > Magnoliopsida > Fabales > Fabaceae > Prosopis > Prosopis cineraria. The sequence goes on from NW_026555332.1 coordinate 1,398,493, forward strand.
GGGTTCTCAGTCCTCCACTCCCTCTTCCTGAGATTCTGACTAAAGATCAGCACTCTTCTCATCTATTTGACCAGAAACCTGTGATTCATAGGGATAGAGAAGGCAATGGTTGATTTTCTCCCTCATTTTGTCTTATGTTTGCTTAGGTCTCTGCTTAGTTCTGGCTTATGACTTTGCTTTGCTATTTCTGTCTGGTTGTGAACTCTTGTTTTTTTTCAGTTTTAATGAAAGGTTCTATCCTTGCTGCTTAGAAAAAACAAAAACAAAAACTAAGATTTAGGAGCCTTTACAGTGAACATTAGTGATCTAGTAACAAAGGTGACAACTCTGCTGCTGAGAGACCAATTTTGGGGCATGAGTACAAATTGACTGAAAATCCAGCAAGGACAGGAAGAAAAGTCCAGTCTCCTCCCAAGCCTTGGCTTCCACCGAGACTCACAAAATTTGCCTGCCACCCAGCTTCCCTCACAGTCTCCTAATTTTCCACCATCCTAACCAATAGAAATCCTCCTTATCTGCCATTGCGTGTCTTAACCCCAAAACATGCTTCCCTGGAAATTTCTGATGCATACTTCCCTTAACAAGACTCTTATTTTATGTATACATATTTTCCTAACCTGTATGTCACATAATTATCATCTTTTCATGAGTCACTAAGATATTGGTTTGTTTTCACATTGCACTGACTTCATCCCAACCCAATTATACTTCAAGCAACACAAACAAGTAGCAAAATTAAGTGCAGAAGATAGTTGCAAAACAATTTTACCTCTTTGTCGCCACCTTTAGCACCTAGCATGCCTTTTTTCCGCTTTTGTGGTGCATCACCCACCTAAAACATTAAAATAAAAGAGGTAAAGAAAGCTCAAGAAACATAAATTCACAAGACTTAGGGTTATACAAGAAAACAAAATGACATGTTAACCGCTTCACCTTCAGATATGGTGAAATCCATATCCATATGTTATAAATAATAATTTAAAAAAAAAAAGAGAGAGACCCACAACTCAGAAGTCATGAACAGTGCAGCCCAGATCAGACTCCGTCCAAAGCATGGGATCACAATTTATCTAGTTTTATAATAAAAAAATGTAATCGCATGTGACTGTAACTGATCTTTTCTTCTCAAATCTTAAATAACACATTTAAAACTTTCTAAGTAGTTGATCAAATTTAAAATTAACATGGTCCAGGGGAGCACGCCAAAGTCAAAAAATATTGTTCAATTAAAAAAAGAAAAGATGAACCAAAGTTTAGGAACTTCCAAAAAAAAAAATCCTAGAAGACGTTTAAAAAAAATCAATTATTAAACAAGTGGGGCAAGCCAGCCCTAGACTTTAAAGAAACAAGGAAAAGAAAGTCATAATTCTCTGTAAACTGTAAATAGTCTTATAGCTAATAAATTGCAAGGAGTAACAACATAACCATGTCCTCCGACATATTATCATAAACCACTAAATTTGTAAAAAAATTTGTATAGCCAATAAAGACTTTCGGGTAGCACAAACCTTCTCCAGTATGCCAAATACAATTTCATACAATCTGGACAAAATTTCAGAATTATTTGAAGAAGCAGACGTAAGAGCCTTCAAAGCTTGCAATCTTCGTGCATGAACTTCAAATCAACCAAATAAATAAGGGTCAAGACCATCTCAACATGGCAAAAAGATAGGGGAAAAAATGATTTGACTTCTAAAAGTCAGGAAATTACGAAATTAATGGAGATTTCAATGTTTGAATAGGTCTAATTTAACTTCACATGAATACCATCTGTAGAAATCTGACAATCTATCATACTCTATTATGCATATAATTTATTTTTTTCTGTTTTAATGTACAATAAATATTTTATTATAAGGAAAATATGCCCAAGTTCACAGGAAATACAGGACAAGCCAAGCCCCGTGCTCAGAATATTAAAACATATCTCCTTCTGCCATTTTAGCAACTTTAACCATTGTGACAAACCAGGCCTAGCATTTGCCAGAGGCATAATACCACTCCCAAGCAAGAATTTTCTTCTGTGCTCCTCAATATTCTGGCCTTCCATTCATAATAAAACATCTCTATTCTCCATACATTCCTAACCTCTAATATCTCAATCTTACTTCAAACTGAAAATGTCAATAAAAAAAATTCAGAACTATACATACACACAACTACAGAGCAATTACTACCTCCATCCCATTTTGTAAGATGATTTTTGGAGATTTGACATCCTATAATATAAGATGTTTTGAGAAAAATAATGATTTATTATGAAGCTTATTCCAAAATTATCCCTCATTATTTCACTCCTTAAATATACTTCTTTCTCCCTCTCCCTTATTAAGTGAAGGGTATTTTTGGAAGTTCATAAAGATATAAAGATTTCAAACTGCATTTAATTGTCTTCAATGGTATTCACAATTTTACCAGAAAATGTCTTAAAATGGGGCAGAGGGAGTATTTCATATTAACAGTCCATTAAGCAACAGTTTCTCATTCTCAGGTCATTTTTAAGGTTTGATTGTTGTTGATTTTTTTTTTCCCTCTGGATATCAATAAAAAAACTTCTAAGGGAATACAAATAAGTGAACTCACAAATAGAGACATACCTTATGCCACAAATGGTTAAAAACATCTCAAGCAAAATTGGGGAGAGGGGGCCTTACATTCAACATCAGCATTTTTGGCTTCTGCAGTAAGCTGTTCTACTATCCGTGGAACAACATCAGCTCGAGTAACACCTCCAACAGCATCAATGTCAGCCAAGGCATCCCAGTTTGGAGTGGGTATCCCACCCCCTGTACCCACACCTTGGGAACCAGTGTCAGACAAAATTCTGGCCAGATAGTAATAGACATACCGTAGCACGCTTCTATCTTCACATTGCTGATTAAGCTGTAGAAAAAAGATAATACTATATGATTTGACTAAAAAAAGGGGTTGATAAAGTATGTAAGCACAATTTTTCCCATGAAATTCAGAAAGACATTCCTGTATATCCCGTAGAGCAGCTCTAATTCAAGAAGGCACCACAAATAGTCCATGGGTATAGAGGGACACACAAGGAATGGTATCTTAAGAAAATAAAGTAGAACCAAAGACATACCATGAGAAGTGAAGGTGCTAATGAAGGGTCCACTGAGTTATACACAGCAAGTTTTGGAAATACATGACGCACTAGTTGCCGCTGAGAATTTTTCTACAATGGAGCGATCATCAAAACCAAACTATATTACTAGAGTATTCAGTCAAGAGACAAAAATATGATCATGTAGGTTCATGAGTGCCAACGCTTACTTGATCAGATGTGGCAGCTAGTTCATGAATACTTCTGGCGAGCTGGGAATATGAAACTGGCTGTAATACAAGTGCACAACACATCAACCACACAGGGCTATACATTATCATTTTCCCCTTTGTGCAAATAAAATCTTCAAGAGTATGTTTATCATTAACTACCAATTCACCAAGGGCAAATAGTAGCACAGCTTTTCAAGCACGACGAGCACAAGTGATGCTGTTAAACTTAAAACCAACTATCTAACTACTCTGATCATCTCCGATCTCTTTAAAATCATTGAGGAAAGCAACCTATTGATCAAATATACTAAACCAGAGCTTGTAGAAGAAAAAGGGAGATATGCAATTCCAGACCTTTTTCCTTTGCTTTTGCGGCATTATATTAGTCCTAACTGGGGCTAAAGCAGCTTTGGCAACGGTTAGGGTGTCGGTCTGGATCTGCATAAACGTGGTTCTCTTGGACTTCTTTTCCCCGGCCGGCTTGCCCAGCGCGGTTGGCTGAGCTGCCGGAGCCGCTGTCGCCGAAGTTGAAGCCGTGGACGATGCCGTTGTTGGGTCCGACGTGATTAGATCCATGAGAGTCGTCCCTGATGAGTCCTGTGAAAATCCGAATGAAGAACACGTTCAAATTTCGAGGGAAATCCCCAGGAAGTGCAACGTGATGCAGAAAGAACAGGAAAGGAAGTTGAGAGGAATTACCGCCATCGGAACTGTTGCTTGTCTTCAGATCAAATTACCAGAGAGAATTTGCACTTGCTGTTCTATATGCCAGTTAGTTGGTACTTCGTCCGGAAGGCCAACCACGAAATTGGGCACAGCGTGCTCAAATCGCCCATCGTTACTTTTTTTTATCTTTTCTGCCCTTTTTTTTTTTTTTTGTTTTGTGTTGTGGAGGGGGGGTGGTTTTGGAGGCCAAATTTTATCTTTTCCGCTGGATCTGAAGTTTTCTTCGTTCTCCAATTATTTTACTTTTGCATTAGTTAAAATTGTGTTTTTTTTTTTTTTTGGGTCAGCAGTTAAAATTGTGTTTATCAATACCTTGACTCTTGAGTATAAAGGAAAATAAATAAATAAAATCATGAATAAAAAGTTTAGATAAATTATACTATGGAACAGTGGAACTATTAAGTTTACCTCTAATCCTATACAGTACTTTTAGATATATACAGATTGCTCATTAACCATGTTTTTACATCAACTATGAAATTTAAAAATAAAATGCATTTTTTTTTTTATCTTGCCATGTTCAGGTTAAGAAAGGAGCGTCTGCTTGAATTTGAAGCTGTAAATTTAACCACCTTTTATCTAACAGCTCATTATAATCAAATCCATTTGACAACGAATTGGATATTTCATCATTTATTTAGTATATATATTAATAACTTCAAATTAAATTTCATTTAATTATAATTTAATTTATCCGCAAAATTTAGGTGACTAGATTGATTCAAGAAGCACAATTGGGGGTAAGTAAAAATATCAAAAGAAGGCAAAAAGTTACTCTGATCCCAAATTATCACATAACATTGAAGGAATTTTATTGTTTCAAAATAAAAGATAATTTGATAAAAATAGTTTCATTATAATATTTTTTTCAATGTTATTTTAAATGAAAAGAAAATTAAAATGATTATAAATTTAAAATTGTATTAAATGAAATGTATTTTTTAATTTTATATTTTTGTTTTAAAAAAATAAATTTGTCTAAAGTGTCATAATTGAGTTTTACTTATATGCAAATTCGGGATACAAAGAATATATCTGAAACAGACGAGATTGCTTCCATGCCATCGCAATGACAACTTGAAACCATGAAATTAAAGGAAATGTGGAATGAGTATATTTGTACTCAATATGTGTTGAGTACTATTATTTTTTTTTTTCCTACCAGACAATATGAATTGAGTACTATGCTTAACAAACTTGTCGATGGGCCTAGTGGGCCAATAAAGGATCTCCAGTCTTATACGCCTTGGGAACTTTTCTTCCGTCTGTGAAACTTCATTTAGCTTTCATTTTGGGTTGCTGATCCAGGTCCATCATTCGTTACACGGAATTGAATAGAAAATAAAAAATAATTTTACGACATAGAAACTATTTTATGTACCCGTACATTTTAAAAAAATGGTAATAATATAATAATAAAGTACCATTGCCATTGAATATTAATATAATATAATACTATTTTTCCTTCATGGCTATACGAGAAACTTATTGTTGTTTCATAGTACTCCTTCGTCTTTCTTGAGAGTAGTTCATGGAGGTTTTGTTCCATCAGCTTTTATCTGGTCTCGTTTTATTTTGTGTCTGTCTTTTGTGTCTGGGCTTGGGCCCTTTTATGTTGTAATCTTTTTATTTGTGTTTAATAATTCTTTTTTCTGTTATTAAAAAATATTATCAATGTCAGTTTTTGTGCCTATAAGATGCTTCGGAATCTATTTGTTTCTCACTTTTTTTTTTTGGGCCAGCTATTTGTTTCTCACTTTGATGATGTAGTAACACGCTTTGAATGTACCAAAGCTCTAAGGGAAGAGATAGAGCAACGGATGAAACTAATTAAGTCTGCCATGAACACAAACCTTGGAGAATCCAAAAATATTTTGTGTTTATTATATATAATATAATCTACTCCCTCTGTTAAAAAATGTAAGGCATTTTTAATTGAATCTCACCCCAATAAAATAATTACCCACTTTTCAACTAACCTTATCTTTTCATCTTTACCCTTATTAAACACTCTATAATAAATATAAAATCATTATCAATGAGGGCACTTTTGAAAAAAGAAAATGATTACATCTTGAAAGACTAAAAATGTCTTATATTTTTTCACATCCAACTCTCAAAAAATAACTTACATTTTTTAATAGAGGGAGTATAAGATTTTTTTTTCTTTAATAACTAGTGAATTCTTTTATGCTATGTTTGGATACACATGACTGTGAATTTAAATTTGAGCCAAATCCATTGTTTGGATAATTAAAAATGTATGGATTTGGATTTGACCCAAATCCAAATTCAAGTTCTCCCTCAATCTCTTTGTAATTTAAAATCTTTTTTAAACCTCTACTATTTTAAATCATAACTCAAGCTCTTTTATAATTTGACTAAAATGCATGAAGGCTTGATCGACCTAACAACAGTAATTAGACTAAACCACCAAAGTTAACGGAAACAAGCTGCCACCATTGACAAGGACGGGACAACCAACTTCCATCGAGACCGGACTAACAGTGACGATGGGGACGAGAAGACCTGCTTCCACCAAGACCAGACTGACGGCGACGATAGGGATGGGATGGCAGACTTCCAACGGGACCGGATCGATGATGATGACGAGGACTAGAAGACCTACTTAGACTAGCACCAGACCGATGAAGACGACGGGAGCCAGACGGTTGACTTCCACTGAAACTGAATCTATAACAATAACAAGATTGAAAGTCCAACTTCCACCGGGCAAGGACCAAACGATGACCTTCCATCACCATTCCTTCAATTTGGTGGCCGTCACCATCACCATCACCATCTAATGTTGATGGAAGTCGACCATTCGGTTCTCATCGTTGGCATCGATTCAGCCTGGTGGAAGTCGACCATCCGGTGCCCATTGTCGTTGGTTCAGTCCCGATAGAAGTCAATCGTCTGGTACTCGTCATCGGTGTCAGTCTGATCTTCATGAAAGTCAGCCACCTTGTCCTCATCGTCGGCATTGGTCGGTCCTGGCAGAAGTTGATCGTCTGGTGCCTGTTGTAGCCATCGGTCTGGTAACGATGAAAGTTGGTCGTCTAATCCTAATCATCATCACTAGTTCGGTCTTGGTGGTAGTCGACTGTCCCGTCCCTATTGTAGCTGTTGGTCCGATCCCCATGGAAGTCTGCCATTTGGTGTCCGTCATCACCATCGATCCGATCTCGATGGAAGTCGGCCGCTCGATGCTCATCATCATCGTCAATCCCATCCTAGTGGTTGCGACTGTCTAATCCCAGTGGAAGTCGAAGGTCCTGTCTTGGTTGTCACCGGTGCCATAGTCCCAATCAGCTTTGTTTGTTTGATCTTGTTAGAAGTTGGTCATTCGAATCGTCAAGTTTGACTAATCTTTCAAATTTTTTTAAATTCAAATTTAAAATTTAAAATTTAAAATTTTATTTTAAATCTAGACAAAGGATTTTAATATTGTAATTTCAAATTTTTTATATCATCTAAACAAAGAATTTAGAATCTATGAATTTTAAATGTGAGATTTCAATTATGAGATTTTAAATTCAAATTCCCAACTTAAATCCACCCATTCAAATACAACCTTAATAAATTTTTAAATCAATAAAATGTATAAATTAAATCATCATGATCAGCTAATTAAGTAACCGTCCTTTGAGAAAATCCAAAGTAAATGATGAACACAGGTCATTGATTAAACCATCAAGTTTTGTTTGATATTATTGAAGCATTCTCCGCTGTCATGTTCTATATTCTTTGTTTTAATATATATTTGACTTGGCTTGTTGCATACTCAAATCACCATTTGTTAATTCCTGCTTACTGGTTTTGATGAGTAGCTAGGGATACGTCTCTACCATTATGAGAATACTTCTAGTTATTGTCTCATTAAATTGTCTAGCACAGCTTTCGCTTTCATTTATTAGTTAGTTCTCTACTCTATTACTGATACTAGCACGTACTGCCACCTCAATATTTTTGGTTTATGCCTTTATGGTAATTAACCAGCACAGGCAAAAAACTGTTACCTCTGTGCGTGCGCGTGCGTGTGTGTGTGTGTGAGTTATTGCACTGACTTGTTGAAACTGTTGCCTACTGATACTGATAAGTTATTGCACTGACCAGGCGACACTTTATTTGATTTTAAGAACCCTTAGCTTGCTTGTATGAACAATACACACCTACAAACACATTGAATAAGATTCTCTCCATACGCAGAAGAAATGATAGAAAGGGAAGTTTTGGTAAGCCCTAGATTATGTCAAGTGGATTCTCCCCATTTGGGAAGAATCAAGTCTCAAAAGCGATATGTGCGTAACACACACAGCGCCACTCATCGCCCCTTTCGGTGTATGGAGTTAAAAAAAAAAAAAAAATTCTCTATGCACTCTACTGTCAGTAAACACATTAATCATGAGATAACTCAAACCTTTTACATTACCTCATATTAAATATGGACGTATAGATGAAATATAAATTTCACAAAGAATTTTTTTTGTATGGCTTTCTCTAAATAAAATATCGTAAAACATTTAGTTTAATTTATGCTATAAGGATATAATTAACCAGAAAAGAGAAAAGCATGATGGATATATACCCCCCCGGGCCACACACACACACACACATAAACGAAAGATCAATTCAACCGATGATCCATCGAAACTCCCTTGTACATATGCTTATACAAACAATAAATACAATCATATACAAAGAAAATTACATGGTGCTGATTCATTATTCAATCCTATTAGACTCAATATTTTGATCTACAACACAAAAAAGCCGGCCGGTTTGATCACACTATGTCCCCTCGAGGAAGTTATTTGACCGATCATCGTGAGCTTTAGCAGAAGAAGAAGAGGTTGGAGTTCGACAGACAGGACAAGAGTCGTGTAGCTTGAGCCATGGGTCAACGCAACGAAGGTGATAAAGATGGCCACAATCAGGAAGCAACCTTAACGTGTCTTCATCTTTATAATCCGCTAAGCAAATAGAACAAGAATTAGAAGGATCTTCAATATTATTGCTGGAATAATGGTTTTTATTCTGCTTCATCTCAGAGTAAGAGAGCTTGGGGAAGCTGTTGAGAGTGGAATCGTCAAGGCCACGTTGTGCTGCCGGCACGGCGGCGGAATCCGGAGGAGGAGGAGAGCGAACAAGGAAATTGAACACGAAGGTGTTGCCGGAGAGCCGGTGGAGGCGGAGGCAGGCAAAAGAGATGGATAGGATTAGAAAGACGACACCAAAGACGAAGGCGACGGTGCCGCTGTTGAGGTTCATCTGTAAATATTAAAGCCAGAAGCGATAGATTGAGGATGGATCTTTTGGGAATCAATGGAAGCTAAAGGTCAACCATTTCTTGCTTTTCAATCTTTCATTTTCTTTTAAAAAAAACAAAATAAAAATGCATTTCAAGTACTTTAATTTAATGAATTCTATGGAAAAAAATCATGCCTAGCAATTCAGATATTAAATTTAAATACTTATGTAATTAATAAAAACTAATGATTAAAAATCAAATCAAATTTGACTATTGTATTGTCAATTGATTTGAAATTCGGTTCAGTATAAAAAAATCGCTTGAGGATTGGGCTGTTTTGAATTGAAAATCGAATCTAATTTTTTTAAAAATCAATCTATTTAAAAAAATATTAATTTTTATCTTTTATTTTTTATCAATTTTAAAAAAATGACTGATTTTTTAATCATTTAATATTATGTGCATTATGTAACTTATTAAATTATGATAAATTTAAAATATTTAGTTTATTTTGAAGTTAAATAACAATCTCATATTTATTTTTTTATATTTAAATTATTATATGTATATAAATTTTTTTAATTTAAGATGATTAGTCTAACCTGATTAAATCCTATGAATTATAAACTTTTGACTTTTTCAGTTTAATATTGGATCCGATTGTGAAAATATTGATAAAAATATTAAAAATAATGATATTTTTTTCATGGACGAGAGAGACTTAACATTTAAAAATTAAGGATATAAGAATTGTAGATTCATTCAAGAGTGTTTCTACTGTACGCTAACGTAAGTCGATAATTGTGACTATTTTTTAATGCCAATTATTAATTAAATAATTAGTAATTTATTAGTATTGAATTTTTGAAAATTTATTTGTTAATAGAATTATTGTTTTGAAGATAAATTTATCAGTAATATTTAAGGTGTGAGTCTTTTTAGTTTTTATAGATATAATTTTAAAAATAAGATTAAAAAATTGAAGGTATATGCCATAAGACTCCAAGTTAAGTTTTTTTTTTTTAAAAAAATGAAAGTAACTACAGAAGTACTTAAAATTTTACATTTTTAAAATTTGATATATTAAATACCACAAAACTTATTAACTTTATTTTCTAAAATAATCATGATTTTTAAAATTTTCAATACTTTTTTCTAAATGATGCTTTAATGTCATTTCCTCTCTATTTTATTTTTATTTTGTTTTGCTTCCTTTTGTGTGTTTGTGTGTGTGTGTGTGTGTTTTTTATACAAAAGCAAGCAAGAGCTAGAAAGGAAGAAAAATAAAAAGGAAAAGAGGACAAACAGATCAAAGCCTAAGCATAACACTTGTCCCCTGAAAACATGCTAAAACAACCAACCGAAACACTAGGGATCCAATTAACATCTTAATGTCCACTATGGCAGAGTTTGGCCATGTAATTGGCACATTGAAATTGAATCATGCTTTCGTGTGCATGGTGAAGTTGTTGAAAATTGTGCCCTATAATCAATCATAATACCATACACATTATTATTTAATAAATTTTTCTTTTATTATCATATCAATTGCATATTTACTATGATAACTATATCTTTGGACAAACTATAGTGATTGTCATAAATGTCCTTGGCTGGTCATATATGAGAGATCATAGATGAAACAAGACTAGTATAACTCTGATTAATTATAGAGATACAAATCAAAATCATAGGCACTTGAAAGAGTACAAAGTACTGAACCGACCAACTATAAGAAAGTTGAATGCTATAAGTCATAAGCTTATTTCATATGTAACTATATTACTAAACCCGTTGACCTGAGATTATCATGAATTCCTACATAATGACCACTGAATTTTGATCTAGTCAAAAGTGACTTTTAACTGGGTGATCATAAAGGCTATGATTGAGTTTAGTGACATTCATGCAGAGGGGTATGAGTGGTCAAGATGAAATTTATCCCTCACATTAAGTGAGAGATATTATTGGATCTCTTGATAAGTAAGACTGAAAAAATGTATGGCCATACTACAATGAAAAGGGTTTTTTCATTGCTATAGTCAGTTCACTTAAAGATCGAGAAAGTAATGATTAGGTAAAGGAGAATGATAATTATATGTTTCACACTTCACCGAAATATCGTGTGACAAAAAGAATGTGATACGGTTGCATAATAAGTTACATTGGATCATCGATCTTCATGTGAATTAGATAGTTGCAATGTTTTGCTAGAGGCCACTTGTGACTTGTGGGCTAATAGCATAATTAGCCTATTGCTAATTTTACATGGGCTAAAGTCGCATACAAGAACTCTCAACTCGAGTTATAAGTCTAAGTTTATTGAATTTGAAATATATCTAGATTCAATAAATGTAATATAGGGTAAATGAATTTATATATATATATATTTGAATATTTATTTGATAAATACTTATATATATTTATATGAAATATAAAATTTAAAATATAATTATATATATATATATATATTCATGTGTGTGTATCTAATAAATAAATATATATATATATATATATGTATGATATGTGTATATGATATAAAAATTAAATATATATATATATATATATATTGAACTACATGTGTGTGCGTGTGCGTGTATTCATATATATATGTGATATATATTATATTATATTATATCATATTATATTGTGTTGGTTTTAAATTTAATTTTATATGATAGATTAAATTTAATAACTAACATGAATTGAGAGAATATCATGTCAGTTTTATAATTTAAATTTATAAGATAAATTTGAATTAGATATGATATCATAGATTAAATTTATGAGATAAATTTAATTAAATTTTTTGTGGGTTCTTTAAGTGAAAAATGAAAACCCTGATCCATATACTATATATATAGATAGGGACATACTTTATGAGGAAATAGAAAATTAGAAAAGCTCTGACAGCAAAAACACTTTGAGAGCCACGAAACACCTTATAGAAAGGAAAACTAATGTTCAAAGAAGAATAGATGCTAGGAGCACTAAAACGCTATTCAAGTTAGAGAGCTGTTTGTGTAAATACCGGTAAAGGGAGCATATTTACATCATCAAGTCCTGAGATCCAAACTCTTAAAGAGAACATGCGCTAAGTTTGAAGAATTAAAAGGTAACTCTTCTATCCACCTTGATTTAAATAAGTTCGTTCGGTCCACATCAGGATAGAGACTTTAAAAATTTAATCTTTCGCTACGCCTTCCTATCTAACAGAAGTTCCATGCCATTTATGAGAAATAAAATATCCTTGATATAAGCTAGATTATTATGAAGATGATGATCTAGAGCGCTGTCAGATTAAAGTGTGCTAGGAGCATTTATAAAATTTGAATAAAGCCTTAGTCCATGAAGAATAATCTTTTGACATGCTTCAAGACTAGTTTTAATCACCATAATCTCTGTACCAGTTACTGTGCATTGGCCTAAGTTCTTATGAAAGCCCATTATCCATTCTCTTTTGTGTTTCTAATTACTCCTCCACAAGCTGCATTTTGGTAGCTTCAAATAGAGGCATCCACGTTAACACATAAGTAAGACTTAGAGGGGATTCCATACCTCTTCATGTTTACAAGAGCCATGAAAAACTCTATAGAGGAGCTCATCCTAAGATATCTACTCCATAAGCAAATGTAAGCACTTATGCGGTATTTTAGTGGGAGTTGGGTTAAGGCTTTCAAAACTAAATCTGCAATAAGAAGTCAAAAGTTCCCAATAAATCATGCTAAAATATTAGTTTATGGCCACTTGTGAAATTTCTCACATCTTGAGTTATGCTTGATATTCCAATTTAGCCAGTCCTATAAGTCATTGGGGGAAAAAAGGATAAGGCAGTTACTAGTTAAGATTTCTTTTTTCACAACAAAGGAAAATAAACTATACAGTAGTCAGAGCATCCTGTTGCATCACAAGGACTAAGTCATAAAAAGGAAAATTCAAAAGATGAAACCTAGTTATGCATGATAAGGCCTTCTTCGCAAGGACATTCACTATTTCATTAGTATCTCTATAAAGCCTTTGAACATATACTTCCTAGGCACAATTCAACAGGGCTTATATCTTAGAGACAACATTAGAATTCAGTTGAGTAAGAGAAATTGTTTCATTTATTTCTTCAATAGTTTCCAAAGAATTCAATTCAATAATAATATTTCTATACTTGAGATCTCAAAAAACTTTAAGCCCCTACAAACAAGCACATTACTTAGCATGTAGTGGATCTCCATCATTCATCTTAAACATGAATCCACTTTGAAATTCTGCCATATTATTGCAAATCAAACTAGCATATCTGAAAATATTCTCTATTACAACATACGCACCATCCACATTCAATTTATTCCATCCATCAGTAGGCAGGTACTAAGTTCCACTTAAGATAGGACTAGTATACCTCCACCATGTAGTTCTGTGAGCTTACTCCAATACTCTTTGAAAGTATTCATAATAACTAGAATCTTAGCATTGATAGCAGTATTCAAAGTGGTTTTGTCTAGAAAAATATTCTTATTCCGTTTCTTCCAAAGAAGCTAACACACAGTAGAGAAGAAAGAGCTCCAAGGAACACCTCTCTTGTTTCTTTAGGATTGCACATTCCATTTGATCCACTCATGCATATGTGTACCAAAGAACTTCACTCTGTCCTCATGTACAATATGTTCCATCCAAAAACTTTTTGTGATTGGGCATTATCGTAAGACAAGGATAAGATCCTCCACATCATCCCAACAAATTTTATACTAGACATCCACAAGCATTCCATGTTGCATTCAACATGCATTAGTAAGCAACTTGTTATGATATGATAACCATAAAAAAGATTTATAGCATTTTAGGACTTGAAGCTTCCAGTTCGCTTCCAAGTGCTATGGTAATTAGTTGTATGTTGAGAAACATTATTATAGGCAAACTTGACTGAAAATTGGCCACTCTTGCTCCACTTCCAACTAGCATCCTGTTGATCTTCATTAATAAGGGTCTCAATTCTGACAAAATCTCCTGTGGCTTTAATTCCAAACCATATATTAAAACCTGGTCTTCTCTTATTAATAGTCGAAAGGAATTTTAGAATCACATTTATATTTACTTCTTATAACTTGAACCCAAAAGTCATCCTGACATTTGATAATACTCCAATTAAGCTTCATCTAAAAAGCTTGATTTTGTTGTTGTGCATGCCTCACTCCAAATTAGTATTTAAGATTTCCTGCCATAATATTTTCGCTCTATCACAGTCACGCACAATATGTAGAACTTACTAGGTAAGCATATTCCATTTGTCAGAGAGAATTTACTAGGTAAGCCGTAAGCGTATGACAAAAAGATTGTGACAAATGACAATGACTTCAAGCATTCCAATGCCTTACATGATTAATATAACAACATAAAATGGTTTACTATTTAATGAAACTTCACTCAAAGATAATGCGAAAAATTTTTCATTTTAGAATTTGTTATTAGGTATACTGAAATATATACTCTTTTCGTTTTAAATTATAAGTCACTTTTAAAATAGTCTCTCTATCTTAAAATATAAGATACTTTGGGTAGATTAAGGTTTTATTAAATGTATTAATTTTAATTTTATCCTTTCTCTCTCTATAATTAACTCATGTCCCTTTTCTTTTAATATATTTAATTATGAGTATTTTTAAAAGTTTATATTTTTGTTTTGAAAAGATAAAGTTGATAAATGTATTTAATGAGATTTATTGATGTGTGAAATTTTATTTAAAAGTATTTTATAATTTAGAACAAATGGAGTACAGTAATTTATTTTAGTTGATATGTTTGACCTATGCAAATCAAAATTTTAAGACATGTTTTGTTTCACGATTTTTTTCTTTCTTTGACACTATATAAGCACTTTGTTACTTTAAAATTCGTTATCCATTATCATCGCATATTAAAAATATAAATAATAATTCATCTTATTTTTACATAATTTATTTTACAATATGCTATCTATATATATTAAAAATATAACAATAATTTATTTTATTCAATTTTTTTAAAATTAATTAAAGTTGATGTAAATAGTAGCAATTTTTGTTATTTAAAGAAGTGGTAGTTTACCCTTGGCTCCTCAATATTGCGAAGAAAATAATCTTTGTCCTTAAATTCTAGATAAGAGCATGCAAAAAAATTATTTGATAATTTCGTACTTGTGCATATAAAGACTTAAACAATATATTTTATTTCACAATTCATTATCATATTTGTCACTTGTGTGTTTATAAATCGTATAGAAAATTGAAATTAATAGTTGTTAAATGTCTTGTGGTTCAGTGAAAGTTTTAAAATAAGTGAGAGATTATGAGTTTAATTTTATTTGTAACATCAAACCAATAATGCTTGCCTTCCTAAATCAAAATAAAAATTGATAGCTAATTTTATAATACAATAAAAATATATTAATATAATATCATAAATTTTTAAAATAAAAAGGTAAAATTAAAAAAATAATTATAAAAATATAATTTAATATGTATTTTTAATTTAAATTTTTCAAAAATTTAAATGATTAACGCTACTTTAATTTAAAAATAAATAATTAATCATAATTTGCATCGGACGTCACTATGGCCCATCCAATGCAAATTACAGGTAAGGGGAGGAGGGATAAGAGATAAAAATTTGCATGGGCCCACTGTGAATGTGGGTGTGGATGTTGAGCTATGCTGATTTTGAAAGTTTCTCTATCTTAAATTATAAAATATTTTTAAATAAAATTTTATATATTAATAAATTTTATTAAATATATTTAATAATTTTATTTTTTTAAAATAAAATTATAAAATTTTAAAAATATTTATCATTTAATATGTTAAAAAAAATAAAAATTAATTATAAAAAGAGAAAGGATAATATTATATAATTAATAAAATATTAATTTACTCAAAATATTTTATATTTTCATACGATTTTTTTTTAAGTGTACTATAATTTGAGATGGAGAGAGTATCTTTTTTTTTTTACTTTTAATCAACATTAAATTAAGAAGCATTTGATGTAATTGCTGTTAAGACAACTGTTGCTCAACAGTAAACCCATTTATCATTTACAATATTAATTGAATAAAAATTTTGTTAATTTATATGATCTGATTAATAATAGAAACTATGAATGAGATGGCGAAAAATGAAATAGGAATTTGAGGGAGAGTTTTTTTTTTAACTGAAAGAAAGATGAATATTTAACTTTGGAAAATGGCTAGAAATTTCCAACATGCATATCAACATTCCTGCCTCTTGGCGGCTGAAAAGCCACAATATTGTGTATAGCCTTTTTTCCGGAATTGAAGCCAAAGACCTTGTCCAAAAAATAAAAAACAAAAAGGAAGCCAAAGACGAAGAACCTTTCGATTATCTTAAAATTCAAAATAAGTAATACCCATAATTATATGTGATTTTTAAAGTACGATTAGTCATTTCAATAGATTGAGTTTTTCTATATCTTCCCCTTCCATAACCCGATAACCATGCGTTTTGGATAGAGAGAAAAGGAATGTAAAGAAAAAGTCGGAAGAACAATCATGAAGGGAAATTTCCCTGGTTGGGGGGAGGAGTATGAAGCATCTCCAAACCTTAAGTCAAATAATATTATAAATTTTATATTTATTTATTATATAAATTATTCTCTTACTTTTTAAAAACAATATAATTTAATATATACCATTAACAAATCTATATCATAAATTTCTCATTTATCAATAAAAAAGGAATAAAAAGTAAAGAATAAAATAAGATATAAGTTTTCTTTCAAAATTTTCTCTCTTCAAAATAAGTGGAGAAAATTTTAGAGAGGAAGCCAAAGTTTCCAAATTAAATTGTCCCAAAAATATAAAAAGAGACATGGGCACACTTCTTTTTTAATATGGTTATTATTGGCGCGGTGAAATTGGTTATTTCTTTTACTATATTTTTCTTTTTCTCATTTAAATACAGAGTGAAAATATCTTATCTTTTTGCCCTTTGTTGGGAAAACATGGAAAAAGAAAAATTTGGAGAGAAAACTTCTTTGAAAATATTTTTGATAAGTGCATATTTTATAGTTAAATAGGTTTATATGTTGGTTTATATTTGATTAGATTTGTTAATATTTTATACCTATTTAATTAATATTCATATATTTTTCTCTTATCACTTAATTATGAGATAAAAAGGAATTTTGGTACAAATTCTATTCAT
This sequence comes from Prosopis cineraria, assembly GCF_029017545.1. Lineage (NCBI taxonomy): Eukaryota > Viridiplantae > Streptophyta > Magnoliopsida > Fabales > Fabaceae > Prosopis > Prosopis cineraria. Next base: position 1,415,950 of record NW_026555332.1, read on the forward strand.
AATTTTCCTTTTTTTGTATTTTGCAGAAAAATGATAAATCAAATGAAAGGAAAGGAAAGGAAAAGGAAAAGAGGAGAAGAAAATATCAGAGGAGTTGGAACGAACTGATTAATTTAAAGGAAAAAACTAAAAGAAGAAAGGGCAAGGGTGTGAACTTGCAAGCAGTGCGTGGGAGACAAACTCACATGTAGATGGATAGAGATAGACGAGGCAATGATAAAGGACAAAATCTAGCAATTGAGATACGATTTTTATTGGATTAAAAAAAGGTACATCAAGAGTATTTATAATTTATACAATAGAGTCTCACATTAATTAAGATAAAAAAAAACTTTTACTTTAATTATAAATACTTCCTTCTATTAAAAGAAAAATAATTCAATCACTTATTTGAGTACTTCAATAAATTTTTATAAGATATTTGAAGATCATAGAAGCATATTAAAGGTTGAGAAATTTTATAAATTATAATTATTTTTTTTCTATTCTTTAATTTTCTCTGTGATTATTTTTTATAATTAAAAATGTTAGAACATTGTTATTTAATTTTATTATGTATTTTTAAATTGCCCAGTTGGCAGGGATGTAGTTCAATTAAGGAGCTAGTTTTTTTTGTTTTAACTTTTGCATTTATATTTATGAATGGTTTTGCTTTTTTTGATTATATTTATTTCTCTTGCTCTTCATATTGATTTTATGATTGGCCACCATTTAATCAAATTATGGGCAATATTGATAGACTGAGAGGTGAAGAGATAACTTAAATCTAAAGAAATATAGGCTAGAAATAATTAGAATTTTATGGTGACTAAAACTATAGTTTCATAGTTTAATTAGTTATTTGTGTATCGTGAAAATGAATTCAATCCTAATTAAAAAGGGATTAATAATTTGGGAGAATATTAGGACACTTTATGAATGGTTGTCATTACAATTGATTAAAGACTCAATTCAAAAGCTAAAAACTAGTAATATATAAGGTGAATTTTAAATCCCAACGCTTCAAGTAATTGTGTTTTTCTCATCATTATTTTCTTACTTTACTTTAATTATTTATGTTCTCAACAAACAATCCATTTTATCAATTTTTTTGAATTATTAATTATTTAAATTAGTTAAAGTGTAACTTATTTGTGAGCTCGACACCTAAAAAAACTCCAGATAATTTATTACTATAATTCTGTATATTTGCAAGAGCCATCAATCTTCTCTTAATTTTTTATCCTTCTTATTTTATTCTCACTTTTCTTCCAATCCAAATGATCAAGCAGATTTTAACCAACTCATCACTAGTTTAATAAAAAATTGTTAATTATTTCAAAAATGGCATCAATAAACCATGGTTTTATGGAAGGCAAGATCTTTAGTATAAAAAAATAATTGAGTTTTGTCACGTGAAAAAAATTCATGATTTTATAAAAAGGCAATTTAAAAAATATATCATAAATACTTTTAAAATGGTTGTTTTACTTATTAAAAACAAGAAATCAGATGAAAATTTTGCTTTTGTATGAATATGGAGAGGGTTAACTCCAGCATTATCATAGACTGTAAGTGCGCAAACCACATAGCTCACGGTTGTAACTAATTATTAATTTGCTACCTTGCATTGTGGGAGAAATAGTGTTGCCGACAATTGATGAGGACTATGTGTTTGAAGGGAAGTCTGTTAGCCTCCATGAGATCATCTCTCGTGCTCAAATTATGGCAGCTGTTTCGGGAGCAGCAAGTTGACAGTTGATGAAGCATACTTTAGGAGCCGAGGTATTTTTTGTTAATAAGAAGGAGTGGCAGCCACCTGAACCTGGGGTGGTTGAAACTTAATATTGATAGAGCATCTTCCACCATCGGAGTCATGCCTGTGTGTGATAGGCTTCTACGTGATGCAAATGGGCAATTTATTTATTGTTTTACCTATTGTCTGAAGGGTAGAGATAACTTGACTACTGAATTGTGGACTTATTTGATAGGTCTTTAAACGGCATGGGACAAAGGGCTCCAAATGTTTAGTCCTAAATCAGATTCTTTAAAAATTGTGAAATTGATTCGTGCGGAACCTAATATTAAACACCAAGATTATGAGCTACTTTTGGAGATTCATCAACTACTTAGTTGTGATTGAAGATCCAGTTGCAACATGTTTGATTGAATGGAATAGAGCAACAAATTGGCTTGCAAAACAAGGACTTGCTGTGGTGTATGGATTGTAGTTGATTTCTTCTTCTTTGAGTGAGCTTGTTGGTCTTATTAATTTTGATTCGCCTGATAAAGCTTGTATGGAGTTGGTTTAGGTAGTTTTTACCATCCATCTGTTATTTTTTTTTAAAAAAAAGCATTGTCGAATGAATTAATTTGCTTTCACGGAGTAACTGATTATTATTAGTTTCATATTAATTATCTCATAATATTTTAATTACCTTAAATCATTGTTTAATTGATGAGATTTACTCACTTAAACTAAATTCAATTATCTTAATTAACCCAAATTTCCCTACTGCAAAAAAAAAAATGTCATCTATATTTTAGTCAAATTTTAATTCCATTCTTGCATCCTCAAACATTTGTAATTAAGTTTCTGCAATTGAATAGATTTTATAAAACATCTCTAGTCTCTCTCTAAATATGTATATAATATAATGAAATTATTAATTTTATGAATAAAAATAATATTTAACTGGATAATATAATAGCATGATATATTTAGATCAGAAGGGATTGAGGATTAATGAAGATCAATGAAAATAAGTATAATTATTTAGGTAATAATTAAAAAAGAAAACTCAAAAATTTTAAAAAATAAAAGAACAAACCACAACATAAGAGATAAATTGATAAAAATTAAAGTGATTTGAGGGCTAATTTGTTTTCATTTCACTATGAATTTGAAAGTCAATCTATGTTTTAGAACTTAACTATCTAACATGATACTCTGAGAAAATATAAGAAACTTAATGGATAAAAATTAAATTTAAATGACCAAATTTATTAAGGCAAACTTGAGGAATTAAAATTTTCATTATCCCACAAATTTATCTTCAACTCAAAATTAGTTCAACTTTGCATATAATTAGAATAATAGAATTCATATTTCATGTGAGACAATATAATGATACATTTGTCCCTTCCTTTATACATTTATTTTTTTTCACGTTTTCTTTATACATATATAGATGTAGAGAAATGGTAACAAGTTAACGACAAATAATTATATAGATAATTCATATTTATCTTCATCTAGATCTATTACTTTATTTTATTGCGTATTATTATATAAGGTGTAAACTTAGACTTATTTCGCATTTACTTGTAAAGATTTGCTCTCTTTTAACTCACGAAAATACATCCAAATTAACACATACCAAGGGGGAGGTGTGGCAAAGAGAGTTGGAATTTTTTCCCCGTACACCAACTAATAAAAGGATTATGTTTAAAAAAAATAAAAATATCAATCAAGAATGTTAAAAAAAAATTATATCAATCAAATATTATTTGTTATTAAAAATCAAATAGATACTTGTTAATTCTGGTTAATCTTTTATCAACAAATATATATTTAAATTTTAACAATTTATTATAAATTAATAACCATAAATTTGAGGTTTTTTTCATTCAAATTTTAATAACTAATATTTAATTGATATAATTTTCTCTGGCGGTTCTTCATCACTATTTGTCCTTTTAAAACAAAACAAATATATGTGTGCACTAGTGGGCTTTTCTAAGATTATATAGACAACAAAACTCCAATTATACAGTACAATCCTATAAATTAAAAAAAAAAAGAAACTCATGCTTATTCGTGTTGAACAATAATAGTTGGAGCACCTATGGCACTTAGATTAACTAGGTAGATAATCGATCCAACTCAACTAAAAATTGAGTTTGAGATCTTGATATGTGGCAATGATTAAATTCTCAATAAAACATATGCCTTTAAAAATATATGGTGGCAAGTGCTGTGCTGATCAGATTAGTCTAAGTGACATGAGACAAGGGAGGAAAAACATTTAATTTACAAACTCAATCCCTTGATCTTGCCAAGGGAGCAACTTCAGCAAGCGGAGTTGAAACCGGCGTTGGAAGCGGCGAGGTCCGGCACAGCGGACACGAAGAGTTCATCCTCAGCCACAAATCGATGCACTTCTGGTGAAACAAGTGACGGCAATCCGGCAACTCCCTCAACCACTCACTGTCACTGAAATCGCCCAAGCATATCGAACAAGTTGCCGCAGAATCACCAGCGGCACCGCCTTTCCGATCGCGCTTCACCTCCGAGTATAACAGCACCGGATAACTCTTCAAGGTCGCGTCATCCACACCTAACTGAGGCGGAGGATCTACGACGCTAATGGTCTGTAAACCAAAGCTTGAGTTTCTAACCTGTGACAGTTGTGAAGGGTTCATGGCGATTCTGCGAGAGCAGAAGTACAAGACTACGGTAATGAACGCGAAGAGAGTGAGAATCCCGATGGATAGTCCGATGGAGTAATAGGCGTATCCGCTAAACGGCGGATTAGAGCCGTGCGCCTCCGATATGTTGGTGCTCATCGTCTTCGAATATTTAATCAGACTTTAGAAAAGAAGAACTGTAATAGAAGGATCAAATTTGAAGTCTTGAGAAAACGAGTCGAGTCGGAGATGGCTGGTAATTTAATGTGTATTTGGTTGGTAAGGGAGCTATAGATTTTATTTATTCTAATTATCATCGAAGGTCAACAGTTGATAACTGTAGCTAATAGAATAAAAATGTTGGACAAGCCCCCGGACACGAATATAATTCGTGAACGATATTCATGGCTAAAAATAAAATCAATATATTAATTTATTTTGCTAATTAATTAATAAATTTTTGCTTCTAGTATTGATGTTTTTATTAAGAGCGAACGGAATCAAGTGTCATGGAATGAAATTAAACTACCAATAAAATGTATTGTTATGAGTTTTACATTAAAAAACTTCACAAGATAAAACTTGAAATTTATAAGTACAAAAGGTTCTTTTATCTAACATTTTAGTCTTTTAAGACGTGATCTTCATGAAGTCAAGTTGGTTTACAAGTACAAAAAATCTTATCATTTCCATCAATATCCATGGTCATATGTAATCTAAGAACTTAAAGCATACTGCTTCTAATCTTATTTGTAAAACATTTTTTAAAAATAATTTTTTACTCAAAATGCAAAATACCTTGTAATAATTAAATTATTTTTTAGATGTTATCCTTTCTTGATTAATGTGAATGCAGTTAATATACTTATATCATTATTTAAAGTTAAGGGTAAAAATAAAAATACATCTTATGTTTTTATGATGTAAAAAATACTAACTTTTTTAAAAAACATGAAAAGGTTTAAAGTGTTTTATGATAAGAATTAGAAGGAGTAGCTTCTAATCACCATAGCTATAGGCAACTTGGACGAGATCCTAATAATTTTTAATTTTTAGGGAATAATTAGTTCTCGTAGCATTATTACAGTAATATCGCGTCATCTTTGGAGTTGAAATTTGTATGTGCGTGTTTTTAAAATTTGTAAGAATTTCATGTAATTAATCTATATTATGACTGTAAAAAGAATTATGTCCAAAATTATTTGAAAATAAAGTTTATATTCTGTCAAGATTTAAAAACATTATATATATATATATATATATTATTGCTCATAGAATATGGAAAACCGTACAACATATTACAGGATATTATAAAATTTCTGGGAAAAAACATAGAGGTTTTACATTTGGGATGTTGACCTCATATATTTTATTGGTTGAGTAACTCTCCTAGTAATTAACAAGTCGCCAGCCGGTTTGGATATACAGATCCGACTAAAATAAAATGTGTCGCTTGCACTAGTTTTAAATCAACTTGGTTAGAATGGAACTACAAAATTAATTTGGTCAAATCAATCTCTAAATTTAATAAAATTTTTTGAAAGTCAACCTTATCATCGAGTGATTTGAAAAAAGGTATCTTTCAAAAGGCTCCTCGGTTAAAGCCTTTCATATAAAGTCTTTGACTTCAATGGTGGAGGCGAATATATGGCGATCAATATATATATGTATGACGTTGTTGTACGTTAACTGTTTAAAATCCGAATTCTCTTTTCGTTAATTATATAATTAACTATGTTATAATTAAACTCACCAAAGTATTAAACATATACTGCTATTTTGAATCTTTCACATCGTCCCAGATTAAAATATACACTTAATTATTTTGCAGAGGTCGTTACACACACACACACACACACACAAAAGGATGATTATGTGACCATTGTAAATATTTTCTTCTTTTGATTTCTTGGTGCCATCGGACTGTTGGAGGATGCGCGCGCGCGTACACACGTCGATTCAGGTGTTGGCTTCTTAATGTATTTAATTATTGGGGGATCATCGTAAATTCATAATACACTTCTTTGTCCAGATTCTTACGTAAGGTTCTTAAAACTCTTCCATTGTTTTTTTTTTCCAAAAGAAAAAAATCCATGGTCAAACGTGTACATAGACTGCTCTTGAAAGTCCTTATTTGACTTGGCCAGAGCCAAGCTGTAAAATTCCAATTCTTTTTCTTCATAAAATAGTTAACTTCCTCTTCCTCTTCTTGCTTTTTTCAACAATTCATAAAGTTTCTAGCATCAAATCATGTATAGTTAAAAAGAAACTAGACATTGGGTGTGATTTTAGAACAGAAATCGATATTAAAAAAAAAAAAAGCCTCTACACACCTAAAAGTTGAGTAATTGATAATCATATAATCAAACATCCGCACGTGTGATGGCCCTTGATAGTCAGCCAATTAACACTATTGGTAGCTTCTCTGAACACACAAATATTTCTCAACATATGGATATACGATGGATGCGTGAAGGTAATGTTAATGATCAGCAAACACTTAATTAATAGTATGTTTTATTTGTGTTTAATGTGCAAGAAATTAAACCAAAGGTTTTAATTCTATTATGCCTGTGAATTATGAGCATTCTTGGATAATGAAACTTATGATTATTTAAGTATATGTCAATAATCAATTTAGTTTTAAAAGTTTAATATTTATTAATTAGGTCCTAAAAGTTTTATAATTATACATAACAAATAGTCTCTGTGATGTTATTTATCCTTCAAACCGTAATGATTGGTAAACAATTGAATTTCATGAAGCAAGTAGATAAGCGAGATAAATTTAAAGAACAAAAAATTTCATTACTTTTTTATATAAGATTCAAATACTTATTAAGAAATATATTTATATTTAGTGTTTGATTGTAAGAGGACACATGCACTCAATAAAAAAAAAGCCAATTATAGATCAAATCAAAGTCAAACGATTACAAACGAGCTAAAAATTGAAGATGAAACTTATAGTTTAAACAAACCACAATCGAGAAGAACAAGACATGAGAAAGAAATAAGCAAGTCAATATGATGGATGGACTAGTTGGGTAGCGTACATGTTGATCGTACAGCGATGAGGAAATTAATTAGCTTGACAAGGATTATATGGATATGAAAATATGTAGAGTACCCTGATTCCATGAAACCATTTGCTGCTGAGAGAGCCATATAATAAATTGCTCAAAATTTCCACACTATTACAAAATAACCTTTTCATATTATATTTTTAAGCCTTTCCACATCACAATTGAAGGAGCTATCATATTGGGTAATTTAGAATAATGATTTGTCCATGTCACTTAAATTTGTGACGTGAAAAACATTAACCACGTCCTACTTAAAGAAAGAGTGACATGGCCCTTTTCATAGACACTGCTCGAATGGTGATGTGATTTTTGAAAACCACATAACCACATCCCCACTTGCCAAAGGGGGATGTGGTTTCCCAATCATATAAATTATAAGAATAGGAAACCACGTCCCTTCTTGAGTAGTGGTAACATGGTTTTAGATGAATAAAAAGCCGTGAGTCCTGTCAAGCTTCTTAAAGAAACTAAGGTATAGTAATGTGAGCATTCTAGGTCATTATATCCTCAAGAAGCAAGCATTTTGCAATTAAATTAAGTCAATGATCATGACAAGTTAAAAGTCCAGAGTTGAAGTTAAGAGTTTAAGGAAAAAAAATTAAATGTTTATATTTGATTTTAATGTAAAGAAAATGTGCAGGAATCAACAAAGTATCAAAGTAGCTTCTCAAGGTTAAATTCCACCACTTCCATCCTTATTCTTTGTCACATAGTTTTAGATTCAATTTCCTTCTTCAATTGGCGTGTGAAGGTGTCTTAATGACCATCAAGATTAGGTGATAGTGATTAAAATCTAGTAATCACTTAGAACACAATACACAAACCGCCTAAAATAGATATACCAATATGTAATTCAGTCCTTAAAACTAGTCCTAGCTCTTCTCTTGATCATGTTTAAGACCTTAAACCAACAAAGATTATGATATTAACCAAAGCTTAAGACCTAAACTATGGCTAATTGCACAGCAACACAGTAAGAGATTGAAAAGAAATCATGTATTCATTCATCAAAACCTTGAGGCATAAACACAAACACTTATAGTGCACAATTAGTTCAAAAATCAAATACACATCCATGCATCCTCTCCTCTTTGGAACATGAATTTCAGCCATAATGATTAATCTAACACCTAGAATCAATCATTAAGAGCATGAATTAAGAATTAAAGAAGGAGAAGAGAAGAATTCAAAACAATTGAAAGCAAAGAAAAGGTTTAGGAGAACTCAAGATCTGGCTTCATCTTCCTTGAAAAGCTTTGAAAATCTAACCTCTCATGGTGAATTCTCCTTGAATCAAAGCTTAAATCCTCCTTGAGATGACTTCCTTGGCTTCAATACTTGCTTGACATGAATGATTAAGGCTAAGAAAGTGTGGGAAAGTAGAGGAAAATGAGAGAAAATTTGGATAAAATGGTGCTAGAAATTTCAAAAAAGTGAAAGAGAATATGTGTGTGAATTGTGATGTGTAAAATGAGTGAATGAGTGTGTACACGACCCAAACCCCCATATTTAGCTTATAATGGTGTAAAATGAGTATAATAGGATGTGTTTTAGGTGATCAAAGCCATAAAATATCTGAAACTACTTAACAAACTTAGTTAGGAGGTTTAAGAATGAATGTGGCCACCATTCAAGCTAGGTTAACTTGGATGCACATGTAGCTCTTGTAGGATGCTCCATACTTGATTAAACTCACTAAACATTTTTAAAAAGATGATTAAAGGTTGATTAAGGCCTGCTTGGTCGAAATCCTCAATACTTAGAGTCATTGGAAGTTCTTTGAATTAACTCTTGCACATGTGTCACTATAGGGTTTTCTTGCTTTGTAGTTTGTCTCGTAATCTAATATTTTGGCAATTTAATTTCATCCAAATCCTTGTTTGCATTTGTAATTATACACACAAGAGTGATCAAAGCATGTGTACAAAATTTTAAATCAAAACTCAAAACTAATTGTAAGATATAATATCATTTCCAAGCTCTTAGGTTATAAAACATGACAACCTAATATTAATGTCTTTGTTTTGGAACATCCAATGACTTATTTCTTTTAATGTCTCTTTGCAACCTAGAATGAATTTAAATCTCAAACTTATTTCATTGATCTTAAGAAGACAAAATACATAAACTAAGCTAATGTCCCAAAATTGTTAAAATGACCAAAATACCCTTCGGCTATGAATGAACCCTAATTAATTTCAAAGGCCTAGAAATGCCTAAACATCCAAGAATTGAGTTCCCAAGGATGCAATAATACAAGAAAATCATATAAAATGTATGTAAATAATGAAACATGTCAATGAATCACGTTCTTCTTATGCTATTGGTGATGTGGTTTTTACTATCTTTTTTATTTATAGTTTGCATTTGCTTTACAACCAAAATAAACATGCCAAAGTATCTCAGAGCAACAGCCATTCATATAGCTAAAGTCCAACAACTAGCAACATACACCATCATAACAAAATATACCAAATTAAGCATACCAATGGAATAACAAAACCATTGTCACTTATTTAAGTGTTAATATTTATAGTCAAATTTCAACAAACCTCAACACACTTGTGTTTATATCCTTTTAACTTTCATATTGTTCCAGCTAAAATCCTAACTTAAGACAAACTATGAAATCACTATATAAATAATTCTTGAAGAAGATAACTTGCTAAATTATTTTAAATGTCACTTATGTCTTCATTAACATAAGAGTACTCATTGTCAAAAAGCTATAAATTTTCATTAGATGCTCATTAGATATCCAAATTCTAAAGCCTCACAAAACTAGTATTATTAAAATAAATAACAATGTGACTTACCATGTACAAAGTTTCATTAGTTCTGGATTGAATAATCTCAACATATAATGGATAATATAATATACGCACTCTGTACTTCCTATTTGGTGATGGCTCTGAAAATTAAAAATCAAACGATAAATATAAACAAAAAAATATATGCAGTGATTGTGGATAAAAAATATTGAATTCAAATTACTTATGTTTGGAAAGATTCAAGTTGGTAGGGGATCTTTTTAGATACATTTTTTGGTAGGCAATGCTTTCTCCCATCATATAATATATTTTCAGTGCTCTATCATGAAATTTAAATAAAATATAAAGTATTAAAATAATATAAATATCTAATATTTATAAAAAATAATCTTAACTTATATGTTGAATATATTTTTAGTTTCAGCACTCAGTTATTTGCCTATGGAACAAAAATAGTAGATCTCATGCAAATACAGGCATATAACATAAAGGGACTAATAGTAACTATAAAGGAAAATATGTAATTAGTGCATAAAACATAAAAAATATTACCAAACTGAATAATATATATATATATATATATATAAATGAATATATATAACTTGCCCTACAAGAATTAGGGCCAGATAACATGGTAATTTTATTTCTGTAATAGTATTGCCTACATATCTCATTTGATCACTCATATCATTGTGAGCTGATGTTAAAGAAGTTAGATACAAAAATCCAAATTGATCTTTTGCGATCTAGTGCAAAGATTACTAAGAAACCTATTAATAAAAGGATATAAAAATTATTGTATATAAATTAAAATAAATGAAAATGAGATAGAATATATATAATAAAATTACAAGATAGATAACATAGCCTTTGAGATGTCTAGCTCTTTCATCAATAAGAATTCCAAGATGTCTTTCTTGTCCCTTGCAAATGGATATGACTTGTCGATACCCACAATTTCTTTAGGCATTATCAAATTGATAGATTTTGTCATTGCCTTGAAAAATTCATATAATTGTGGTAGACAAGGATAGCCCTCAGCATCATTAGAATTCTAATGAAACATCAAATGAATAAAAGTTATATAAGTAATTAAAATAAAATATCAAAGAATAATGAAAATTTTTTCTATCATCAAAATTGTTATCTCCATGAATTGTTGTAATATCCTCCCTTACTAATCTTGATTAACTCTAAATCTCTATAATTAAGAGATTGGCTCAAAATAAAAGACATATTTACCAAGTTCACAAATAGGTTGAAAAAATGAAATCTCAAGCTTTCAAAATCAAAGCCATTTCAAATAGTTTTGCAATTGACAAATCAGCGTATAAATATTATGCGAAAGTAAAGGATTATTTAAAGAATCAATGCATTTGCGTGAGAACTAGAAAACAAAAGAATTCTGTAAAATTCAAGGCATGTGCTGACGCTCATGAGCCTCTGTGCCATGGGTCGTGGCTCATTGCATAATGTGCTGTAGTACATTACACGTTCCATGACAATGAAATTTTGTTGTCAAATTGACAGCTTTTGGGACAACTTTTGACACATCCCATTTCTCTATCCAACATCCAATTAATGCAAACTAGGTGTCTACAAAAAGTTTTTTCCAAGCTCTAACTAATGGCTTTAGTTCCACACTAATACTCATTCAAAAATTAGATACTCATTTCAAAACTTGCACTTTTACACCATTTTTGATAGAACAAAGTGTCCAAAACACATACCACAAACCAAAAGCCATAGATACCACTTAAACCATATACAATAGACTAAAATCAACTTGTGTAACGTGCCACAACATACATAACATTTATAAAACACTTTTTTATTGCTCAACCCCTTAATCTCAAAAATCAATAATTTATCCACATGAATCACGTTTCCAACACAACTCTTACTTGCACTAGTATTTGGCCCTACTATAGATATCATAATTCACATATATACACCTTAGGGCCCAAAATATATTATATAATTCACAAACACATAATGCAATTAAGATCCAAGATGGATTAGTTATAGTTGGCAATATTAATCATCATATACACATAAATACTCAAAAAATAAAAGAGGCTTATGAATAGGATGACAAGCCCATACCTCTCGTTGTTTTCCTCTATCTTGTCCTCTTGTGCTATTTCTAGAGATATTGAAGATAATGGGGTGTGTTGGAAATGTGATTCACAAACACATAATGTAACTAAGATCCAAGATGGATTAGTCCTAGTTGGCAATATTAATTATCATATACACATGAATACTCAAAAGATAAAAGAGACCTACGAATAGGATGACAAACCTATACCTCTCGTTGTTTCCTCTATCTTGTCCTCTTGTGCTATTTCCTATGATATTGAAGATAATCGAGTGAGTATAACCACTCAATAACTAAGTTCAACTAACTCATACTAATGCATGTTAATTAATTTAAATGCAGGTAGCAAATTAAAAGAAATTTCAAACATAGACATATTCAAAGGCATAACTGAATCTTTTCATTCTCATTAAGACATACACACGACATCATGATCAGTATTGATTTATAAAACATGTTTCAGAAATGTATATCTATATTCTCATTCACAATAATACATATTCATGAGATATGAATCGGATTAATGCCATTTCATAAGATCAAGGCTTTTAAACTTAATATTTCACTAAGGTCACAATATAACAACTATGTGCCTCTTTTCACTATATTCATGATCACATCTTCCTTATATCCTTCTTATTCCTCTAACATAAAACCATGGGTTATCTCGCATTTGGTTCATCTATACATTGAGACTACCCTAGCCAAAACACTTGTAAGTAGTTACCTAGCCAAGGCATTTTATCTCACTTGTGAGTTATAATTTTTCTTATCTCTCATACTTTGGGGTGTTATTCTCCCTATACTAGCTTTCTCATTGAACTAGTAGATAGTTAGCTAGGTTTGAGTTTCTCGTTAAACCAGTGGGACAGTCCCTCATTAACCAAGTGAGACAACATAAAAATAACAATCCAGGCAAGCCATCAACTCGGATGAAAGCCTTACCATATAGATTTAAATCTCTACTCCTCTACTTAGGTGAACTCTCGCCTCTCAAGATCATGCAATACATAGATATGCATAATTCAAAGCATGCATTTGCTTAATAATCAATCATGCACCACCTCATCATTATATACCCAATTATATACCTAATAATCATATAATTTAGACAATCAAATTATTAAACTCCACTTTACCAATTCATTAAACTCTACATTTTCACAAATCATTGAACTGACAATAATCATATATGCTCACGATACTTCATTAATACATATTCATTGTACTCCCCTAAAACACGTAATCGTTGAACTTCTATAATAACTAATCATTGAACTCCAAGGAAAAACTCATCATAGAACTCTACTAACATTATTTCATAGAAATTTGCATATATCATGTCCTCAACTTTGTAAAAATCATCATAATAAATTTTCAAGCAATTTATATCACACTTGCATTTCATTCAAAGTTTCAAATATTAATCAATAAAATAATTAACATACAAAAGTGTAAGATAGAATTCCCCCGATTACCTCAAACCTTTAAGAGGTTAAAGGTTTTATCCCTCAAATACTCATTCCCAAAGCTTTCAAGAAGCTTGAGTGGTGTGAAAGATAGTCACTTTATAATGAATCACAAATTAATTCATTAATATCCAATTTTTGGGTTATTTTCACCACTAACTCAACACTTCTTCACCCTTTATATTCATTCTTTACTTATATAAAAATACCCATATGGTTTCTTGGCTTTCTCTAGCTTGCATTAACATAATTAAACTTTTATATAGCTATTAATAGAACTAAATTGCTCCAACTAACATATTTATGGGGAATTTTTAGATATTAAATGTTTCCCAACCACCAATCTTCATAAAACCATAAATGTTAGGTTTTATTACCTTAATCAACTCCCATCAACTCTATTTAAGTCAATGGGTTTGTATAAAATTTGAAAAATTTTAACCCTAATTCATTAACCTAATGAGGATAATTAGTGAGTTAATGAGCTGTATGGCCAAAGGGGCTTAACTTGGCATAATTGATTTGATTTTAGTCGGATTGATGACGGGCCACCCGGGCAAGGGAAGAGGAAGAAAAAGTGAAGAACCATTCTTTGTGCCATATGTCGTGGCACGTGGGTGGTTCACTGCAGGCACAGATAAAATTTAAATGTAACGAGCTCCTTTATGTCATATGCTGTGCAGAAGACATTGTGCGCCATGGTGTATGTCCAAAATTCTGATAAATTAGTTCATTTGCTACATTAAAATAGAAGAGAAAAAGAAGAAAGAAATGAAGAGCTTGACTTTGGCTTTACCAGGGCACGGCATTGGGTTCTATTGAGGCTAGATTGAAGCTTCCAAACAACAAGATAAGATTATGGTATCTTCTTCTTCCTTTCTCTCCCTTATTTGTAATGATTTATAGTAGGGTTTGAGTTGGGAGATGAATTTTCAATCTACAAGAGTATGGGTTCGATCCCATTAAAATGAGATTAATAGGAGTGGTTTAATATATTGAAATACCACATTTATGATTTTAGAAGTGGTTGGCTCATGGGATCATATATTATCCAAAAATTGTCATAAATATGGTAGTTGGGAGAGGTTAATATGCATTAATGATGGTTTGAGGTATTATTAATGATAAGGAGCATTAATAAAATTTAATGAAATCATTGGGTATGAGCGGGTAGTAATTATGAGTTGCTTAAAAATAGTGCATAGAGTTTTATGTTGATAAAGCTTCAAGAATTAGATAATGATGTTATTCTTGTAATATGAATGTAGAGAGTTCATTCTAGTATCATTCGAGCTTGTTGAAGCTTTGAAAAATTAGTATAGTGAGGGGTAAATCTTTAACCTTTTAAAGGTTTGAGGTAATAAGGGAAAACTTAATTTTTATAGTTGAATGTTAATTATATTTGTAAAATGTGATTTACGAGTTAAATTGATGATGCATATTTTTTTTGAGCTAATTGATGATGCATATTGGCAAGTACTTGATTGTGAAATGATTTTTGAGAAAGAAAACCTTGATTTTATCATCTTTGATGTTTTGCAAAATTGCTTGTGATTTATTATTATGGGTGGAGAATTGTGTTATATTATGTGTTAAATTGTGAAGTATTAAGTTATGTGAGTTCATGTGTTATGAATCATTTGTCAAAATACATATTATGTGAAACATGTGCATAGCATGATCATTAGCGGGAGTTTGCCTATAGAGAGGAGTAAATTGGTTGAAATCCACGTGGTATTTGGTAGTGACCATTGGTATCAGGAATTAGTGTGGCACCAACCGTTGAAATTGAGAGGTAGCCTTGTCCCATGGTTGATTCGGGACTGTCTTACTTGTTCTATGAGAGACTCAAACCTAACTAGTTTTCACCAGTTCATGAGGAAGCTAGATTAAGGGTATGACATCTCATGGTTGTTAGTATTGGGAAAAACTTGATTACATAAGTGAGTGAGTTTACCCTGGCCCGGTAGCTCCTCACAAGTAGAAGGTTGAGTTAGTTTGTGAAGGACATAGCCACGAGATAGCCACCGATTTCATGTTAAAGGTAACAGGAGGATATAAGGTAGGCATATGATTATGTATATAAGCCCGATCACATAGTTGTTAGTTTTGTGAGCCGTGACCTAGTGATATGTGATATTTGTACTTGTTTGCCTGATTGTATTTATTCACAATTAACATGCAACTATACGGGTTAAGTGAAACTTGATTACTGAGTGGTTGTACTCACCATATAATTCTCAATATTTTTAGGACCTAACTCATCAGATTCGAGTGGAGGAAAACATACAGAGGCTTAGGATTTGTGGAGTAATCCTCTATATGCCTCTCTTTTATTACTCACATGTGTACTTATTAATGTAATTGCCAACTAGGATTAATTGACATGAATTGTGCACTATTTACATGATTTTATGTATAACTAGTGTATTTTGTGCCTTGGGTTAGTGAGTTTTTAATTGTGAACCCGTAGATAGGGCCAAAATATTGGTGTAAGTAGAAATATATGTATTTTTAGAAATTTGAAATGAAATTGTTGATTTTGTGCAACTTTTCCTCCCTTTTTATGTTTTATGAAAACTAGGGTTGAGTAGTGATTTTATGATATAAATGTGTTTGATTGTGTGTGGTGCGTTGCATGAGTTCGTAAGAGTTCATTGAGTGTGATCGGAGGGTTGGTGTAAGCTATTAGCACGTGTGGATGCCTATTAGACCTCTTTGACTACATACCTCACTGTTGTACTTAATTAATCTAATTAAGCTTAAATAACCAGATTAAAATTTAAAGATGTTACAATTGTTTTAATGCTTCGCCTAATTTTTCAACCTCATCAGTAGGGAATGGCACATTTATATTCGTCTTAAGAACAACCTCAACGGTTACCTTGACTTGATCATCCAAAATATTCATGTTATGGATTATTGCTATGACCATATATACTCGTGTTGAATAAACAATCCACTTTCTAAGTTTATCCAAATAAAGAAAACATGCTTCTTCCTCCTCTATTAAGGGATTAGAGGCATGTGCTACCATCTTTAGTGGATTATAGCTATCCTTAGTGTTTTGAAGCATGTAAGAAGTTTGGAGGAATAAGTAAAAAATGAAATAAAATAAAAAAATAGACAAACCTAAATATTAAACTAAATATAAGTAATAAAAACCTGGGGTTCCTATTGCCCAGTTCCCTTCGTAGTTCCCATGTTGGTAACCATAGATCTAACATCTTAAAGAAGCTGCTCACGGAACGACAAATGATCCTACTCATACTTTTCAGCAACTTCTTCTCTAACCTTTTCCAGAAGCTCATTAAGATCAGCTGTAGGTACAACTCCTAAGGAGCCTCATGGAATTAGTCCCAAGTACTCCTTGAGACCAACTGCTTTTCCTACCCCTAACATGACCAGGATAATTGAGCTTTCTAATTGCTATTACCAAGACACCCATTCTTCTATTAGATTGAAATGAACTTTAGGAAACTTGTTTCTCAAGTGAATCCTGTAATATATGATTAATGAATTTATCTTAAAAGATATAAAATCTAAAATTCAATTTAATTTGTTTAGTATAATTATTTGCAATCCTTTAATAATTTCAGCAACCTTTAAAGTAATATATTGGTCTTTTTTGATTGTCACTTCTTTCCATTTTCTTTAACAAGTTAGAGGAGCTGGGGATGAATAACAATATTAGAGTCAAATCTTACATCTTCCTCTAATTGCTTCAAATCAACTTCCCTAAGCTTTTAGTCCAGCTTCCTATATCCCCCCAAGACAAGTAATGTTGATATTTATTTTTAGATTTTCTTTGTTTATAGCACTTAATTTCTATAATAAAATAAAGTTAGATGTAAACTAAACAAAAATAAACTAAGTCAATTATTAATTATATCAAAATTTACCTAAAATTCAAGATCATCCCATGACCTTATAAATTGTCTCTGAGTGTCTTAATCAATGAAATATATTCCAGATATGGATTGTTGTTCTTCTTTTCTCCTCAAATGTATTCCCTAAAAAGTGATGACTTGAAATCTTTCTATCGATCACGTACTTGTTGAAGCTAATACTTATTCGTCTCATCGGTAGGAGGGATGTCATAAGTAAGCTATAATGTTTTATAATTATGAAGTAAGATAATAGTATTTAATATAATTAAAATAATAGAAAAAGTAAAAATATGCTTACCAAAACATCATTCCAAATGATGTCCTTCGTAGCTTGTAGTACTTCTTGTCAATTAGGATATAAGATGCCAACTTTACTCCAAGCCATGAGACTTATATAACTTACAAACTTATCCCTTTTTGGACCAAGTAGTCTTTTACCAACACCAAACTCTAAATGCACTCTCTCTGTACTACCTTAACGTAAAGCCAGCTCCTTTAAATTTGTGCTTTCTCTACCTCATTTCTTGTAAGATGCACTAGATTGTCAACTACATCTTCACTAGAACCCTCTATATGCTTGTTAAGATCAAAAAATAATACAGGTAAGTAACTTACATTATAGTTAAATATATAGAAATAAATATATGAATGTAAAGAATCAATTGCTTGAATGTTTTACTAATTAATTCTTACTTTATTCATTATCCTAAGTTCCTTCACAATGATCATCTCTAACTATATATTCATCATCAACCAAATTTACTTAAGTTGATCTAAGTAAATTTATAGTAAAAGATGGGGTTTCATCAAGGTTAAAAGTTGAGTTGTCATCCTCCACATCAATAATTTGTTTTTTACCTTGTAGTATAATAAAACACTATTTATTTGCTGGATCAGTGACATAAAACACTTACTTTCCTTGACTTGTTAAAATAAAGGGGTTGTCTTTAAAATTGAGCTTATTAAGATCAACTGAAATAAACCCAAATTTGTTATCTATTTCAATAGCATTAAAGTGAACCTACTTGCAATTGAAAATAGGTACTTTAAATTTGGTGTAGTTCACCTCCCATATATTATCAACCACTCCATAGTAGTTTATGTGAGCCAATAATGTGTTATTATCTTTTGAACTTGAAAAATGTTTAGCTTCAACTTTTACCATTACCCCATTATTTTACATGGTACTTTTATCATCTTAGGCTTTTGTATAGAAGGAATATTCATTTATGTCATATCCACCCCAATATAAGACCTCAAAATAAGGTCTTTCAGCTAACCATATTATTGTATCAAACACACCAGTCTCATTCATAACCTTTTCCTTAAACCATCTTTTGAAAGTCTTGTTGTGCTCGTTAGCTAGTTGCATCTTATTTTTTCTTAGGTACTTGTTTTTCAATAACTTTTTATGAGCATCTAAATAAGGTTGAACTTTTTTCATGTTATTCAAGATGTGATGTGCTTGTAAGACTTCTTCATGAGACATACACTTTACTCTGACCCCCATGTTCCCTTACTAGCAAGTCTTGTCCCTTCATGCTAAGTTTGAAGGACTCCAACAGCCTTTAACCCTTTTAGATATTTAGTATAAAATTCAATAACCTCTTCCACTACATATTGTTAAACAATTAATGCTTCAGATTTGTATGGATTTTTGGAATACCCTTTTAAGATTTTCATGTATCACTTGAATGGATACATCTATCTTAGATAAATAGGACCACAAAGTCTTACTTCCCTAACCAAATGAATCATTAAATGCACCATGCTGTCAAAAAATGCTAGAGCAAAAGTGCATTTATAATTGGCATAAAATAATGTAACCGTCATTTTCTAATTCATCTAACTTGTCAAGGTCAATGACTTTGCTGCATATAGCTACCATTGAAGAACATATACAATATAATTATAGTACATCTCATATCATCTTTCATAATACCTCAAAGAGCTACTGGTAAAAGTTATTGCACCAACTTATGGCGATCATGGGACCTCATGCCTATTAAATTCAAATCACTCATTGAGACAAGTCTTCTAACATTAAAAGAATACCCTTGTGGCAACTTAATACCATGCAAACATTTACATAATCTTATTTTCTCATCTTTAGATACCGTGTGCACCACTGGTGGCAAATAAGCTCTCTTCCCTCTTCTTGTTGTACATGTAAGCATTTTCTTATTCTCATTTCAGCTAAATCTAGTTTGACATTTATTTCATCCTTAGTCTTACCACTTATGTGCAAAAGCATACCAATAAGACTGTCTTAAGACTATCATACATATTTTTCTCCACATACATTATATGAAGACTATGCCTTACACCTAAACTCTGCCAATATAGAAGATAAAAAAATAGACTTCTTTTTTCATAAATTCTTCTTACATGCATTTCTTTTATTCTTACCAAAAATGACATTGATTCCTTTCACATATTGATAAACTTGCTCTTCGATTAAGGCCTTTGTAGTCATTTCATACTCTTGTGAGCTATTAAAAGCCTTCTTCAATCTATAGTGAGAGTGATACTGATCAAGAAATTTCCAATGACCAAGATAGACTATTTTTCTTTCATTTTTACGTTTGTGGTAGTGTGGTCCTTCTTCACATATAGAACATGCATTGTGTCTTTTAACGCTATATCTTGACAAGTTTGTATATGTAAGAAAGTCATTTATCATCATAAAAATCATGGCACATAAGTTGAAGTGCTCTTGCTTATAAGCATCAAATACATCTATACATTCCTCCCATAATATTTTCTAGTTCTCAATTAAAGGTGTCAAGTAAATATCAATATTGTTTCCTGGTTATTTTGGTCCTGAAATCATCAAAGACAACATTATGTCCTTGCACTTCATGCACAACTAAAGAGGTAGATTGTAAGTAACTAATGAAACTAGGAATGCATTATGTGTGCTACTAAGATTGCCATATCAGTTGATTCCATCCAAATAAAGTTTAAGCCAAAGGTTTCTCAGATTGCTACTAAATTTAGGAAACATGTGATCTATTATCTTTCATTGAGGGGAAGTAGCTTATTTTAAAGTTGTCCATAAGATATTTTCTCATCAAAATACCATATCAAATTCTTTGTTTATGTTAGATTAGCAAAAAAAACATTGAAACTGTGGTATTATTGGAAGATACTAGATCACATTTATAGGAAGCCTTTAGTTATGATCTTATCATCCTTCTTTACTTTGTACCGCAAAGTCTCATATTTCAGATGTTTGTGTGGCCCTTCATACTCATTTTTGTATAGTATGTAGTCCTTAGGACAAGCATGTATCCTTTTATAATCCATACTTATTGGACACAAGATTTTTTTTTTTTGCCTCATACATTCATTATGGAAGCAAATTATGGGTTGGAAGCATTTGACTCAAGAATTTAAGCAATTCGTGAAGCTCGAATCTATCCACCCACTTCTTAACTTTAATTTAATCAATCCCAACATAGCAATCAAGAGTGTAAACTTAATACATCTTGAGTATAAGGGCTTCTCTGCATCACTATGTAAGTTGTCATATGCATGTGATTGTGCAAATGATGCCATCTTAATATCATGAATCATATTCTCTATTCCATCATCCAAATCATTCACAACTTGGTCATTCTGGGACATAAAAGTTGTTCTTATTTCCCCATGTCATATTCATCTCGTATATCTCAAATTTATCCCATCACAAATTAAGTACTCTTTTATTTCATCAATACCTAGTATACTCTTATTTAAATAGTTGACATAACGACAACAATACTTTTCATTTTTACTAGGAACATTTCTTCTAGAAAATTTAAGAAATTGATCCACACCATTCTCATATTCTTTACTCATTCTCCAAGAATTCATCCAATTATAATCCATTCTATTTTTACCGAATCAAATATTTACCTACTAAAGTTAGAAAGTATCATACTTAAGCATATCTAAGCTTAACTTCTAAAAAAAATTGACAAAATCACACCTTAAAATTTTGACATCCTAGAATTAAACCAATCATAAACTAAAAAAAGCATCAAGCAATTAAAAAAATATTTATCTACTAAAGTTAAAAAATATTAAATTTAAGCATATTCAAGCTCAATTTCTTAAAAGAAATTTAGCAGAGCCTCCCCTTAAAAGTTCAACATCTTAAAATTAAACCAACCATAAACTAATAAAAGAAACAAGAAATTAAATAAATATTTATCAATCAAAATTATAAAATATAAAACTTAAATATAACTAAGCTCATACTCATTATATTTTTTAACCTACCAAAAAATTGAACATGTACAATAAGCTTGCACATACACCAACCTTACACATATACATGCAATTTAATTATATCAATTTTATTCTTTTTTTTAATTTGATCCAATTTATACACCAATTTGCTCTAGTCATATACCATTTCTTTTGGTTAATTTTTCATTAATTTTTTGTAATTTTTTTCAATTTATTTTGAGACATATGTATTTGAAAAAAAAAGAATAAAATTGGTATAAATAAATAGAAAAATCAGAAGAATAACGACCACAATAGATCTCATAGAATAATGTCCAACCCAATGATTATAACAATTTTTGATCAAATTTTGAAAAAAATAAAAACAAACATGGATGGAGATAAGACATAGCGAGAGAAGAGGAGAGTTAGGTGTCTTTGCCGTGAGCTTTTGAGACAGCAAGAGAAGAGGTGCCTAGGCTTCAACTTTGATGTGTTTTGGAACAGCAAGAAAAGAGATGCTTACGGTAAAGAGTGAAGGAGAAGAGAATAGAAGCTTGAAGAGCTTTAGGTCACTACTATTAGCTTCATCTTTGTTGAAGTTGTGCTTCATGGTTGATGGCTTGCTTTTGTGAGGGAGAAAGTGAAAGAGACAAAGTGAGGGAGAAACTGAGACAAAGTCTTCTGAAAAGTGTGGTTTTGAAAAAAAGGCGTAGGGTTTAAAATGATGAAAAGCAATTCAAAAACTACATTGCCTATATAAAAGGACGACATTAATTAAGAAAGCCATGTCACCAATCTAAATAGGTGACATGGTTTCCTGTACCAGCTACTTCGAGTTATTGTAAGTCGACATGGCTAACAGAAGCCATGTTGCCCATATAAATAGGTGATGTGTATAATATCTCGCTCTACTAAACACAATTATCTAATAAAATACATGGTAATCAAGGGATTGACCTTTAAGAAGATCACCAAGTATTTAATTTAAAATTAAGGGATTTCAAGTTTTCTTAATCAAATTGAGTTTAAATCAATCATAATTTCTTATATCAGAGTAAAAATAAGTTATGAAAGTATGAGATACCTCAGAGGAGTGAAAAAGAATGAAAACAAATGAAAAACAACTCATTACTATGAGACAGGGTAATGCACCACTGCTCATGCACGTTGCGTTACAGCGTGTTGCTCTCTGTGCCATGCGTCATGACGTGTTACATGTAAATGACAACAGATTTTGCTATCATTTAATAGTAAAATTAAGAAACTTCTGATGTGTCTCGATTCTTCGTTTGACATCTAAATGACGTGATCTAGGTGTCTATAAAAAGTTCTTTTCATAAAGTAGCTAATGGTATAAGTTTTTCTTTAAAATAGATCACACTAAGAAGTTAGACATCTAAACACATTTTGATCACTTTTCTCAACTTTTCACAACAAAAGAGTGCCCAAAATCCAAAACAAGTGTCAAAAACCTTTTTTAACACTTGGACTTTGTCCATGGGACCTAGGACTATCACTACAACATGTCACACATACTTAAACACTAGTATAATATAAAATCACTCCTCAACCCATTTTTACTAAAAAAGAAATGGGAGGCAATTTCCATTGCATTGCATCAAAAACCATTGTAATATGTTTAAAATATTATTTCTACACTTGCACTAGTATTTTGGCCTTATCAACATAGATATATCTTCATACACAAATACTTAGGGGCTAAAATACAATTCAAACATTTGTAATAACAAAATAGTACAAGTGTAATTATATACAACTTAGAATTGGCAACCATATGCTATTACATAAATAAGTAGATAAAAGAGGCATACTAAAGGAATTCCTAGGCCTTAGTAGCTTTGTTCCTCTCAGCACCAAAGTTAGAGCCTAAAAATTGTTAAAGAAGAGAGGTGAGTCTAGCCACTCAGTAATCAAGGTAAAACCTACCCTATGTATTATATATCAATTATAAATCAAACACATGCATATAAAACCAAGTACTTAAAGCATGCTTTATCACATATCATAACTTATTAATCCAGTTAAAATGTTTCCATCTCACACATGCTAGGTACATAATCACAAGATACTCAGACATGTGATCATGACCCGCCACTATGTGACTTGCCATAACTCAAAACATATGACACATCATACACTTACATAGGCAATGATCAATCAATCTTATACCCTCATCATTTCTCAAATCGAAATGGTAGGTTATAACACTAAATAGGGCTCCGTCTGTGTGACTAGATTACCCAAACTCACCAATCGTAAAGTGTGACTCGACCAAAGATCACATGACTCACTCTCGGACCATGATTTCCCCCACTATCAAATCTCCAGTGTGTTCCATACCTTAGGCTATTCTCCTCATTGAATTGGTGGAGAAAGCTAGGTTCTAATCCTTTGACAAATTATAGGACAGTCCCTCGACAAACTGTAGGATAAGGCCATACTCCCATGCATTGGAGGGCAGCCTAAATACCATATGAGTTTTTCTCTACTCTCAATCCTTAGGTAAACTCTCACCTACTGATCATGCCATATGCAATACTTACTCATTTTTAAATTTTCATTTATCCATTATCACGGTAATCACATTAGGTTTACGACCATGCGCTACCCAAATGAGCATTAAGTTTCATTTCCTTTATATTACATAAACACACCATTTTTAATCATAATTACTCATTTTTATCAAGTCCATTATCAACTACTCATTTAAAACACATATTAAACTTGCAATTTGTCTCGAATATCACTTTTGCAACTTAAAACTCATTTTGCACTCACTTTAGCATGTTTAATGCATATCAAAGTTATTAGAGAAACACAAGGTTTTATTGCATGATGCATTCATTCACAAGTCAAAATTTGCATATTAAACACATGATTACACCACATTACAATTAACACATAACTACTTAAAGCAAGATTTTCCTAATTTCCTCAAACCTTTAAAAGATCAAAGATTTACCCCTCAATGTTATAGTTTCCAAGCTTGAATTTCCTATCTAAATAGGTGTCAAAGAGCTCAACCTATAATTTATCAAGTTAACTTTCATTAACATTGCCAATCTCACACATTTCCACTCTAATCTTCGCTTTCTAGATTACCCAATGCTCACATTGCTTACATTTGGACCTACCTATTGGGTTTATTAATTATTTTTAGTCTCTAATAATATTATTAAGTCATTAAAGTGCCATTAATGACATCACACTCTTCTAACAACCCACATTAATGTAAATTTTAGATATTTATAATATATAACAACCCAAGATATCAAAATTTATTATACCTAGATTTAGATACTCCAGTATTCTCCCATTAAATCTATTTGAATCAATAGATTCAGACCCATAGCTATATGGATTAAAAATTATCTTTTACTATCAAACTTTAATCATGAACTCATAAATGTAGAAGAGATATAGAGATTAATGAGTGTGATACTTACCTTGAATGTTTGTAGCTTTAAAAATACTCCCAACATCATCCAAGAGTGAACCTTAATAGAGCTTGATTTGTCTTCTTCATTTTCTCCATTTTCTCCTCTCTTTTTCTGTCTCAGCTCACGATTAATATGTTACAGAAAATGACCATGTACTACAGCGCAATGCGTCACAGCACATGGCACAAAGATATCCCTATTCTCACATCCGAAGTGTCTGTGTGTCATGGCAGATGTACTACACGCCGCAGTGTGTGGCACATCAATGCTAACTGTTTCATTTTATTCTCCTTTTAATACTTGAGTGGCCCGACTTGATATCAGACCCACAATTAAGGTTGAAATACAATCGAATATGATTAGCAGACCTCCTTAGCCACACACCACTATAATTTACTTAATTATCCTAATTAAACTTAGTAAATAAGGGATTAAAAACTAGGATGTTACAATGTGGTTTGATATAACAAGCCATATCGCCTTTCTTTTGTGCGATGTGGCTTATTGCATTTCTTTAATATAAATCAGTACCCACATCATCCAAGCATATGAGTGACATAGTCCTAAGCCAAGCCATATCACTCGAGATTTCAAGCAAGATAGTTTAATTAGACAAGTCACGTTACCCCCTGCAAGGCAACGTGGCTTATTAAATAACCTTTTTTTATTTTTATTGTCATGAAGCCATATTGCCCTATGTTTAGGCGACATAGCTTTAACTATCTATGTCTCATTTACATAATTGTGAAATAGATAGTTCTCCTCATTCATCCCTTATTTACATAATTGCTACCCTATCTAATTTTTAACCTCATATGTAAAATATGTGACATGAATTAGTGTAGTAATAAGTATTTTTTGTAATAGTGCCATAAAGTAAAGTAATGTGTTATGGAAATGAGTAATATGAGATGTAATTGCAAATTGAGATGTTGGGTGAGCACGATTGTGTTTGTAAAAGGTAATGAGCATAATATGATGAAAATGATGTTAATGAATTACATACTAATTATAATGATTAAGAAATTGCATGCTACATGTTGATTTTATGTGTACAGCATGATCATTTATAGTGGGAGTTCACTTAGAGAAAGGAGTAGTGATAAAATTCATATGGTATTAGCTGCTTATCATTGGAATTAAAAGCTAGCCTGGCTACCAACTGTTGGAATCAAGAGATAGCCACTGTCTTACTTTTTATTGAGGGACTGTCCTATTAGTTATCAAGAGACTTAAACCTAACTAGCCTCTACTAGTTCATGAGGAAGCTAGCTTAGAGGCACAATACCCTATGGTTATTAGTGTTGGGGGAAACCCTAACTCATGAGTGTAGTGACCTTGGATAGGAAACTTTTCACAAGTGAAAGGCTTGAGCAGTTTAATTTCATGGACATAGCCCACTAAATAACTATTAATTTTATGTTGAAGGTATCAGATAAGTATAAGGATAGCATTGATCATTCATATAATTATATAACCATATGGTTATTGTTATTATGGTTTGTATAATTGTGATAGGGACACATGATTGTTAGTATTGTGCTCTCTTATGTGATTTGATATGTATTAGGAATGTGAAATAAAACTTGAAAGTGCATTTGGCCACATAGGGGTTAGTATTGTAGTCTGGGATAATATGCAAATGAATATAAACTTGCAAAAGTTTTATTTTGCCATTGCATCACTATAATTGATTGACATGTATTTGTGTAAGCTAAATTAACCTTGATTATTGAATAATTATACTCACTTCTCTTTCTTCAATATTACATCAGGATAAGGGAAAATGACCTCAGGGATAGGATTCTACTAAATCCTAACTATAGGCCTCTCGTAGATTATGTTATATGTATTACTATTGATAATTTGCCAATTAAGGTTGTATGGTTTTGATTACTTACACTAATTGATTATTGGAGTTAAATTATGTATTTTGGGCCTAGATTGTTGTATATTAAATTTGGATGTCTAAATAGGACTAAAATACTAGTATAAGTATGATATTCATAATGTGGATGATTGTAAAAGAACATTGCAAAATTTCATAGTAAATTGGCTACCTCTTCTGTTTTTGTGATTAAGGGATTGAGTATTACAATTGTAAATTATGAGTTATTGTATTATCGTGGTGTATTGCACAGGTCAGTAGTAGTTCATTGAGTGTGATCTCATGGCTTTAATAAGTTTTTGGTACTTGGATATGAAATTGGATACCCTAGTTGTGTTTAATGGTAAAAAGAAGTGAGTTTAGAAATGGGTGTCTAACTTTTGACTGAGAAATAATTTGAATGTGAAATTAATGTTATTAGTTGAAGCTTAGAGAAAACTTTTTATTGATACCTAGGTCACCTTAATCAAATGTCAGATAAAGAAAAAGACAAGTTGAAAGTTTGCCTTGAAAGTTATCATCTGACAGCATTGTGCAGTCAAATTCGTGCAATGTGTTGCAGCAAACGAGAGGGATGCTGTAGCACACCACTGTCTTTTTGTGTTGAAATGTTGTTTTCCAACCTAATTGCAAATGTTTTGTCACAAACAAGTATCCCATGCTTTCGTAAATGCATTTTACTCTGATTCTTGTTAGTGAAATTATGGCTTATAGCATTTAATTTTAAAAACTTAAGATTCAATTATTATAAATTTTACAAACTTGGCAATCTATTTGGGTTAACCCCATGATTATTGTAATTTTGAAATTTAACATGGTTTAGTAAGGGCAACATTACAAATGTCAAGCCCAAATGGTGTACAAAACAAGTAGTCTACAATTAATCATACCAATCACCATTAATATCATTATAATTACACTTCTAACTCTCACATTCAACACTTAAAACTCTCAACTTTTGAGTTTAATTACCACCATTAGCTTTATTAACTCTCATTAGCCTAATTAAATTCATCAAATTTTTAAACAATCATTAATAGCGCTCGACCACCTCAACCACTATCATTAATGATATTTTAGAGCAAAAATTCATCCATTAATGAGAGCTCACTCTCATGGACATAGAAAACCACTAATACTAGATTTAGGTAGCTCAAACAACTTTCATTAACTCCATGTAAGTCAATGGATTTAAACCTAGAACCTAAAAGTTTGAAAATTGTCCTCCCATAATAAACCCTAACTCAAAAACCCTTAAAAGAAGAAGAGGAAGGAAGAGTGGAGTTTAAGAAACTTAACATAGGTGTTTGATAGCTTTAAAATGCTCTTTGACCTTCCATCAAGGATGCCCTACTAGAGTAAAATAATGCTCTTTGTCATTCCCTCTCTATCTCATCCTCCTTTTCTATTTTTTAGTGTTTTTCAGCTAATTAAATGCAATTATACGATTTCAACCTTAGATGGTTATCCTAATTATAAAACACATCCATCTACGGTCAAAGCAACTTACCCTAAATTTATCCTCTCTAGTTTCGACTATGATTGGTTATCTCTAATGTAAATCTTAACCTCAAACAATTGTGATCCAAAAGCACTCCCCACTTCTAGGGATGCTCAATCGTGACTAGTCATTTATTATGAAGGACATAGCTATGGACAATTGTGAACACAGAGTATACTTTACTCCTAGAGAATTCCATCTACACGCGCAGATCTCCCTTTAGGTTATAACTATGGATGGCTGTGGACATAAGCTCTACTTCTCCCTTAAATTCATTTTAGAACCCCAAATCTTGCCCAAATTACTCGTAACTAATTCTTTATTTGTTTGATACTTTTAATTGAAATTTTATGATGTTACAATCAACATATTAGAAGTATAATATAAAACTTGGTCAATTTATAAGTCATCAATAGATTAACCTTGTAATGCAAGTACACTTTAACCTAATTTCAATTGGGAAGCATTCCTAAATATTTTAGTATAAGTGAAAATTTAAAAAGAAAAAAAATCATGAGAGTAGATTTTTTTTTTTTGTAGTATATTTTTTTAGATTTTTTTTTGTAGTATACTTCTTTAAAAAATATTTAAATTTAAAGGTTAGCCTATTTGGATAGACTGATAATCAATTTTTGGAGCAAAATAATCTATTTTAATAAAGAAATACTTAAACAGCCAAAAAATTTGATAGTTAATTAGTGAGCTAAAACTACATTTTGAAATAAGCTGAGAGGTTACTTATAAATTTAGTTTTATTGTTAAATAAAATATTTTACTTTTTAAATAAAGTTTAACAAATTTAATAATATTAAATATAACTTTATCAATAATCTAAATTTAAAAAGTAATATCTTTTATGATAATTTTTACATTTAAAATTAATTTTAAAAAATCAGTATTCAAACATATTTTTTTATATATAATCAATTATAATTAAAATTTTTATTATATATTATTTTATAATTAATTATATCCAATTAAAATACAAACTGGCTCGTAGAAATATGCGGATCCTCCGAATGTATGAGACGATCAGGTTCGAGCATTTCTGGGCATGAAGAGACAGGGCCAGAAATAGTTGTTTTCCGTATAAAGGCCTGCGAGCAAGCCTAGGTGTACATAGGGTTTGAACCATGCTTCAGTACTTGGCCGCTTCGCTGTCCAAAGTTTCTCAGATTCCTCAGATCCAAAAGTTCATCTCCGTCTGGGGATGAAATTTCTGGAGTGTCGAAGTCTCTCTTGTTCCGATATGATTTTTTGCCGTTCTTTTCAACACATCTTCCAGGTTTTGCCTTTCTTAGATCTCCTCTCTGTCTACTTTCCTTCTCTCAACCAAGCTTAATCTTCAATCCCAATCACCAAATCCAACCGAGACCAGGATGCGATCGAGTCCTTCGATTTCGATTGCCTTCCGTTATCTTCATAAATCATCCATAGATAAGTAACTCATTGATTAGGGTGCCGTAACTAACTTCATTTAGATGCAACTTTTAGTTCTGGTTAAATGAACCTAGTTATGGCGCCTAATCATTGAGTAATTTAAACAATGACCTCAAGAATTTCTCCGCATGAGAACAAACCTAATCCCTAATGCCAGTCCAAACCACGATGCGTTCGGTTCGTCCGATCGCATGCTCCTTGTACTGTCATTAGCAAAGATGAAACGTTAGCCTCCTTCCATCTACATGTGAGAGCATATTGTTGCTGCCAATTGGGGCAGAACCTATTGATGAGTGTGCCATAACTAACTTCATTTAAACGACGTTAGTCACAGTTAAATGAAGTTAGTTATGGCCATTGATCAGAGGTCAAGGATTGCTTCTAAATTGCTCTGTAAGATGTAGAGGTGGGTGATCAAGTGGTCAATCAAGGCTTGGTTCTTTTTTGATAAATTCTATGAGGTTGTTCATTGGGTTATAGCTTTCCATTAATCTATTAATAACTCATTGATCCCTTGTAGAAATTAGGCTTGGTCTGAGATTCATGTTAGGTTTCAGACTGTCTGTGCCTATGATTTTGTTTGTGCGTAAACTTATACTAGACTTTGTGCGGCTGTGCGTATGACTTTTCTGCATCTTTTGATCTGCGCACATTGCTAAAAAGTTTTGTTAGGATCTGTGGACTTGAAAAAAAAAAAAAAACAGCTTTAGTATTGATGCAGTAATGGACTCTTTCTAAAATGAACGTGACTGATGGCCTGATTTCGTGACATTTGAACCATGGATATAGGCAAGGAAATGTAGCAAATGTATATTGAGAAAATAAAACCAGGAGAGGCATGTAGATCTACTTCAAGCTGTCTAGAGTAACTGCACGAGACATGGATTGACAAAAGCTTGCGGTTTATGGCCGGAGAAAAGCTTTACGTTTTTTTGTGTTGGAGTAGTTACTATGCAACAGGGCATTGGCCATTGGCTGACATTTTTGCTGAAGAAGCTTTAATTTTATTAAATTTTTACTTCCTCCTGGGGTTGATGTTAAAAAATTATAAGGTATTTTTAATTTTTTAAAGTGTAATTATTATTTTTTTTAAAAAAAGTCTTTATTAAATAAATAATTTTATGTTTATTTTAAGGTAAAACATTTTATTAAATAAGGATAAATATTAATAAATAAGGTTGATTTAAAAATAAATATTTACTTTATTGAATGTAAAATATAATTAAAAATATTTTATATTTTTAAATGCACAGTGTATTTGATTCGAATATGTGGTGTATGGAATCCATTTGTTATTGTGTTTATTCTGACATGGGACGTCTGTACGTGCCTCAGTATTGCGCACTTAATCGTATGCCTTTTGGTGTTCCTCAATATTTTCATATTTGGAAGATTTAAATTGTACTTTGTGGTGTTACTTTTAGTATTCCTCCATCAATCTTCGTATTTGGTAGATCTTAAATTCAATTTTACATGTCGTTAATTACAAATTTAGCCCTTTTAATTTAGTCTACTACAAAAAGAAAGTAGAAATTGATTTGATTGTGGCATCTATCCTATCTTTCACAATCTGGTGCCTGTTGAGTCTCTCAAAAGCATCGTCCAAAGCAGAGTTGACTCTCAAAATTCAATGCGGTTCCAAGACCAAATGCTCAATTGAGTTTTAGTTTATATCTACTAAAGGCATATTTAAAAAATTTAACTATTCATTGAATTTGATAAAAATACATAACAAATATGGTTTAAATGCATTTTTGAGAGTTATTTAAATAAGTTTTAAGTGTGATAAGATATGTGCGGTGCCTCGTTTTAAGGCCATAGGCATATAATTTATATCAAGATTTGACTTCAAAATCAAGATCAAGAATGATAATAATATCTCCTATGATAATAATTTTTTAAAATTTAAAATTAGGATTGATATTATTTCATTGTGTGCATATTTTTTTTGAAAGATGACAATAAATTTTTTAGAAATTATATAAATGATAATTTAATCTTTTAAAATATTATAATTTTATTAAAATCTTTAGACATTTTTTAAAGTAAAATAATCATTTTATCCTTATTGAAAATAAACAGTTCTAATTATAATTTTTATTTAGAGAATAACAACTTTTGTTTTATAAATCGCAAAGAGTTGAACAAAATATCATAACTTGTTAAGTGTAATTTATGTCTTAAAATAACAAGTTTTAATTAAAATTTTTATTTAAGGAATAATAATTTTTATTCTATGAATTACAAGAGTTAAATAAAAATTATAATTTATGTCAAGTGTAATTTTTATTATAGAAAAATATGTTCTCAAAATAACAAGTATCAATCACAATTTTTCTTTAACAAATAACAACTTTTATTTAAAGAATAATAAAAATTAAATAAAAAATTATAATTTATTAAAAAGGATAATATTATTTTTAATTTAAAATTTTATGATAGAAATTCTTAAGGATTTTAATGAAATTTTGACAATTTGTGAACCAGATTTTTATTTATATAATTTGGGGGGGATTTAGTTGTCATTTTACCTACTTTATTTTTCACAAATAATATCAGGTAAATTAGACCATAAGAAATAAAATTAATTATATACTCCCTCCATTTCTATTTATAAAGTAGAAAAAGAATAATTTTTTTTCTATTGATAAATCATATTATTAAAATTTTATTATAAATTTTTTATTCTCTATTAAATATCAATGAAAGAAAGAAAGTATATTACTAAAAGATGTATATTTAATTGGAATAAAATTGAAAATTTATTAAATTTTTAGAATGTGTTAAGACTTAAAAATAGAATCTTCAACTATTAATTTAAGGATGCAATAATTTCCACAAAATTTTTGCAATCCCATTGATGTGTTTTAAGAAATAATAATAATAATAATAATAATAATAATAATAATAATAATAATAATAATAATAATAATTTTGGTCAAAAAATAATAATTATTATAATGTCACTGTATCTCCTAAATAATATAAAAATTTGGTTCAATTCGTTGAGTTGAAGGCCTGTCGGGTTTTAGTACTCTTCTTACCCGAGCTTTGTTTATAATGCACTGAAGCCTACATTTAATTGGCTGTTAGACAAATCAAGGTTTTATTAAGATTTTTAGAAGGTAAGTAAATTTTTGCTCTTTTATCCTTTCATAAGGTTTTATTTTAATTTTATAAAGTTTTTTCAATTTTTTTAACTCAATATCGTTAGTTTTATTAATAAAAAACCAACACTAAATTCATAAATATTGACAAAATATTTTTATATATTAATATATTAGATTTAATTTTTTAAAATATCAATCATTGATGCAAAAATCATCATTTAATGATAACATGTTAATGTTGGAAGACTAGAAAATATTTTATAAAAGTTCAAATTAAGATTTTATATAAAATTAAAAAATTAAATGTGCATTTTTTCTTTTTTAGAATTTGAAAATTTTAGAGGAATGAAGAAAGATTAAAAAATTGGAAAACATAAATTAATTTTTCATAATATCTAAAAAAATAAATTCTACAAACACATTTGTTGGTGTTGTTTTATTTGAATTTTATAAACATTTATAAAATTCCTCCACAAAACAAGTAATGTATTTTTGGTGATATTTGATATGATAAATAAAATCAAATATATGCTTCCAAATTTATCTTGGTTTAGTAAATATAGCAATCATCATCATAACAAAATTTATAGTGAGTCTTATTATTCACAAATTAAAAATAACCTAGCTTCATTTTTCAAAAATTTAAAATTTAAAATAAAAGGCCTACCTTGAAACTTCGTGTGTGTTTTGGTTTTCAATTTAGCAAAAGTCATTTTGATGAAAGTTTATTTGATAAAAGTCAGTTTGGTGAAAGTCAGTTGTTGTAATGAAATTTGTATTTAGATATATTTTTTCAAAAGTCAGTTTGACAAACAGAAAGTTATTTGGATTAATAAAAGTTTATTCTTTTAAAATGTACTTTTTAATTTGTAATGACCAAAAAGGACATCAAGAAATGATAATTTATAATTTTAATTATACAAATATAATATATTAGTAATGTTTGAAAAATGTGAAAGAAATTTTAAAATAACATAAAATTTAAAATGTTAAATAATAAGAAAAAATATAAAATTTAATTTTGGACAAATTTATGTAATAAATAGTTAAACATTGGCTAATATTGAATAGTTACATGATTAATGGTTCGATTTATAATATACAATCTGATCTCTAATAGAATCTCGAACCATATTCATCTCTCTATCAGAAGCCACGCTTGAAATTGCACTTGGAATTATTGATGAAAATACATGCTCATCATTATCATCGTTAGTATTAACCATATTTTCATCCTCAAAACGCCTAAAGTCAGAATCAGTTGCAGATTTTCTTCTAATAAAATTATGTATAGCCATTGTTGCACCAACGATACGAACTTGCGTCACAAATGGATAGCTAGGCATATGTCGTAAGATTGCGAATCTGTTCTTCCAAACTTCAAAAGTCCTTTCAATCATGGTCCTTAAGCTTGAATGATAATAATTAAAAACCTCATTATTGTTTGCAAATTCAGATGAACGCCTGAAATTTGAGAGGTGGTACCTATAAGATTATAAGGACCTAAATATCCACGTGGCGTTAGATAGCTGACATCTAATAAATAATATTTACCTACCAATAAAAAAAAATGATAAGATCCCAAAGAATATTGAGTAAATTATTTTAAATTAAATAAATATAAAATATACCTTGGGGTGGATGTGGAAATTTCATGTCTGGCCTTGTGAGTGCATAGTCAAACAAACGAGCATCATGGGCAATCCCTTCCCATCCAGCCATGACATAAGTGAAGCACATATCCCAATCACATGCGGCTATTATATTTTGTGTTGGAATACCTTTCCTTCCAATATATTTGCCTTGCTCTTCAACACTAACCACGCATGGGATATGTGTTCCATCGATTGCTCCTATGGCATCTTTAAAGAATGGCCAATATTGCGGATCACCTAAAATTTTTGGATGAATATCTTGAAAAGTGCGATCTTTTGGTTAGATATATTCTTTTGCTAGCTTCTCACAAGCACATAATACATTTTTGAAATGTCGGTGAATAGTCTCTGCTGAATGTTGAAATCGTTCTTGTGCCATCCTATTCCCCACCCCATGTCCAATAATATTTAAGAACATACCGACCATTTCATGAATCCCTGTTCTTCTAGTTAGAGACAAACCATGTTGCACCAGTTCATCATAAAGTTGAAAAAAAACATCTTTTTCCATGCGAAACATGTCATAACAACGCTGAGGATGCCCTTGCAAAATTTCTTGCGCCCATGCATAACCTAATTGTGAACTGGTTCTACAAGGCTCTTTCAATAAAGTTGTTGAGTAATTAGATATTATTGCAGTAATAGCCTCAATCTCATCATCATCTTCGCATGTACAAGTAATTGTAATAAGCGAGATTGTGTATTGTCATCGATAAAAACTGCATAGCATAAGTAAATAACCATTACACTATTGTTCATGACTTAACATAAGAAACACATAACATAAGAGTCAAATAACATAGTCAGTTTCAAAACAAAGTTAACAACATAAACGGCACTAGCTAAATTTAAAACATTGAGAAGGCAAGCTAAGATTGATCTAATCTGCTTTTTTTTCAAAGCACCTCAAATAGGCCACTAATGCTCTTTTATTGTCCCTAAGCCCAATATACATGTCCCTTGCAGTTTTATCTAACAAAGCCACAGCACACTGTCCAAGAAGCGACTCATCATAAGCAATCTCCTCAATTCCATAAAGTTCCTTTGCAACATCCACCACATTTTGATAACTGGTTTTGTGCCACCCTCTATGGAATTAAGAATTGACTTCAATATTGAAACCCTATCCTCTTGTGTGGACACCAAGCGACTCACTGAATCAACCATCACAGTTGCAAGACGTTTTCCCTTTTTGTTTTGACCACTTTCACCTCTCTTTCTCTTGCTCCTCGAATTAGAACCACCACTGTATGCATTGTTCAAGTTGACCTGCCCAATTTCTGGGAGAGCTCCTCCACTAATATTTCTCACATCATCACTGTCTCCTAATCCTTCAGTCAAATCCAGTTGAGGCCTATACACATCTTGTGCGTCATCAACCGCAGGTGTCCACAGGTAAGTACCTCGAGCTGCAACTGGCTGGAACAACTGTGTCAATTCTTGTACATATGAAAGTGGTCTATGTCTGAATTTTCTATACTCAGGGTTCTCCTACACATTACAAGAATTGAGTTCAATATATTTATAAAATAAAGCATCAAATATATAGCATGCCGTATATAACTATATGCCTTAATCTTTTGACTCCACCACTCATCCGGTGTTGAAATAGTATTCTTTTCGCCATCCCATCCCAAGTCGATCTCTTTGTTCAGCAATTTGTCCCATATATTCCAATCTTTTCTCAAATTATCCCATTTATTTTTTAACTGCTTCTTATCATAGCTTCTAAAGTTCAAAGCATTGAATTGTTACATTAACGCTTCCCAACCTTCCTTTGATAAGGTAAAGCCCTTGCGCTCATTTCTTTTAACTTGTTGAAGAGCTAATTTGATGAACAGTTCGGTCTCTTCAGCAGTCCACAATGCCTTCTCCTTACTCATATTTACTATCGAAATATTACATTCTCAATAATTAATTAACATAAATTAGACCTATTTGTCAATCCACATTTAACATGAAACAAAGCAACTAATAATTAATTAAGTAAAATCATCCAATATTCATTTATGAAACCATACCAAAACCTATAATTTAACATTAGTTTGAACAAAAAAATAACTTGAAAATACACACATAAACATATATAAATTCAGAATAATTCATCAGCAATTGAGCACAAAATTTTTTTAAAACACACACATTCTCAAGAAAAGAAATCAAAACTCAGGAACCAATCATTGATTATAAAAAAATTTACAAACATATACAAAGAGCAAAACTAATTTTGAACTTAAATAATTCAAGATCTAAAAACAGAACCAAGCATTTCCACCATTTCAGTTCCTATTCATTCAGCATAACAAAACTTTGACCCATACACACAGAGCACAACTACGTTCAGATTCACAACATTCCTATTCAATAAGTATGAGAAAAGTTTGAACCTGTCCTTCTTCTTCAAGGTTCAGATTCCCAACGTCCAGAAGCTTTCAAGTTTTGGAATGCAACTAGAAGAAACGGTTAAACAGATCAAAAGAACCTTCAACCGAAAAAAAAACAGAGCATAAGCAACCGGAAAATGGTGACTGAAATGGAAGAAATGTCCAAAAGCTCTCAAGTTTTGGAATGCAAGTGGAAGAAACAGTTAACAGATCAGAAAAACCTTCAACCGAAAAAAAACAGAGCATAAGCAACCTTCAACCAGAAAAAAGCTCTAACTGTCCAAGTTCAGTTCAAGCCTCAAGTGTTTTTACTCTATCAGCTTCACAATGTTGTCCCAGACCCAAAAGAAACTCGATCCGCGAGCTACCACTAGAAAATGGTGACTGAAATGGCGAGGAAGGATGACAAAACTAGGCCACGAGCTCATCGAAGGAAGAAAAGTCAAATTGTGACTAGACATGGCGGGGGAGAGACGGAGGAGAGAAGGACGTAAGTCACCAGAGATCTGACGGCGGACGAGGCAGATGAACACAGCACAGAGAAGAGAGAATGAAGAAGTTAGATCTGTGACCCGGTGTGGTGGGGGAAGACGAATGCAAGAACGATGAGAAGACTCACCGAAATGATGAGACGAATGCGAGAACGCGAGAAGACTCACCAGAATATGACAGAGGTGCACTGACAGTAGACGACGCAGAAGAGGCGGAGGAGAGCAAACCACAGACACGACAGAACTGGAGGAAGCAGGCGAGATCTGAAACATGGAAGAAGACAAGCTCGGTAGGAAAAAAAGACAGATATAAGCAGGGGTATCATGGTCATTTTAAATAATAAGTATTTTATCTCTCATCAATTGACTTTTTAAAAGCTTCAAATACCAGCTTTCAGTTTTTTCCGTTGCAACCAGGTCTGAAAGCACTTTAAAAAGTTAATTTTAAACCTTAAATGATTCCCAAACACCATTTAACTTCCTAAAGTAAAAACCAACTTTTTGGATGTAAAAAGTTGGATCCCAAACGCACCCGATTTCAAATGCTTAAAATTAGTTTAAACTTTTAAATGATTTAGATTAGATTGGATACGGCCCTTGAAATATCTCAGTCCGAGTTTTCTGACACGCGCCATCAAACTTAGGCCTAGGTTTTCTTCAGAAGAGGCCGCGTAAAGCCGGGGCGCTATCAAAAGCGATACTCTATTCCTTTCATCAGATTCTTGTGATCCAAAAGACTGCCTTCGTTTGGTGATGAAATTTCCGAAGCATCGAACGCCTTCCTTCTCCGATCTGAGTTTTAGTTGTTGTTTCCCGCATTCATCTTCCGTTTCTCTTCCCGCTATGCATCGATCGATCTCAACCTGTATTTTCAATCCCTATACCGAACTCCAATCACTACCAGATGCGGTCGATTCATTCGGTCACATAGCAGAAAAGAAACATTGCTCTACTGTCATCTGAGCATCTTGATCGATTGTTGCTGCCAATTGCGGCAAAACCCATTGATCAAGGTGCCATAACTAACTTCATCTAAATGGCTTCAGTCGTGGTTAAATGAAGTTAGTTATGGCTCTTGATCAGTTGGTAATTCAAACCATAAGATCAAGAAGCCTCTAATGAAGTCTGATGTTTAGCCAAATGGTCAATGAAGGTATGCATTGCAAAAGATTGGTTACTTGGTTCATAGCTTGCAATTATTTATTGATCCCTTGTGCAGAAGATATTGAGATTTTGTTTATGAGATTTTTTTTTTTAAATTGTTGCCACTCCCTTCTAGTTTGATGCAGTTTGGAGAAGCCGACATCTCAACGAAGATAATTGCGGATTATTTAAGCGAATTCTCAGTCAATGAATTCACTTAGACTTACACTATACTTTGATGAATTGTGTTTAGGTTGTGCTTATCTGGTAGAATTAATGCTGCGTAATTGATTTTTGAGCCTCTTTTGTTCAAATGCTGGTATATTGAAGTTAAAATTCGGTCGATCTGTGGACTCCACTGAAAAACACTTCATTTTTTTTACATGAAAAAAACTTTATTGATAAAGCAGAATGAATGTTATTGGCTGTCTGAGTTAAATATGTTTCATTTGAACCATTTTTTATCACTTTTGTGGTGCGTGATAATAAGAATGATAACGAGTAGAAACTCATTCAGAAAATAAAACACAGCAAGCCATGGTAGTTTCACTCCAAGCCACTTATAAATTCATGTTCTATCATGTTTTGCTGAAGATGCTCTTTTTGTTTTCTTTAAATCTTGAATTTGATGATTCTATGGGTTGATGTGTTTGTGTTGAAACGACTTAATAATCCGTCTTCTATATCTAAGTAGTTCAGTGTATGATTTATGAACCTTTTGGTATTTTGCTGATCGGAATATATGGTTTTGAGCAGGTATCTAAAATTTAGCAGTTTGAGGGTCAATGATCTGATTGAGAGTTAAGGGTTGGGAATAAGGGCTGGGCCTTGTTTAAATAAGGCTGCGTGTTTGAAAAATGAGAGGTTTTTAAGGTAATAGGTTTTTCGGGCCCAACCCTGATAAGTCTTGAAAAAAGGGCTCAAGCTTGGGCGAGCTTCCAAACTCTGATATCTTTTTTTTTTTTTAAAACTATGTAAAAACAGTGCATAGAGAAAAAATTTAAAGCTTAAACTTCTCTAATTTTGTATCTCTTGACTCTCACTCTCTTAGCCTTCTTTTTTAGATTGAAACTCTCACTCTCTCAACTTAAAGATTAAAGATTTCACAATTACTCATCTACCTTCCCGTCAATCGTCGCTTATCTCTATCTCACTCAGCATCTTTATTCTCTCAGCAATCATCGCTTATAATGTCGTGAATTTTGCAATGATATGTTTGAGACATATATTTTGGATTTGTAGTGTCATTGTTTGAGACTGTGAGCAATGAGAACATGTTGTGCACTGTAGATTTGTGGTGTTGCTACTCGCTTGATAGATTATTGTTTTTTTTTTACAAATTAATGTCTTGTTTATATATATATGCATATAAATATTATATTTTATTTAATTTTTATACCACTGATTCGACCGTCAGGTTAGTTAAATCATGGAAACTGTGACTTGCTGCACTTTTCAATTTGACATCCAGCTTGGCTTTCAAAACATTGGTTGCAAGCATCCAACATGAATTAAATGAGTAGGGTGACTTATGAAGGGCAAAATAGAGATTTCAAGTTTTTACTTCCTCGTCCTCTTTGACGGCTCTGAAGTCTTTATCGGAAATTTCAAGCGCTCAATTGGATTCGCCAATGGCTACTATGTCTGCAACTTCTTGTTTCTCCTCTATTGCAGCAAAGCACCAGTTATTCGTCAGACTCAAATCTGATGGCTTGAAACTCTTCCAGTTCCGGGTGTTTTCGGAGGTAGAAATGATGACACATTTGGATTAAACTCTTCCACTCTTTGCAGCTTGAACTCAAATTTATTGGGGGCATGACTATTCTAGGGAGCTTGGTATTTTTGCTGATAATTTATTGAAGCGTGACATTGATTCTGACCTTGCTTTTGAAGCTAGATCTGGGGATCATCATCATACGATGAGAAGGAATCACCATGGCAAGCATCAGAGCTTAACACAAAAATATCTGCCACGAACCTTCAGAGATTTGGTTGGGCAAAATTTGGTGGCACAAGCTCTTTCAAGTGCAATCATGAGAAGAAGAATTGGTCGGGCAAAATTTATGGACCAATGGCACTGGAAAAACTTAGTGCTGGGATATTTGTTAGCTTTAAATTATCATTCTTCTGAACACCCGAAATCATGTGGCTCCCACCATTCTTGCTTTGCGTAGGCTATGATACGGGCTAGAGCTGTAAGCCTCCTCATTCGATTAAACTCCCCAAAATTTGAACGCTTCGTCCATGGTGTCGGATCAGATCCACTTTGGGATTCCTCATGGCAAGGGTTTCGACCTGGGGTTGACGACATGACGGTGGAGAGGGAGAATTTCTGAACAAAGGAGGGGCTCAGACTCAGACCGAGCCCCTGGGGTTAACATGGCAAGACACCCGGCATTTTGGGTCCGATTTTTTTTCCTCTCTTGCCCAACTTAATGGACGAGGATTCAAGGTTGGGGGCAGAATTATTCCATTTTAATTACTTTAAAAACGAAGTTGCTGATGCTCTGATGCTGTTTTTCGTGGTGTAGGGACGTTGATATTTAGTCGGTTGTGATTTTGCCTTTGTTTCATGAAAAAAAAAAACAAAGAAAGAAAAAAGAAAAAAAGAAATGCTGAAGTTGGACATGGACTAAGATTACACATTACATGCAGCAAATCTATTATCTGTATCTGTACGAATGTGCTTAAGACATTCCACCATGAATCATGAGATTTCACTCCAAGGTACAGCCTCCTTAGACAGACACTAGTAGACCAGCAGAACTGGAATTCAGATCCATCTCAACAAACCTGAATGCATTCCTGTTGAAATCAAACATCAATTATGGATGAAGCTCAGCTATATCTGAGAGATTTAGTCAAGCTCAAGCACTCCTTGGGAGCCCCAACAAAAAAAAAAAAAGGAACTCAAAAAAAGAAAACAAGGAAAAATGAAAGAGTGATCTGTCATACATGAGTTTTCAACATGCACAACTATTTGACTTCTTTAATTTAGTACTATATATTTTTTAATAATAAACTCATTATCTATGGAAATACGGATAAAAAATAATCATAAGCCGAGACTACCTGACTAGTCAGAAGAGGCCTCTCTAGATTCCTTGCGTCGTCCCTTCTCAGTGGACAAAGAAATCTTGTTCCTATCAAGACGCTGTTTTCTAGATTTTTTCTCTTTGAAGACATAGCTATATTTCTCCAGTACCCTGTCTTTCTCTTGTACGCGGCCCAACATCTCATACGCATTAGCCACCTTCTGAATGATAGATTTATCCTGAGGCTTACGATCAAACGCTTCCAGTCCCTTGAAAAGCTTTGGCAAACAAAATCACAACAGAAAACCCTGGTTTTAGTCTAATCTTTATGCACAAAAAAAGATAGCCATATCTTAACAAAAGTGCCCAAATGCAGGCTTTTGTTATCTGTGGATTAGTTTGAGGGCGCCCTACAGCAATTTTTTCTAATTAACTTATAATCAAACAATCAACAGAGTTCAAGGGTACAAGGGCTGACAAAATCCAAGACATTGCAGCAGCAAGTAACTGCATATGGTACTATTGCAGTTTCACATTTGAAGAAATTATCTCATACCAGCAAAATGACCAATAATAACTCTCTTTACCACTTTTAATTAGGAGGAAGAATCGAAACACCATATCATACCACTGCATCCGATCTCCAATATTAAGACTAAATGTAAAGAGAATCAACTTGTCATAAATACAACAAAATCTGCAAATTAAAACATGTTATTATTTCTCAAAAACATGAGCAATTTCATAAAGGATCCTTACCCGTACAAGATCCTCCAGCATGTTGTTTCGGTAATATACTGTTATCATGAGATGGCATAACTGCCAAGGAACTGAATGCAAATCACAGCCAATTTTCTTCTCCCAGAATTCATGTGCTTCTTGAGCTCTGTGATCCATATCTAAAGCTCGAATCAATTGACCATATGTTCCCATCGTGGTTCCCTGCCCCTTGCTCAGCATCCATTTAATTATCTTAAATAGGATAATAAAGCTACAGATTAACTTTCTGAATAAGAATTTACAATAATATTGCAAGATTAAAGTGAACTGATGTTACAAACTAACTTTTGATGTTTTCCTATAGCCTAAAAATTAGCAGTCAGTCCTCCAGATGTCTTAGTTACTTAGAACTTGCAGTACTGCCTAAAACCAGTAAATTAACAAATGTCAATATCGAGACAGAATAGAATAAAAAGAACATCAATTTGGGTTAAATTCCCAGTGCGCGAAAAGAAGCATAAAGTGCAAGAAATAGGAGATCTTAAATAGCTCCAA
Source organism: Prosopis cineraria (assembly GCF_029017545.1). NCBI lineage: Eukaryota > Viridiplantae > Streptophyta > Magnoliopsida > Fabales > Fabaceae > Prosopis > Prosopis cineraria. Next base: position 1,459,257 of record NW_026555332.1, read on the forward strand.
AAATCTAAAAACTATTTCCTATTAATCTAAAAATATGAATATGATAATAATTGTACACAAGCAGAAGTAGCTGGCTGTTGAATTATCTATATTGGGCATAAAAGGATTAACTAAACACTACAGCCTGATCACTTGATTTTATTAGAACAAAAAACAAGACAACTTGCCAACTAAGATATTAAATAATGATATATACTTAATGTTAGTCCCATAATGTAGTAGCCTGCTCTGTTGCCTGATCGCAAGCAAGAGAAGTGCCTTTGTCCATATTACAATATCTGCAACGCCACCCCTTTTCAGAGTAGAATTCACCTTTCTATATGCCTACAATCTTCTCTCCGTCACTGCTTTTTCCGCCTTTGTTGGATATGCTTAAAAAAGGACATTGCAAAAAAGGAAGAAGAAGAAGTAAGAGAGACAATGCATCACTCATACTTGCACAATTCTATGCCACTGCTGTTCCTTCTCAAGAGCAATCAACGTCCTTTTCAATGCAATCATGGGAAACTTGTGCTCCCAGGCAACCCAGGCATCCAGAGCACCATAAACAGCCTCCTTACTGTCGTTGAGATTGAGAAGCTGCGTTATTTGGTTTAAATCAACACATCATTTTGTTAAGTATATCTAGTATTTGTTTATTGTACAGATTAATACTCACCGTTGTCACAAGAAAATTGATCTTGTCTCTTTTAGGTACATTATCCCCAATAAGACGCTTTTGTGTCTCTCCGGCTTTCTGCTCGGGAGAATGGCTAGTCTGTGAGGCAAATTGGTCTCACAAAATCAATTAACCAATCAAATCAGTCAAGAGACAGTTTCCTTCACAGATGAAATTACCAGAAATTGATAATTTTGTAGGAAATTATCGTGATAGAAACAATTATTACATTGTGATAACAAGCAGACATTTTGCTTTGTGACTTTGGAAACATTTCCACATACAATAACCGTAAGGTATTCTTGGTTCGACAAACAAATGAAAATGCATCTCAAATGAGCAAACAGAAAGTTAAGATAGCAATTAGACACCATAGGTGCAATTGGGAGTAAATTACTATACCAATCATACGTCAAGTAGAAGTCATCTGAAACTACAAAAATTGTGCTGAGATTACAACATTGATTCTCCATGGATTTCATCTTAAACCATCTAACTTCCAACATAAAGTCCTCAGATATAAGACCATGAATAGTATATGATACACACATTACTATGATGAATTCTAAAGAAAGAATGATGGAAACCGAGAAAGAGAGAGATAGAATATCGGGCAACTACCGGTACTTGCTTACGCAGCCAAACATACCTGTAAAGACATGGAATCTAATGCAGAAGTCGAGACAAGAGGTTGAGCTACGTTAGTGTGCAAGGCATGGTCCATCAGGTTACTAGTTACTTTGAGGCTATTCAATCTTCTAAACTGCAGAAAGTAACAAAATATAGCTTAAAGTACACCCTACGAGGAATTAGCAAGGAAGAGCTACTGCTACAGAATGAATAATGGGAATAAAGCGATTGTACGAAGCATGAGAAACACAAAGACACTCACGATACAAGAGATTCGAGGTGACCTCCACATGGTGATGAAACTTACAGTAACACAAAACTCAAAAAAAAAAAAGAAAAAAATTGCAACAGTACAAATACAAAGAAAAAGGGTTATTCTTCTGTTATTCTACTCCAAGTTCTGACCGCGCCAGAGATTAGCCGGAGGGAGGGGGCGCTGTTCTTTTCATTCGAAGAACTCCGAGCAACGCTCGAGAGGACGGTGACACAGAGTTTTGCGAGAGCAGCTGGTGAGCTGGATGACAGGGCAACCTAATTTTGGGCCTACCCAAAACCAAGAATGGAACGAGGATAATTTCGTAACTAAAACCTAGGCCCAAACTCGACCTGGTTGCTATATGCACTGTAGTTGCTTGGGTAAATAGGTAATGATGGTTTCTCTCTCTCATGCTAACTTGAGTTAGTCGAAAATTGATAATTCAATGAAATTTACATAGAAAATAAGATAGATACTGTTTGCGGGTTTTTCTGTCTTGGGCAGGCGTGCTTGATGCTCTTGTCTTCAAATAGTATGCTACACCAAACTTTTAAATCAAACGTCGAATTCTCGAGGTTCTTTGTGACAATTTTTTTAATACGAGTGTTTAAAAATAGAAAAAATAAAACATGAGTAGAAGACAACAACAGCGAGACGGGAGCAGACATGAAACTATTAGTGTTCTGAAATAAATTATAGAAGCATTATTGCAGAAAAACAGGAGGAGAACGCACACAGCAATTGTGATGTTGTTCTTCTAGGTGTTGTCGCTTTATAGGTGTAAGGAACTTGCTGCTCTCTATGAATATGTGTTGTTGAAATGAAAAGAAATTACATCCAAAGTTGCAGAAGGAAGTGTAAATCTCTAAGTGTTGATTGATGTACTGAATTAATTTGAGTTGGAGAAAGAATGGCATGTGTACCTTAATTATCTTTTTTTTTTTTTTGAGCAAAACCTTACTTATCTTTTTATAGGCAAAGGATGAGTGATAATTTTCTCATCACTCCATATTTCACTCTGTTAAAGTCATTGATTAAAACTTTTTCCATCTCCGCCCACTTTCAAAGGCAGTGCATGAGTGTGTTTCTCCTACAAATAAATACCTCTCTTTTGAAAATTTAGGTTGACCTTGAATCAAAGGTTAAATTTTAACCCAAACAAATACATTTAATATCTCTTTATTAGAAACTATTTTTCTAACTACTAAATATTATATTAATGTTTCTTTGAAGATTTTTATGTTAATAGTTAGAGAAGCTAAAGAAAGAGTAGATGAGCTTAGGATCACTAGTTTTGGCCGCACCAAAGTTTAGATTAGCTTAAGATTAATAGCTATACATTGAATTCGTGAGTGGGCAATAAATGGCTCCTTAGCGAGGAACCAACATAGAGAAGTTAAAATTGAGATTTAAATATAGAAAAAAAATTATATTTAAGACCTTTTTACCATACTTAATAAAAAAAGATAACCCCTTAAACTCTAAAAATTCAATTTAAACAATAGATACTTAAATGAAATTAAAATACAAAGTAAAATTACTTCATTTTCTCTCATTTCTTGTGATTCTCTATTGAAGTTATTCATTTTTTATCTATATGAAATTGTTCATCGATTTACATGAATTATTTGTGTCATTATTGAATGATGATTTTATTCTGATTATTATAATCATGATAAAATGAATTGTTCATTTCTCTCCGTCAAGTTATTTATTAACCTATAAAAATTGTTTGTATTATTACTGAATCTTAATTTTATTTTAAAAATTATTTTTATAATTAATTATACTTAATTAAAATTCAAACGCGTTGTTAAAAATATCCGGATTCTTCTAAATATATGAGACGATCAGGTTCGAGCATTTCTTGGGCATGAAGAGACAAGGGTAAACTAAAAGTCGGAAAAAAACTGTTAACTCGGGGCCAGAAATAGTTACGTTTTCTATATAAAGGGCTGCGAGCAAGCCTAGGGTTGCATAGTGTTTGAACCATGCTTCAGCAGATGGCCGCTTCGCCGTCAAAAGTTTCTCAGATCCCCCAGATCCAAAAGTTCATCTCCGTCTGGGGATGAAATTTCTGGAGTATCGGAGTCTCTCGTTCCGATATGATTTTTTGCCGTTCTTTCCAATACATCTTCCAGGTTTTGCCTCTCTCAGATTTCCTCTTTGTCTACTTTCCTTCTCTCAGCCAAGCTTAATCTTCAATCCCAATCACCAAATCCAACCGAGACCAGGATGCGATCGAGTCGTTATTATCTCCATAAATCATCCATGGATCAGTAACTCATTGATCAGCGTGCTGTAACTAACTTCATTTAGATGCGACTTTTAGTTCTGGTTAAATGAACTTAGTTATGGCGCCTAATCAATGAGTAATTTAAACCATGACCTCAAGAATTTCTCCGCATGAGAACAAACCTAATCCCTAATGCCAGTCGAAACCAGGATGCGTTCGACTCGTCCGATCTCATGCACCTTGTACTCTCATTAGCAAAGATGAAACATTAGCCTCCTTCCATCTCTATGTGCGAGCATATTGTTGCTGCCAATTGGGGCAGAACCTATTGATGAGTGTGCCATAACTAACTTCATTTAATCAGTTAAATGAAGTTAGTTATGGCCACTGATCAGAGGTCAAGGATTGCTTCTAAATTGCTCTGTAAGATGTAGAGGTGGATGATCAAGTGGTCAATGAAGGCTTGGTTCTTTTTTAATAAATTCTCATGAGGTTGATCATTGGGTTATAGCTTTCCGTCAATCCATTAATAACTCAGTGATCGCTTGTATAAATTAGGCCTTGTCTGAGATTCATGGTAGATTTCATATTGTCATTGCCTATGATTTTGTTTTGTGCGTAAACTTATACTAGAATTTGTGCGGTTGTGCCTATGATTTTTCTGCATCTTTTGATCTGTACGCTATAGCTTAAATTTTTTTGTTACGATCTGTGGACTTGAAAAAAAAAAACAGCTTTATTATTGATGCTGTAATGGACTCTTTCTAAAATGAACGTGACTGATGGCATGATTTCGTAACATTTAAACCATGGATATAGGCAAGGAAATGTAGCAAATACTTATTGAGAAAATAAAACCTGGAGAGACATGTAGATCTACTTTGAGCTGTCTATGTAGACATGAAGAGTAATTGCTCGAGACATGGATCACCAAAAGCTTGCGGGTTATGGCCGTAGAAAAAAGCTTTTTTTTTTTTTTTTTTCCTTTTTTAGACTAGTTACTATGCTGTATGCAACAGGGCATTGGGCATTGGCTGACATTTTTGCTGAAGCTTTAATTTTATTAAATTTTTACTTTCCCCCTTAAAATATTTAGGCATTTTTTGAGGATTAGAGATTAAAAAATGTAAGATATTTTTAATTTTTTAAAATGTTATTATTATCTTTTTTTTAATTTATATTAAATAAATTACTTTATTTTTATTTTTAGAGTGAAACAATTTATAAAATAGAGATAAGTATAAAAAGACAGTGTTAATTTAAAAATAAATAATTATTTTATTAGAGTAAAATTTAGTTAAAAACAAGGACGTTGTTACATTGAACATAGAAGGGGCAATTGTCCTCATAAAATAAGAAAAATTTACACTTACTTTTGAGCTAAAATTGCATTTGTCCCCTTTTTAAAACTACACATGCCTACCATAAACATGAATTGCCCCACACTCTCTTTAAAATTATTCATCATGCATATTTAAAATTATTGTATACTCTTATATTTAATGTTAAAACAAATTTAGAATAAAAATTAATTATTATATTTTTAAATTTACCATATTATTTATTTAAATATTATTTTAATTATTATTTAAAATTATATGTTCTTCAAAAATATTAATATTTATGTAAATACAAATATTGCTCCCTTTAATAATTTTTTCTGGATCCGTGATTGGTTAAAGATGGTTTACGTTTTAATTGGAGGGAGTGTTTGGTTTGAGTGTGTGATGTTTGGAAACATTTGTTGTTGTGTTTATTCTGACATCACTTGGACCTCTTTACATGCCCTAGTGTTGCACACTTAATCGCATACCTTTTGGTGTATCTCAATATTCATCTTTGGAAGATTAAAATTGTACTTTGTGGTGTTGCCTTTTAGCATTTCTCCATCAATATTCATATTTGGTACATCCTAAATTCAATTTTACATGTCATTAATCACAAATTTAGCCCTTTTAGTTTAATTTACTACAAAAAGAAAGTAGAAATTGATTTGACTGTGGCATCCATACTGCTTTTTACAACAACGTCTAGTGCCTGTTGAGTCTCTCAGAAGCACGCCAACATTGCCTAAAGCAGACTTCAGCCTCAAAATTTAATGTGGTACCAATTTGGATTTTAGTTTCGATCTGTCAAAAATATTTTTGGAAGATAAACTATTTGTTAAATTTGAAAAAAGTATATCCCAAATGTGATTTGATATATTTTTGAAAGTTACTCAAACAAATCTCAAATGTGATAAAACATGCACAGTGCCTCATTCTGAGTCAATTCACCTATAATTTATATCAAGATTTGACTCCAAAATTGAGAATGATTATAATATCTCCTAGGATAATAATTTTTTGAAAACATTAAAATTAGGTTGATATTATTTCATTGCGCACATTTTTTTTATAATATGACAATAAAGTTATTTTAAATTGTATAAATGATAATTTAATTTTTTTAAAATGTTATCAGTCCACCAAAGTCTTTAGAAGACTTTTGTGTTAATAAATTTTAAAGTAAAATAATTATTTTATTCTTATTAAAAATAAAAAGCTCCAATTACAAGTTTTATTTAAAGGATAACAACTTTTATTTTATGAATAAAAAATTACAATTTATTTAGTATATTTCTATCTCAAAATAATAATTTTTGTATTATAAATTATAAGAATTAAATAAAAAATCACAACTTGTATCAAGTGTAATTTTTATTATTAAAAAAAATAAGTTTTCAAAATAAAAGGTACCAATCACAACTTTTCTTTAACAAATAATAACTTTTATTTAAAGAATAGAAAGAATTAAACAAGAGATCACAACTTGTTAATAAGGATAAAATTAACTTTTTAATTTAAAATTTATTTGACACTAAATTTTTAAGAATTTTAGTAGAATTATGACAATTTTTGAAAGAAAATTATTATTTATATAATTTGGGAAGATTTTGTTGTCATTTTACCTACTTTATTTTCCACAAATAATATCAGGCAAATTAGACCATAAGGAACAAAATTAATTATATACTCCCTCCATTGCTATTTATAAAGTAGAGTGAGAATAATCTTTTTATTCTATTGATAAGTCACGTTATTAAAATTTTTATTCTCTAACAAATGTTAATAAAAGAAAGTATATTATTAAAAGATATATATTTAATAGGAATAAAATTAAAAATTTATTAAATTTTTAAAATTAGGACTTGAAAATAGAATCTTCAACTACTAATTTGAGGATGGAATAATTTCCACACAATTTTTGCAATCTCATTGATGTGTTTTTAGAAATAATAATAATAGTAATTTTGGTCAAAAAAAGAAATAATAATAATTATAATGTCAATGTATCTCCTAAATGATATAAAAATTTTGTTCAATTCGTTGAGTTGAAGGTCGGTCCAGGTTTTACTACTCTTCTTAGCCGAGCTTTGTTCATAATGCACTGAAACCTCCATTTAATTGGCAGCCGAACAAATCAAGCTTTTATTAGAATTTTTGAAGGTAAATAAATTTTTGCTCTTTTATCCTTTCATAAGGTCTTATTTTAATTTTATAAAGTGTTTTCAATTTTTTAACTCTAAAATTAATTAAAAAACCAACACTGATTTTATAATTATTGATAAAATATTTTTATATATTGATATATTAATTTTAATTTTTTAACATATCAATCATCGGTGCAAAGACCATCAATTAACGTTAGCATATAAATGTTGGAAGACTAGAAAATACTTTATAAAATATCAATTTAAAATTTTATATAAAATTAAAAGATTAAACGTGCTTTTTTTCCTTTTTAGAATTTGCAAATTTTAGAGGAATGAAGAAAAAAATAAAAAATTGAAAAAAACATAAATTAATTTTTCCTAATATCTAAAAAAACAAATTCTAAAAACACATTTGTTGGTGTTGTTTGATTTGAATTTTATAAACATTTGTAAAATTCCTCCACAAAACAAGTAATGTATTTTTGGTGATATTTGATATGATAAATAAAATCAAATATATACTTTCAAATATATCTTGGTTTAGTAAATATAGCAATCATCATCATAACAAAATTTATAGTGAGTTTTATTATTCACAAATTAAAAATAACATAACTTCATTTTTCAAAAATTTAAAATTTAAAATAAAAGGCCTAACTTGAAACTTCAAATGCTTAAAATAAGTTTAAACTTTTAAATGATTTTAGATATGCGCCTTGACATATCCCAGTCCGAGTTTTCTGGCCCAACAAAAGTGGTATATTAAAGTCGCGCCAGCAAATTTAGGCTTAGGCTTCGTTTAGAAGGAGGCCATGTAAAGCTGAGCGCTGTCAAAAGCAATACTCTATTCCTTTCATCAGATTATTGTGATCCAAAAGATTGCCTTCGTTTGGTGCTGAAATTTCCGAAGCATCGGACGCCTTCCTTCTCCGATCTGAGTTTTAGTTGTTGCTTCCCACGTTCATCTTCCGTTTCTCTTCCCGTTATGCATCGATCGATCTTAACCTCTATCTTCAATCCCTATGCCGAACTCCAATCACGATTTGCTTTGCACTTGCGGCTACTGTCTCGCCATGGGTATTAGACGGTCTATATTTTGATCTTTGATTGTCTTAATCAGATGCTTTGATTCTCACAAAGTTTAACCAAGTTTTTTTGCCAACCAAAATAATTACTGTGATTTATTTTATGTTTAATTTTAAAATATTTTAATTAAATTATAATATTAGTTTTTTTTAATAGACTTATGATCTCAGTCCTAAACCTTTTAAATAAAGGTCGAGTTCACCCGTTTTTCAACTCTATCTAGAGTCATAATTAATAAGCCCACACACCTTCCATTTGAAACCAGTCAATGCTAAATCACTGTTGCAAATTCCATTTCAACCACTGTTTAATCTCCATGATCGTGAAGAAACAACCATGAAGTTTCTAAGAAACAATCCCTACCGCACAAGGCCTTGGCTTGATTGAAGTCCCGTAGGGCATGAAGTGTATATTTTAGATATTTATTGTAAAAATTGCGCTTACTTAGTATTATTTTTTAAAATTACATGAAGGATGTGACAAAATTTTATATTAAATATTAAGAATTTAACAAAATCCTTCATCTGAGCCAGTGACGTATTCACGCGGGGTTTCAAAATGTTCCTTGCAAATGGGCAAGTTTTTGTTTATGAAAGATGTTGAAATCCATTTTAACCACCCAAAAAATTTAAAAAAAGACACAAGGATTTTTGAATTCGTCCCCGGTCAAGTTTAAGAATTGTTCATTAATTTTTGTGTCTCTCTGTGTGTGAAATAAGGTTGGTTTGTTCTTAAAATATTCTAATTTTAGAAATACTCTGATACATGGTTCTAGAAGATTCCCCCACAATTAGAAAGTCTTGTATATGAATACTTCATGATAGATGGGTTAGGATAAAATCAGCGGAGAATCAATGGTGAGCGCAAGTTTTGTAGATTCAGATGGCTTTTACTTGCACCTTCAATTGGTATAGTAACCTACAACTCCACATATAGAACTTAAACAATTTGCGGAGGAGTACCCATATTTTTCTGTCATAGCAATTTTGCACATAAAATAATTAAAATGGAGTAATTATTGGATAGGAGGCGTAGTGAAAGATTAAAAATGTTAAAATTTCTATCTCAATGCAGACCGAACGAACTCGTTTAATTAAAGTAAAAAGAAGAGTTACTTTTTTTATTTGTTCGTATATTATACGAACAGCTCTCTAACTTGAACATTGTAATAGTGCTCCCAACTTCTATTCGTATTTGAACGTTGGTTTTTCTTTTTATAAGGTGTTTCATAACTTTCAAAGTGTTTGACCGTGAGAACTTTTTTAATTCTCTCTCATGAGTATGCCCCCTCCTATGTCATATATATAGATTAGGGTTTTTTTTCCTTCATTTAATTAGCCAACAAAAATTTAATTAAATTTATCTCATAAATTTAATTCATGATATCATATCTAATTTAAATTTATTTTATAAATTCAAATTATAAAATTGACACAATATTCTTTCATATCATGTTAGTTATTAAATTTAATCTATCATATAAAATTAAATTTAAAACTAATATAATATAATATAGTATAGTATGATATGATATGATATAATGTGTATATCACATATACATACATACATACGTACGTACGTACGTACATATATATATGATGATGATGAAACTTAAGTCGCTTTAGGCCATCAAGTTTAACTAAAATATAGCAATGAGTATTTTAGGTTCTTTTGCTAGAAAGCAATGCATACAAACCATTGATTCAAATGCCACAAACTAAGAAAGTTTCAACTAATCAAAACTAAGTTTAACTGCATGAATTAGATGTTTGTAATTTTCTGTTTTGAATGTAATGAAGTGAATGATGATAATGGAGAGCCCAAGTAAGATTCCTTAACATTTATCATTGAATTTCAAAATTGTATCAACACAAACAACCTCAATTAACTTAGGATAAAACAATTAAAAACCATTCAAGTGTAGTGCATTATTGGATTTAATGAACACTTAGTGATTTAGGTTAAGTGAATTGAAGTGAAGCATTGTGTTCAGCCTTGTTCCACATGAGTTTCAAACCAAAATAAGTGGAAGAAAAACAACTCAGGTTAAACACATATAATTAATATGGATCAAATTCAAGCATATGATGAACTTCGAACAAGGATTCAGCAAGAACATATGAACAAACCCTAGAACATCAAGTTAATCCATACATTCCAGATTTAAACAAAATGCTAAAACCTCAATCCAACATTCATAATCTCATCTAAACATGAATTAGAATCAAGAATCAATAACCTAAACCAATTACATATTCTAAATCCTCATGAAAACAAGATGAAATCATGAAATTAAGAAAGTAAATGAAGAATACAAATTTGGAAAACTCAAAATGTTAAGTCATCCTCTTGGAGCTTTAAGTTGTTTAGCCTCTCATGCTCTTCCTTTTCACTTGAATCAGATCTTGAGCTTAAAAGAACTTCATGAATATGGAATTATATGGCTTGCTGGACGAGTTTCTATGGCTGAATGGGAGATGAAATTGATGCTGGAACTTGGACAGAAGTGGACGAGATGAAGAAATTGGGAAGAAGAAATGAAGAAACGTGAATATGGAGAAGAGAAAAGAAGGAAACAAATCTGGACAGAGATGCATGCTGAACGTGAGGCTTGATTGGAGCTGGAATGATGAAGAATCAGATCTGGAACTTGGAGATGAATGGCGTGTTCTTCAAGAATGATGAAGGAGAGATGAGAGAATTTGAGAGAAAATCTGATGGAGAGAATGGAATGTGAAGAATGGAGCTCAAATTTGAAATTTAGGCTTATAAATGTGTGATAAATGTGAGTGAGAGTGATAAAATTAAAACTAAATGGTGGTGAAACCAAAGTCCAGATCTGAAGATGAATTTCCAGCTGAAAAAAAAATGAATTAAAATTGACAAAATAATTCTAGAAATTAAGGGAAATAGATGCGCCTAATGTGCTGATCAAAGAGCATGGAACGTGTGATCCAAGTATGAGAAACGTGACTTCATTTAGCTCTTTAACCAGCGGCCACCTAAGCATGCATTAGATTTAAATATGAGCATTGTATGAAAACTCGAACCGAACTGGCCGATTCACCCTGTAAACCAGCGATTCGGTCTCTTTTTTGGTTTAGGTTTTTACCTAAACTGGCCAGCCACTGACCTGGTGTGACCTGGAGTCAACCCGGCTAACCCGATAGTCTGGTCACTTTTTTAATTTTTTTTTGTTTTTATTTCTTTTTGAAATTGTAAAAACTAAATAAAAAGTAAAAAATTCAGCTTGAAAATTAAAAAAGCAAGGCAATGGAGGAAAAGCAATTTGTAACATTCCAAAAATTTAACCTAAAATTAATTAAGTTAATTAAGGATAAATTAATAATTTAAAAGATTATTTAGAAATAAATGATTTTAATTAAAAAATTATTATTGAATTTAATTTAGAATAAAATCTAAATCTTAAATTATGATTTTTAAAAAAATAGAATTATTTCTATTATCATTATTAGAAAAGTAAAAAAAAAAACTAAAGAGGGAGGTGAGGAACGAGAATGAGAGAGAGAGAGTGTGTGTGCGTGAAGGAGTATAAAGACAAAATAATAATAATAATAATAATAATAATAATAATAAAGAAAGAGGCAAAGGAAGAGATGAAAGATTGAGGTGAGGAAGAATAAAATTAAAAGAGGGAGCTTTTATCATGCGAGGCCCACACTCATTTTTCCCTTGCTTCTCTTTTGTATTCCTCAGAGCATGAGACTTCGATAGAGAGTGAGAGAACGTGAATCGCGGGTGGAAATTTTAATGGTTAAACTCTAAAATAAGATATTTTAGATAAAATTTTAAGTATTTTAAAATTAGGTAAGTATTCTAAGCATTTCTTTTAGTCATATTTTTTCTTGAGTTGCAAATTTTGAGATTTTGAAAAATTTAGGGTTTGAAAGGGGGATAAATTTTTTATAAGTAAATCTGGTTATTGAGATTGTTGGTAGTGTAATAAATATTTTAGAATATTATTTTATTAATAGAATTGTAATTTGAGGCTTTTGAGTTTATCCATAAATCTCTATGAGTAGATTTTTAGGTTAAATCTAAAGATATAAATTGATTTGTTAATGTCTAAATGATTATTTGAGATGAAAAATAAATTATTATGATTATAAAATAATGATTCTAGGCAGATAAAGTTTGTAATTTTTGAGTATTTTTAAGTGCAAATTTTTAAAATAAAAAGAGAAATTTTGATATTAAATAATTTTTTTAGTCAAACTTCATTGAAATTATTGTGAAGAAGGCTATTGAATGAAATAGATATCTTCAAATATATGAAATTAAATTTTAAAACTCAAGAGACTAAGACTAAGGTCTTAAAAAAATGAAATAAAATAAAATAAATACTTAGGTGTTGAAATATGAGTAAAAATTATGTTAATAATATCATTGACATATTAGGATATGATTAATTGTAGATAATTTTTGTTTTGGCACCATTCAAGCTTTAAAAAGTTTTGAAAGTTTTGTAACTTGATCGGTAACCTTTGACCTCTCAAAGGTTGAGGTAATCGGAAGAAATCTATTTTATGCACTTGTGTGTTAATTAATTATTCATGTTTGTAAAACAAATGAATATATATATATATATATATCTAAATTTTAAAATTTTTATTTGTAATGCATATGTGACTTTGTTGAAACCTTATAATGTGTGATCAAGTTAATTGCGACTTGATATAAGTAATGAGATTGATGGGTAGTAATGATGGGCATACTCTTGAGTATAAATTATAGATGATGCATAGTGATGAATTGTATATGAGCATGTTGAGTTTTATATGATGATAATGTGATTTATGTGGCAATATAAAAAAGTTGATGCAAGAGGCACGACTGAAAAATGATGATTCTTGATGCTTGTTGAGCAAAAAAGTTGATGAGTATGTGGGATAATAGTGAATTATATATATGATTTTTTGAAATACATTTTCTCATGAGCATAATCATATGACTGGAATTCGCTTTAATAAAGGAGTTAGCGGTTATGCAAAATTCATATGGTACTTGGCTATTAACTAATAATCTTAGGGGTTATAGCCGTTACTTACTTTATATGGTACTGTAACATTATTTCTATTAATGAACTTGATCCAACTGGCCTACTTGGAGTTTTGGGTAGAGCTAGTCTTGGGTATGACGCCCTATAGTGTGTGATTTGTGAAAAACCATGTTCATAAGTGAGTAAAGTAACCCTAGCTCGGTAGCCCTTTACAATATGATTAAGGTTTCGGGTAGTCTCACCACATGAACGATTTCTTCTGGTTGTTGGTCCACGAATTTCATATCAAAGAAAATAAGGGGAATATAAGGAAGAGATTGATCATATATATTATTATTATCATGCCATTTGAGTGATTGATGGCTATATTAAGAATGTAATTGTAATTGTGAAAATGAGAATATGTGGTAAATATGTGAATAATGTATTTGTGGCTATTTGTGCCAATGTTATACTCAGCTTTATTCTTGAGATTATTCACATGAGTTAAATGTTAATGTGATTAGCATGATCTTGATATAATTGTTTACATGATCATCTTAATGAATTATTAGCCACTTGCATTCATGATTGATTATCATGCATTTGTATAACTTAGATGTACCTCAATTACTGAGTGGTTGTACTCACCTCTTCTCTTTTACCATATTACAAAAGCTAGCTCATTTGGGAAAAACAGAGAAAAGGAGTATTAGGCTATGTGATAATAATCACTTCTATTAGCCTTTATCTTTTTATTTTAATATGTGTATTTAGTTTATGATATTGCCAACTAGGACAATATATTCTTGATCCACTTGCATTATGAATTTTGTGTTGCGTGAAAATATATTTTGGGCCCCTAGTTATGTGGTTTGGTGCTTATGTTTATATGAATAGGTCAAAATATTTATGCAAGTAAAAATAGTTATTATCTATTTAATTTGAGAACTTGATTGTTATTATGGTCTCTCCTTATGTTTTTTTATCTCCAAGGGTGAGTAGTTGATATTAATTATATGTGAATGAAAAAATTCATGCATATGATGGGCTATTAATGAATAGATGATATATAAAATATGATGACTAGGTAATAGTCATTATGATAAATATGATTGAGTCCTTGGTCCCTCGCTACCAATTATGAAAGGGTTTGAATGGCCAAATGTTATGTTGGTAAATATATATATATATATATATAATGTAAAGTAAGGCACAGAGAAAAAAATAAAGAATGAAATTTTTCTCCCATGTTGAGATGTGTTTCCTTAATCATGCTTCTGTATATGTTTAATTGAATGATATGAGTTCTTCAAATATTTTAAAGACTTTGGATCCCTTAGTTTTATATAGTTTGTGAGAATACATGTTAAGGACTTATTTAGATTAATCTCTATAGCATAACCCTTTCGGGTTAGTTCTTGATTAACCATAATTAGTGTGATAATTTAAGTCCTAATTTAGGACACCCATTACACAATTAAACTAGATTTCACTATCTGTAGTTTAAACGTTAAATAAAGAGCCTTAATTATAAGTTTGAACTTAAAAGATTCACTATTCTTTTAAGTTAATTGTGCCTTAATTGTTTTAATCTTTCATTATTTGCTGTTGTTTATTTGTCTAATTGTTGCTTAGCATTTATGAATTATGACTGTCACTATTAATGATTTTAGTTTTAGCGATGATTAGTTTTAAAATTTTTAATAATTGAAGGGCTATAAATTATAATTGTAAGAATGAATATTTAGAAAATTATATTTTATTATTGTTAGACTTTTGGGTAGTTGTAATTCTATAATTCTTATTGTTTTTATATCTTGTATTGGAGATTAATCTTGAATTTGATTGAATATTTTTATAATTAATATATTTTTATTTAAATTGTATTATTTTAATCACGATCGATTTGTCCTCTGAGCTAACCCTTAGTTTAACTCAAATTGAACTACTAACCCATAATCTATTGACTTAATTGATTCAATGATTGACCTAATTTTTAACACCTTGATATAAGTCACGCACAAATGCTTCTCCTTTGCCTCATGATGATGTCATCTAATATTTCCCTTGGATTAGACTTCAATTCACGTACAAAAGGTTGATGCATTATCTTGGTGATGTCATCCAATATTACTTGCTAATTATTTATTTAATTTTCTCAATTAATTTTTGAATTAAATGCCAACTCAGCCCCATCAATTCTGGAATTAAAATGCTAAATAAGTCTTTTTTAGCTCTTGAATTCTCTAATAAAGTTGACTTAGTATTGGCTCCTTAGTTTCAAATTTTCTTCCTCAAAAATCTGAAAATAAAAGATGTAAAATTAAATAAATCCTAAAAAGAGAATTAAAAAGGAAAAAAAAGAATTAAGGCCCAAGATCTCAATTAGGATATGAAAGTGTCAAAACAATCATTAAATATCATTATTAGGTTTCATAGAGTTAATAGAGAAAAAACAACTTAAAATCGAGAATTAAACCCTAATATGCACAATTTAATGCTAAAAATTAAGTGTTTTAATATGTAAAATATATGATAAGTCAATATACATGAATATACACACACACATATATTTCAAAAATATATGTATATTAATTATATATATATAGTTAATTTTATATATCATATACATATATACATATCAGATATATATATATATATATAATTATATTTTAAATTTTATATTTTATATAAATATTTATCAAATAAATATTCAATACACACACACACACACAAAATTCGTTCACCCTAAAAAAGCATTACATTCATTGAATCTAAACACATTCTAGATTTATTGAACTTGGATATTATAGCTCGGGTTGAGTATTCTTATGTGTGACCTTAAAGGCCCACACAAAGTTGGTAGTAAGCTAATTATGCTACTAGCCTACAAGTCACAAGTGACCTCTAACAAAACATTATAACTATCCAGTTTATATAGGAATCGATGATTCGATGTAACCTGTCATGTAACCATATTATATCCTTTTTATCATGCAATATTTTGGTCAAGTATGAGATATGAAATTGTCACTCCTTTACCTAACCATTATTTTATTGATCTTTAAGTGGACTGATTATAATAATAGAAAAACTCTTTTCATTATAGTATGGTCATACATTTTTTTCAGTCTTACTCATCGAGGGGCCCAATAATATCTATGAATTAATACGAGGGACAAACTCTATCTTCACTACTCATATTTCTCTATATGAATATCACTAAACTTAATTACAGCCTTTATGATCACTCAATCAAAGGTGACTTTTGTCTAAATCAAAGTTTAGTGATCATCATGTAGGAATCCATGATGATCTCAGGTCAAAGGGCTTAATGATATGGTTGCATATAGGATAAGTTTATGACTTGTACTATGCAACTTTCTCATGGTAGGTCGATCAGTACCTTGAACCTTTTCAGGTGCTTACAACTTTAATTTATATCTCTATAATTAATCAAAGTCATACTAGTCTTATTTCATTTATGACCCCTCATAAATAACTGATTAAGGACATTTAGGATAATCAATATATTTTATCTAAGGATACAATTATCATAGTAAATATGCAATTAGTATGATAAAAAAAGAGAAATTCTATAAATAATAATTTCCAACAGTAACTTTTCCCCAATGTTTAGTCCTCAAATGTTGATAGTAAAGTTAGATGAGAGAGAAAGAAGCCTGTCCCAAAAGGTACCGGCAATGTTATGAAAATCAAACCGAATTGGATAGTCCGACTACTAAATAAAAAAGTTTGGTTCCACAGTTGAACTAATTTAACCTTTGGACCAGATTTACCTGAATTGAACCAGGCACTGAAACCCAGAGCAATTCAATGGCTAATCTAGGTCAAAGTTTTAAAAAAATTAAGGCTATGCATAAGAAAACAGATCTCACCTCTCACTCTCTTAGAGTCGCCTCTCACTTTTCTTTATTTCTCATCTCCAGCTTCAAGCCTTCAAATGTCTCTCAAATCTATTAAGCTTATGCACTTCAACTTGCTCAAATAGTCAAAATTAGATGCTCAATCTTTGATTCTAATTCGTCCCCCGCTCGAGTCTCACCTGTCAACTCTCTTTTGCCATTCTCAACCTAGATTTCATGTCGCTAGTGGGAAGGGAAACTCAAATAACCTTAACCCAGCTCTACAGGCTAAAGTTTAAGCTCGTGCCTCTACCTCTGTGTAACATCCCAAATTTTTAATCTTGCGTTAATGACTGATTATGAAATGAGTTAATAACTTAATATGAGATTAGTATTCTGGGTAGTGAAGTATTATATTGAATCCTTGAGATATTATATGAATAGATATGAGAGAAAGAATAAGGTCCTATGATAGAGTATGTGACTGCAGTGAGGATTTTTCTCATTGTGCCACATGCCGCAGTGGAGAATGGATGCGCCACAGTGCATTGTGTAAAACTTTGATAAATAACTTCATGTCTACTTGTGAAAAATAGAATGAGAGGTAGAGTTAAAGGAGTCAAACATGAAGAAGGAATCATTCTTTGCTAGGGCAAGTGATTCTAAAAGAAAGGACAGCGTTTTTGACTTATTACTTATCGGGTAAGTCTCATACTGCTTTAACCTCCAATTTTACCCTATTTTCTCTTAGTTTAAACTATTGAGAAATTAAATTTGAGAGTTTTAAGAAGTTGATTTCTGATCTTATAGTACTAGAAAGGTCTTTTAAGACTAAACTAGTACTTTGTGACTGGTTTGAGTTGGAACGATAAAGCTTTAAAGCTATAGGCATAATTTGCCCTAATCTAGAGAGAGTAGTGAGAGAAAGTTTGATTGTGAGGAAGTTAATACATGATGTAAGTGGTAATTGGTCATAGTGCGTATAAACGAGTGTGAATTGTAGAAGTGATAGCAATTGGATGTTTAATTGCAATAATTGACACTTTTGTTAATAGTAAGATTGACTTTAATTTGCCAACTTTGTGTAGATTCTAGCATGTGATGTATAAATAACAAAAAGGAGCTTGAATAGGGTTGTTGGAACACGAGTAACCATTTCTAGTAAATAGAAGGATTGAGGTAACCATATAGTTTATTATGTTGATTAACTATTATAACTGTATATAAGTAAACATGAAATGGTAAGTTTGTTATTTTATGAGTTTTATGTATGATTTGACATTGTAAATAATTTTAGCATGAAAATTGATTTGTGAAATGAAATTTAAAAGATCATTAGTTTTGATTTGTATATATAAAAGTGTACGATGTGGAAATGTGAAAAAGCATGATCATAGAGGGTGAGAGTTCACCCAGGATATGTAGAATTGTGAGGATTTGGAGATGTGAGTGAAAAATTTATATAGTCGGGCTGGAACCATAGGACATCCAGTGCAACATTATATGAGTTGTTACCATAGGTGATCTAATACAACATATTATGGGATTGTTATAATGGGACATCTAAGTAGTCTGGCAACTCCTCAGTGCCCGTCAGGGTGTGATTAGGAGTCAATGACTCCTCTATCACAAGTGTGTGAAATGAGGGAAACCATAGTCCGTAAGTGGGTTAATTACCTTTGGTTGGGTGTTTCTACCACCAAAAGTGTGCTCGAGTCAATAAGTGATTGATCCAATAGAGCCTATGATTTCATGTCGAGGAGCTTTAGAGGATCAATGATAAATGATTATGCTAAGGTGTAAAAGTGTTTGAAAGTAATTTATATGTGAAAATGATGATTTAAGCTATGTTATGATACATATATATACTATACTTTGGTTTTATTACTTTGACATGGTTGTTTGTATTAATGTACATGAATGAACTATATTAGTTACTGAGATTTTTATCTCATCTGTGGTTATTTATATTGTTTAGGTTCTACTAATGGTGGTGCAAAGGAAAAAGACAAAGGCTGAGTTGACATTTATTGCTAAAGCCTTTTGTAAGAGATTGGTGTAATGAATTTGTATATAACATTATGAACTTATATATAAGTTGTCATAGGAATTAAGTACATGTGCATAAGGTTGTGAATATTATGTTTTGGTAGATTTGGTTCCTTAGCCCTATGTATATTTGTAAATGATGAAATGTTGTTGTGGGCTAATGGATATGTTCGTGAATATGTTTGTGCGTGTGTTGAAAAGTTTGGCCTTATATAAAAATGAATGTGAAGAAAATGTGCTTTTGTCTAAATGTGTGATATAGGCAATTTACAGGCTAAGTATGTATATGTGTGTTATATTGTCTATGTAATTGATTAATCGAGTGTATATTGTCTATTTAGACGTGATCAAGGCTCTAAAAGTGGCTAATGACTTTTGATTTTGATTGGAGACGCTCAAGTGGCAAATTTTAACTTAAATTAGTCAAAAAGCACTTGGGTGTCTAATTTTCAAATGAGATATCGAATTTAAATGAAATTAATGTCATTAGTTAGATTTTAAAATACGGTTCATGTAGGCTCTTGAACCACCCCAATCGGACATCGAGTGTAAAAACGATACACATTCGAAGTTACTACTAAAAACTGCTATATGACAACAAATTTAAGTGTGTGCGCCGCGATGCATATGTCCATATGTAGCCGTGCACAGCACAAAGAGTCACCTTGGGGTCTCTGTGCCACATGCCATAGCACATATGGCATGAGCCACGGTGCACGATCCCAGTTTTGACTTAATTATGTTGAAATGCACATGTTTTCTTGTAAACCGTAAAGTGCTATTGCATAATATTTTCATTGTGTATTATTTTATTATCCGAATTTATTATTATATGATTTTAAAAATACTTTCTTGGGATCCCAAAGTTTTTAAATTAAATAATTTGAAATTAATTAGTAGATTGTGAGGAAGGTTGAATGGTAATGTCAGTAAGGACATTACACTCTACCTCTGCCTTTAGTCAACCTGCCTCCAACTCCATGCAGCTAAAGTTGGAAATAAGGACTGAACTTATAGGCCCTATTTAAATAAAGGTTTGGGCTTTTAAAATGAGAGATTTTTAAGGTAACCGGGCTTTTTAGGCTTGGCCCTGATAAGCCCTAAAAAAAGGGCTCGGGCTTAGATGAGCCTCCAAGCCCTGTTATCTGTTTTATTTTATTGTTTTGCAATCTATGTAAAAATGGTGCGTAGAGAAAAAAAAATCTAAGGCTTGAACTTCTCTAATTTTTTATCTCTCAACTCTCACTCTCTTAGCCTTCTTTTTTAGATTAAAACTCTCAATCTCTCAGCATGAAGATTGAAGATTTCACATTCACTCATCTACCCTCCCGTTAATTTTTGCTTATCTTTACCTTACTTAGCATCTTTGCTCTCTCATTAGCCGTCGGTCACCCTTGCCTCATCTTTAATCGAGATGACCTCTACCTAGTGATGAAACTTACGATAACATAAAACTCCAAAGAGAAGAAAACAATTGCAATAGTACAAATACAAATAGAAAAAGGGTTATTTTTCTATTATTCTACTCTAAGTTCTAATTGTGCTAGAGATTAGCCAGAGGAATGGGATGTTGTTCTTTTCTTTTGAAGATCTCTGAGCAACACTCAAGAGGACGGTGATAGAGAGTTTTGCGAGACATGGGCAGGTGGTGAGCTAGATGTCAAAGCAACGGAATTTTGGGCCTACCCAAAAAAACGAATGAAAGGAGGATAATTTGATAACTAAAACCTAAGCCCAAACTTGAGCAGGTTGCTATATACACTATAGACTGTAGTTGCTTAGGTAATGATGATTTCTATCTCCCATGCTAACTTAGTTAGTTGAAAATTGATAATTCAATGAAATTTACATAGAAAATAAGATAGATATTGTTTGCAGGGTTTTCTATGTTGGCAAGCGTGGTAAGGGCTCTGGTCTTCAATTAATGTAATACACCAAACTTTTACATCAAACAATAAATTCTTGGGATCCTCTAGCACAATTCCCCTAAATAGTAGTGGAAGTGAAACTAGAATTGGGTTGGAAGTGAGCTTCAAAAGTATGTTTGGTAAGTTAGAAATATATATAGAATTGAATTGAGTCTTTTTGAAATAAAAAATAGGTTAAATTCATATGGAATTGAAGTGATGGTGCAAGTAGGGTTTGTTTTGATTTGGAGAAAAGGAAATGTTAATAAAATTCATAACCTGGGTTCTTAAGAATTAATCTCAATTCCATGGGTATAGGTAAGGAACCCAATTCCATCAAAATTGATGGAAGTGGGTTCCATATGGAAGTAAGTTTTATCTTACCGAATAGCTCAAATTTTAGATTTCACTAACACTTTCACTTCTCTAACCTTAATTCCATCGCACCAAACAGGGCATGAGAATCTCCCTATTCCCTTCCTTCATCACCAATACCATTGGTGCTCATCCATGGAGCACGGTTAATTGCTTGTCCTAAGTCATTGACACGATTTAATTGGTTTTTTTATCTGAATTTTGTTTGTAAGAACACTAAGCTTTTTCTTGGTTTCCAGTTGATAGCCCCACCCTAATGAGGAAACCTTCATCAAGTAAGTGGAGAAGAACACACTTTTCCTTCAAAGTGTTCTTGGTCAACAAATCCAGCAAGGTTTTTTCACTCGTTTTCATTCGTCTTTTGAAGAGGTTCTTCTGTCATTTGACAGCCCATTTGCAATGAAGGCTTTTGGAGAATAGAAGTAAATCTATTTGTTGGTTTTCTGTTTTATTAATACTAAACACATTAACAGCTTGCTTTTCCAAAGATATATTTCTTGGTTACTTGTGATTCTCTTGCAGTGGATGAGTTGCCATAGGGACAAACTCCTTTGCTGTTAATTCTTATGCTTCTCTACTACCTCTTTCTCTCTGCATTTTCAATATTAAAATAGCTGCCTCACTTATTCTTTTTGTTTTTGTAAATTTTATTATTTGGATAATTATTATTGCATTTTTTCTCATCACTTTACTCCATTTCTCTATGTTTGTAACTAGCAGTTAGCTATCGTCTCCATCAATTAGCAATTGGTTAATAATGTCCAACACATTTTATTGTACCCACATCCAACTCGCAGGATTTTATATGAACGGATAGCATCTTTACTTGGCATTTTTTGTAATAAGCCATATTTATTTGACATTTTATGGATGAAGCTAGATTAAATTGTTATCGTTATAGCTATGGGTAGTGAGTCCATTTTATATGTTGTCTTATGTTAGATGATTTCAACTAAGTAGCCACGCCTGTGTTGCGCGATTGAAGATACACGGGCACTACCAGATTCATCTTCAAAAGTCATGATTCTCGAAGCACTTGTGAATGGGTTGGGACAATTGAGAAAACTTGCAGTTCCGGAAGATGAATATGCACTAACATCAAGTTCTGCAAATGTTAACCAAAGCATTGATGCCTCTCTTTTTCAAACGCAAATAGTTTGAACATTAAGGATGGAATGTGTTTTGCATTGGCAGCACCAATGAAGGGGAAGATGTTCAAAGGGCTATGGTCAGGCTCTTCTGTTATAATCTCTACTTATTTGAGTGTTGTAATTTAAATTTACCATCCAAATAGTTTCATTATCACACAGGACCCAGGAATCCTTAAATCAATGACACAAGCTAGCATTCCACTAATATCTCTTTTTATTCTTTTTTTCCCCCTTCAAAGCAAAACATCCACTTCAAATGAAGATCTCATTATTTATGAACTTTCCCAAACATCATATTACTAATAAATGCTATTGAAAACTACTTGTGTCTTTTTCTAAAGCAAAAATCTAGGTTTTAAAAGTTTTAATTGAAAAACTTGTGATAAAAATTTAATAATATACTTCCTTCAAATCATAATTCAATACATCTTTTAAAAATATTACTTAATTCAAAATATAAAGTATTAGATAATTTTTATAATTATTTTTTAACTATACCCATATTTTATTTATTATTCTTTTTGAAAAAAATATACATTTAATGAAGATATTAAATGAGAGTATAATTAAAAAGATACACAATTTTTTAAAAAAATTAAGAATCTATTTAATTTTTTAAGTTATCAATATCCTATATTATGATTTAAAAAAAAGAGCTTTTAAGTAGGACAAAAAATATTTCCTATCTACCTTAAAAATAGAAGAACAGGGAGTATATAACATTGGTTTCCCTTCTTTTTTTTTTTTTTTTTGGTTGGTTGAGTTTGTTTTTTCTCTTTAGTATATGTATATTACCTTTTCTTTTTTCTTTGAAATAAACCTATTACCTTTTATTTTATCTTCTCTTTCCATCACAAAAAGCTTGACAGCTAATGACTAATGACTAATAATAACAAAGGCATGAAATAGTCTTAAACTAAGAATCCGGTATCTTGCATCACGCGTTTTCCACAAGGCACCAATCCACTCACTTCGTTTTCACTCACTCATCTTTCTCTCCCTCACTCAAAATTCTCAGAACCAGAAAAAGAAGAACCCCCAATCTCCTTTCTTCCACTATGCCTTCTGGCTTCTTCCTCTAACCCATTTCATCACAATGAAAACGAAATATTAAAAATCTCTAATTTTCCTTCTTACCGGATCCTTACCCAAGACTCGCTTGTGTTTGTTGCCTCCTGCTTCAGAATTACTCATTCCCTCATGTTATCATTCCCCTCCATTGTTTTCTATTCTGTGTTCCTCTCTGTACCTTTTTTCTTCGTTCTTGCCCCACAATACCGGAGTAACCGCGCCCTTTCCCACATCTCCGCCGGCGATATCAGCACCCTCCCTTTCGTTCGTGGACCCGCCGCCGCCGCCGGTGGTGTTTATACTGCTTCCGGAATCTCTCGCTCAGGTGTCGCCACTGATCCAAAACCCAAAATCGCATTCCTCTTCCTCACCAACTCGAATCTCTCCTTCGCTCCCTTGTGGGAACAATTCTTCCAAGGAAACCACGATCTCTTCAACATATACATCCACTCAGATCCATCTGTTATCGTAATTCCTCCTGGCGGTGTCTTCCACAACAGATTCATTCCGTCGAAGAAAACATACCGCGCTTCGCCGACGCTCATCTCCGCCGCTCGCCGTCTCCTGGCGGCCGCTCTCGTGGATGACACGTCGAACCAATACTTCGCTCTCGTCTCGCAGCATTGTATCCCGCTCCATTCCTTTCGGTTCATGTACCATTACCTATTCAAGAGCCCGTCATCCTTAACCTCTTTGATGACGTGGGGTTCATCCGAGCAATCTCGGTATAAAAGCTTCATCGAGATTCTCTCCGACGAGCCCAATCTCTTCGAACGATACGCGGCTCGCGGCGTGAACGCGATGCTACCGGAGGTACCGTTCGAGGAATTCCGGGTCGGGTCTCAGTTCTTCGTGCTGACAAGACGGCACGCAGCGCTGGTGGTCAAGGATCGGAGGCTGTGGAGGAAGTTCAGGCTTCCTTGTGTGAGCGAAGAACCGTGTTACCCAGAGGAGCACTACTTCCCGACGCTTCTGTCCATGGAGGATCCGGACGGGTGTGCCGGATTCACACTGACGAGAGTAAACTGGACGGGTTGTTGGGACGGGCACCCGCACCGGTACACCCCGCTGGAGGTATCGCCGGAGCTTGTTCACCAATTGAGACTCTCGAACTCCAGCTATTCATACTTCTTCGCGAGGAAATTCTCGCCGGAGTGTTTGCCGGTGTTGATGGATCTTGCTGATGACGTCATATTCCGGGATTGACATGAGCACATATAAGTAGGGTTTGAAGTTTTTTTCTTTTTTTTTTTTGGGCCTAAAAGTTGGGTTTGAAGTTGATAGATAAATATATGGGGAAAAAAGTTGATAGATAAATATCCGCATGTAGTTATAGTTATAAAGTTCTGGTTCCAATCTTCAAACTGTACTGCAGAATGTTGGCCTAAAAAACTGTACCGTAGGAAAAAAGTTTCAGGTAATTAAGCAATCCCAGGGTAATGTTTGCATGTTTTAAAGTTTAAATCACTTGCCAAGCTTAAAGTTAGGATTAATTGTTAATATGAAATTTTTAATTTTTTTCCCCTTTTGTTAGGAGTTTTATTTATAATGTTGGGGGAGAATAATTTTTTTCCTTTTTAATTAATAATGTCATTAAAAAATATATATTTAATAGATTTAAAGTTAAAAATTTATTGTTTATTCAATTTTTAGAGTCAATGAGTTTTAAAATTTCTTTAATTCTAAAATATGTTAAAAATAACTTTGAAATAGGATTGAAGGAATATTACTTAACATGTATATATTTTTGATCTAGAACCGAGTAACCAATCATTGACAAGCATTACGTATGAAACATTTGATATTATTTGCAGGAGATATGGTTTACATATGGGAGAATAAATCTCAAGTGCCAACGAAAAAAATTAAAAACTGAATTTGTAAATTTTTAAAATTTAATGCTTGAAACTTGATTTAAATTAATTAATCCTATTAAAAACTACATGTTATTCTCCCTTTACATATCTAGTATCGTCGCATCATATATTTCAAGCAGTACATGTGACTGAGAAGTAATAAAATTACTCAAAGATGAATCTAGTTTCAATTAATCGACTAACCTAACTCCTAGTGAAATTATTATTCGATTTGGTACCATGGAAGAGATTTTGGTAAAAATAGAAATAGATATGTAAGTAGGAATGAACATGAGGTTTAAAAACATACTTGGTATGTTTATGAAATCATAATATCATTTTTATTTAAAATATATATTTATAACATTAAAAATACCAAAACACCCTTGCTCTAAAAATACTCCAAATCCCAACGACCAAAAAAAAAAAACCCAGATCATCGCAAAAAGCCGATAAGCTTGAACCCAGAAATCTGATTCCAGCGGACGCTATTGTCAAACTGTCAAGCTCGAACCTAGAAATCAAGCATGCATCGGAGCTAACAACCCAAAACCCAAATGCAACTCGGAGAAAAGATGAAATCAAATCTGAACAATAAAAAAAAATTTATATATTGCAATCCACCAATCAATTTAAAAAGCGCGTAGAAGATGGAGGGCAAAGGGAGACAAGATTAAAGCTATAGAAAGAGGGAGTGAGCCAAGATCAAAGCCATCTCCAGCCTCGTGCTGCAGGTTGGAAATATGAAAAATAAAAAGGAAAAAACCACAAATAAATATGAAGTAGCGTCAAAATATGCAATAAAATTTGTCACTTAAATGGAAGCAGAAAAAAAAAGGAGTTAAGACTGAAAGTGCTCAGTGCAGTGAACAAATAAAACGAGTGGAAGTTGAGGTATAATATTGCCTGAAAATGAAGGTCTCACTAACTATCAAAATCATGGGTTTGTCGAAGGATGAGAAAGAATGGTGGAAGCGAAGGTCTCACTGTTATCATCATTCTCTGGCCTCATCATCGTTGCATATCTTCAATGACTTCTTCACCGATGGCGCCAAAGACTAGTGCCAACGAAAATGGTTCGGGGAATGTTGAAAATTTGGGTTAGGTTGTCAAAAATAGGGGGCAAATATGTCTAAATATTTCACTAATGATCCAATCTCATGGAACCCATCTCGTTTCCATGGGTCACCTTGTGAAATTCAATTCAACCATTTTTGGAGGCATTCAATTTTACATGGAAGTCAAATTCATGCATATCAAATAAACATCTTTCCTAATTCCATACCATTTCCTATTACATGCTCCAAATTCCAGCCTACAACATAACTCTTTTTATCTTAAATATTATATCCTTCAAATGACTTGACCTGCTTTAAATAAAAATACTTTAATCTATTTTGTTATGATGTCAGGGTAACCTCATCATATCAAAATCGACGCCGTGCATGTCACACCTAAACCAACAAAACTGTTAGCACACATACGGTGCACGGTTTTGATTTTACTTGCTTGAAGTTTGTTTTCACTTGCACGGATCATTCTCAAATCAAAGAATAAAATACAACTTAAAAAAAGGAAAGGAAATATATTTGTTGGTCCTACAATTTCAGTATGTTTTGGCATTAGTCTTAAATTTCATCTTTCTACAATATTAATCCTTATCATTACTAATAAAATTAAATTTATTAATATGTACATCACTCTGCTAATTTTGTTACTGATTTGATAAAATTATGATGAGTTATATATTATAGGAACAAAATCACCACCAATCTTTTGCTTGTCAGTCCTGCTTTTCATTCGTTGTGCATTTCAAGATTTTAATTTAATGTCCTGCTTATTTTTTTTGTCTTCTACTTACTTTTCATACAACTTATTATAATTATAACAAGTCAGCACAAAAGTCACACAGTTTGTTCATGTTAGTCACCATTAAGTCCTTATGATCATATTTAAAATGTATGAACTAACATTGCAAACAGATAAAACTTAAGAAATTTGGAGTAACAATAAAAAATATATATAAAAACTAATAACATAACATGCTAAAATTATAGGGTTATATTTTTCTAAATAACAGTATCTGATGGACGAACAAAATGGTGTAAATTAGCTTACACATGTTAAGCGAATATTTAAATCGATTACAACTTACAAACAAATAAATCACTAAAAAAGTGTGATGGATTCTTTACATATATCTAGGATATAAAGGTAAATAAGACAGATTGATCATATAATTGTTTACTAACCACCATTTAGCTTGTCATGTTGTATTTTACAAGAATACTATTTCTTGCGTTAGTATTTAGTTAATCCATATAAGATTCTTACTAAATGCCGTATCATGTTAAGTGCTTCTCATTTCTACCACCGTCCGCTTTGCGACCATCAACAAAACAAGGCATATTTCTAAGAGACTACTAAGTGGCTTCCTACTATACAAGGACGAGACGATAATTCAATAAAAATATAATACAAATATCTTTCAGGTGCCATAGTTCTATCCAAAAACTTAACTGGCAAACACTTCAAGAACATGCACAAAATTTCTATCTTCGTCAAATAATGCCAGCAATGGACCAGTCAAATCACCACATAAATCGACATAATCAATATATGCACATCCATACACGGTCTAGCACTCTAGCTCGTGTCCACACCACTTACGCTAATGAAAGGATTACCTTAACCCCGTATGGAGGCCCGTGGCACAGCAGGTAAACCCAATTCATCCTCAGCCTGTTAGCATCAACAGCAACCAATGAACAACATTCAGCTCATCCAAAAGAAAAAAAGAAAGTATTGGACAACATTCAAACATAAAGCAAGTCCAGAAAAATGCTCGGCTAAATTCTCGAGTAGTTTACAGTTTCATGTTGTAAAGTTATACTTGATACAGAAACACCTCATTTCATTACCAACAACTAGGCTGGAGGACATAGTACACAGATTGGCACCAACGAAGAATAGAGATTATAATTTATTCCATTCCCTACCAGAACATGGACCATGAGGCTGGAGAGCCAAGCATTGTGAAGGCACATCCTTACATTGCTAGACAGAAGAATATAACATGAACGTCCCACATATGTTTAGAATCAACTACATTCTTCAAAAGATGGCTGGGGCAAAAAACAATATTCTTCAAGGGCAGCATGCTACTAACTTAAACTCTTCCTATTCCTATTAGGGCCGGCCCCAAAGAAACTGGAGCATAAGCATTGCGACCTCAAATAAAATTTAAAAAAAGAAGAAGAAGAAGTATTTGTGCATTGATCAAACTTCGAAAAAAAGTACAATTTGGTCTACGGATAATGTCATGCGTTTAACATGATTCCTATACTTATTTTTCAGTCTTCAAAATTCTTTAAGATCAAGTCCAACCACCATCTTGGACGCTATAGGCTCTCAATTAACATCTTTGACTATCACCCCTTCCTAGCCTTCTTCTTCTTCTTCTTCTTCTTCTTCTTTTGAACGGCCCTTCCTAGCCTTCTTTAGAACCCAAATCCCCATTCTTTCACAAGAACTTCAAGTCAAATTTGACCAAACTGCGTCAACCTAACTCTTTCATAGGAACCTTCTAGCCATCTAGACATTCTAAAACCATGATATGCGTTAAATAACAATGACAACCAAGTTTCCCCAATTTCTCATGTTATCGTCAATATTATTCTTGTTCTTACTGCTGCACTTTATTCAATGTATTTTCATCAAAATTAGGGAGCCCTAATCAATATAGAACGTTGATAGAGTTGCAGCCAACCACCAGACAATGCTTACAGAAAGAAATCAGTAACTTGCTTATTTGCTGGATCTTTTGCTACGAGAACACAATAAAATTCTTTTAAAACCTCATTCATGCATGGCTTTTTAAAAGAACACTAAAGAAAAGTAATAACAACTAGGCAAGAAAATCATACTTGAGCGTTGGATCTTCCAGGTGGTGCTGCCGTATGTCCTGTGGGAGCAGAAGGCAAGTTAAGATCTGCCTCTACATCAGGTTCCTTATCTGGCTGGAGGTAGGAAGGAACTCCATCCATCTCAATCTCATTTCCCATGTCTAATTCCAGTGCATCAAGTTCTGAACCACCAAATAAAGAAAAAAAGAAAACAAATATTTTAAAATGCTAAATAATAAAAGATAAAATTGTACTATCCTAAATTTTAATGGATCCAGGTGTCCACTAAAAGCTGCAATGAATAATTCATCCAGGCCATCAAATAGAGAACATCATGCATCCTACAAGCAGAAACTATATTGCTCGAAACATTGCACATGTCATGGATAAAATGTTTGGTTTTCAACCAAAAGTCCTTAAAACAAGGAAATAAAACATTTTAAGGGCAATTAATTTTCATGTGTTTAGCAAAGTTTCCAGCAAACGAGATGGTCGATATCATATTAGTGATATGCATGACAAACAGTGCAATCAATATTAGCCAAGGCTCATTGACATAAACTAAGTTTAGATAATTAACTTACCACCCATGAGTTCATCTTCATCAATGTCATCAGGCACGTTATAACTTCTACCTAAGGTCTCTTGTATTTCATTACTTACATCCATCAGGTCCATCATCTCATCTTGCAAATTCTGCATTCAGCACACATAAACAATTTAGACCAAAACATTTCAGAAATAGACAGACAGAAGCTGCAAGAGATAAGGAAGAGAGTCCAAACGTCAATGTCTTGTATCTTCACAGTTTTCATCATTCCCTTCAATTCCTTGTTGGCAGACTTCAAGGCTGACATCTGAAAAGAGAAAAGGAGGCCAAAAAGGGGAAAACCTTTATGACATAGCTTCTCATAAATGAATTGCACATTATAATTAATCTAAAAGGAGTCCAAGGTACCAATCAAGCATGTCACTATAAAGAGACCCCTCATTAATCATAAATAATGTCTCAAACATCTCATGAGGTAGTCAGGTTCCCAGAAAGGTACAAATAAGAGTTTGCCTTGATATAGTACACCCAAACATATGGACATCAATATTGAACAATGAAATTAGTTGCGAAGTGTAAGCTCTTCAGGACTCACAGTTTGTTGGGCATCTTTAATACCCTCTGAAGCAAATGCAACCTGATCAAGATTAAATGTCTGATTATACAGCATGTCACGCTGCCCTTCATACCTATCAAAAAGTGGTGAATTAATAGTTCGTCAAATGAGCATAGACATAATTGCAATTTCTTCACTTTTATAAGTCCCACATTTCTAACTACAGAGTTGGCAGAGACAAAATTTCTAACTACAAGAAGAAAAGAACCAATTCAAGAATTAGCTAAGAATTCAGATCCATATGCGTCTGATGATACCATTGAAGTCAATAAAGTAAAGTTATATTTATTTAATTTGACAAATAAAAACAGGAATATCCTAACAAAGCTGACATGGCCTGTGGGCACAAAAGACACAATATCCAAGGGAATGCAATGAAAAGCAGTATATTTATATTATGCGAATTTACAACCTAGGAATAAAAAAACAAAGAACAACAAATGAATTGCTGACATTGAATTTACAGCCAGATGCAAATACAGCAAAAAAAGTGAAATGGTAATAGAACAAATGTCAAATTGAACCCATTAATAATGATTCATAAGGCGAGGGTATACAGCAAACACAGCTTAGTCGTGATAATTTGGGTGACACAGTTACCAAATTTTTTTCTCAACCTGCCCCGCGTTTATTGGAAAACAAATCCCACTCCTCAATATGTTGAGAATGTGAGATAATACATCATTTCACATCTTCACTTATCAGTAGGCTGTTGGCTAAATCAACTTTCTAATGAAACAACAACAAACAGAGCAAGCAAATATGGACTAGCAAACTTACATTCTCTTTTGCTTAAGAACTCTCATTGCTCTAGCTTTGAGTGCTTCTTGTGCAGGACCAGGCCTTGTTTTTTTGAGTTGTTCTTTATATCTACTAAGTTCAACATCAAGCTTCTTAATCTTCTCGTCCACTGTATCACCTCTTTTAGTAATCTGGAATAAACAGCATACTTTAGGCAAAATTGCAAAAAAGATAATTTGAATCACCAACCTATGTTCACCAGGACAGAAATTCAAGCAATTGAATCAATTAACTGCTAAGAGCAGGATGATAGCAGAGCTATATTAAAAAAGGAAAAAAAAATTATAAGAGAGTAAAACTTGCAAAAAAGAGGAAGTAAAAAGGAAAGAAGGAAGAGCAAAAACAGCTTAAGCACCTAGAGTAAATCGAAATTAATTTTCAGTACATGAGTAAAATCTAAATTCCTAGAGTTGCTAGCCACACCATTAAGTTAATTATTCATGTCCTATGAAGAAGTAAGAACAGATATTTAATACGAATTAGAAATCTATAAACATTAAATAATCAACTTACCATTGTGACATCAAAATTGTCGGGTACAAAGTTAACAATTTTCTCAAATTAATTTTTTGACATTTCAGTAAAACGGAGAATTCGGGCTTAATTTTTAGTCTGTATCAAGTCCAGGTAGAGTGTAAGGTGCATTTAAAAAGCATATGAAGACAGACAAGGGAGAAAACAAAAGTACCATGTTTATATTGCACCATGGAGCAGTTCACTCCTTATAGTGGGGTAACATAACCAAGGAACAACAGGGTGTAAGAATTTAATTCGTTGTCGAAAGAATGACTATAGATTCTTCTCCAAAATGGGGACTCAACAATTACCATGTCAATGGATTAAAAGTCAAATTTTATGAACGATCCGAGCAACTACCAAATGGAGCATCCATCTTATGGCATTATGTCTATTATGCTGGGAATAAAAATCCATATGCATCCATTGCATTCCAATTCCTTTTTTGATAAAATATTGACCATAATCATAAACACAATACACAATTCCTGATGAGAAGTATAAACCAAAATTTAAGAGACGGCAAAATTCAAGGGTAGCAAGAAAATGTTAACATTAATGGGTTCAAGCTCAGTATACGATCGAACATACTCCACAGTTAACATATATCCAAGGCCGAGTTAAAATCCCAAAAATCACAAACTCACGAGTTGTCAAATTTTAATATTTTCCAATTACTTGCACAACCGCAAATGAGAATAAGAAGGGAGAAAATAAACTTTCAGAGCGAACAAGATTTGTTCATAGAAACTAAGAGATTAACCCGATCAGAAGCATCCTGAATTGAAGGAGGGGGCTCCTTATTCTTCTTCACACCGAAAACCCTCTTCATTTCCTTCTCCTCTTCGTTCTTCTTGTTCGGGAAGTTAGAATGAAAGCTGCGAGTACAAAGAACAAGCGTAAGAGCAGAAGAGCTGAGAACGACGGCAATTGACAACAGAGAGAAGATTCAAAGGATTTTGATTTTGTGAACCGTGCCGAGAAATCGTAAAATCCGAAATAGTATGCGAGGCGAGGCCGAACCTTCTCGGAATTCGTCTGTGTATAAAAGCGCGTTAGCTTTGTCTGTGTATAAAATCGCGTTGGCTGGAAGTTACGTGTCAAAAATCAATAGAGTGCCTGTCGACGGAAGCTGAAATAATCTCGTTGAGATACTAAAAATGATTATAAAATCTAAAAAAATTAATAAAAATAAAATAAAAATAAAAATTCAATCCTTTTTAGAAAATAAATTATTGCATAACAATTGGAGTGATTAATGAGATTCTAATCCCGCTTTGCAGCTGACATTTTCATACTTTTGAAGAACTAAATCTTACTTACAAATTATTTTTCAGTAAAAAAAATTTTAAATTTAATAATCATTGAATTGATATTTTGAAATCTAAATGTTAATATCACACCTTGTTGATTGAAAAAGTATTTCGAGAGAGTGTTATTTTTTTATTGAACCAATAACACTTAAATCTAATTCAATAATATAAGATATTATATAATTGTATCAAAAATATAAATATTAAACTAAAAAGTACATAAAATCACATGATTTCCTCGAACACGCGATTTATTTCAAAAAAATGTATAAATACGAAATACAACAAATAAATTCTAGACAGTAATTTAAGCAGGACCGTCTTGAATTGGACTGTAAAAATTAAAAATAGGCTGGATTGTAATACATTCAACATTAATACTGAAAGCAATGGGTAAAACTATCCTAACTAAATTAACAAGCCTGTTAGTTTCACTGATTCGCCTGCTGAAATATGCAATTCATTCTTTCTCTGCAGTCAAATATGTAATTCATTTATGGGAAAATAGCAATCAAGGACATTGAGAGAAATTTATATTAATTAAGGATCGATTGTTGTCAAAATTTAAATAAAAAACAAGCATAAATAAATTATTATTAATTTAAAATAAATTATTGTTAAAAACTAAATAGATACTTATTGATAAAAGATTAATTATCAATAAGTATCTATTTAAATTTTAATAGTAAGTAATTCTTGATTAATATAAATTTCTTTCCACGATCCTACCTCAATTGATATTTTTCCTTCATTTATTTAAGAAAAAATTAATGTTTTAATCCTTCAATTTTACCTCACTTATAACTCAATCCTTCAACTATGACTCGTTGGAACTCAATCTCTCAACTATAACTTGCTACGACTGAGTCCCTCAACTTTTGATTCACCTATAACTCGATCCTTATTTTAAAATTTTTTAAAAAAATTTATTATCAAATAAGAGGGATAAAAAAATGCTCATATATCATTTTAAAATACCCTCATCTTATTCATTGATGTGAAATATAAGCTAACATGAAAAAAAAAAGTTAAGGGACTAATTTATAAGTAATTTAAAAGTTGAAAAACTGAGTTATAAATGAGTCATAGTTGAAGAATTGAGTTACAAGTAAATTAAAAGTTAGAGAACTAAAAGATTAATTTTTTATTTATTTAATAAGTTTTTGACTAAATGTTTGGGCTTCATATATTATTAGTTAAGCTCAAGCCCAAAAGTATCTTACTCTCGGCCCATTACCACAAGCTTAGCCCAAAAAATATGAAGGAGTGATTTTTTAAATTTTTAAAAGTATGAGAAAAACGAATACTACTTTTTTAACTTTGAAAAAAAAAAAAAACAACACACACTCACACACACACACACTGAAAAAAAATTCCCAATCCAACCCTTCCCCACTTGAAAGAAAGACGCACACCCACACCCACACACACACACACAAATGTTAATATTGAGTTTAAATCCAAAACATCTTTCAAATGAGGAAAGTAGTTTTGCTACTTTGTCATTTATGTGTGATTTAATTTGATATTTTATATATAATTTTTGGAACTTCTTTATCTTCACATGAATTTTATATAGTGGGGGGGCTTGAAAGTCACTTTTGATCCTCTAATTTTACATAAAATTTTAGTTTGGTCTTTTAATTTATGAAGTATATTTTTTTAACTTTATCTATGATGCCATTAGTTATATTAAAAGAAAATATGGACATTCAAAAATTTTAAATGCTAACAAAGCATTACAATGATATCATTTTCTATTAATAAAACTAACAATATTAAAATTAAAAAATTAAAGAGACACTTTATAAAAATAAGAAATCAAATTAAAATATTGTGTAAAATTAAATAACTAAATGTGTAATTTTGCCTATATATATAAAAACACATACATATTCTAGCAATACTAAGCTTTTCTTGTCAATTTCTAATTTAATTTGAAGTTTAACTACTTAATTGAGATTTTGTTTTATCTTTTTCAATGGATTATCTTATAAATTTAAAATATCATGACATTTTATTTCTCGTGAGAAAAGTAGTATCTTATCATAACTGTTTCTATAACAAGTATTTATTGTGTATTTAAAGCCACCGATTCATCTCATAAATCACTTTCATAAAGAAAACAAAATTATTAAAAGTAATTCTAACAGTTCCAGAAGATGCTTTGGACTTTTTAAATTTTATTATTAATTTTATAAACTCAACCGTAACTTTTGCACAAATATATATGTAACATTGCAGATATAGACGGCTGCTCATTCATTTTTTACTTTCTCTGCCATGGATTCCATGTTGCTTCAAATGAAAGACATGCCTCCAAATCCAGAAAATGGTGAGCTTTTTCTCCCACCCTACCTCATCAAAGAGATCAATTCAGGGGTGATTTACTCGAAAAGAAAAATAAACTTTGCTATGCAGCTGTTGTTGCTAGTGACGTCAAAGCTCAACCTTTTAATTCATCTCTGAAGCCATCATATGTTGACATCCCACCTAATAATCAGGTTTTCACCCTTTCTTTTGTCTTTAATTTGACTTTAAAACTCACCTCCAAGCATAACAATCAAGCATAAAACATCTGGTTAGTGTTTTCTCTCTTATTTTGCATATCTTCTCATATACATAGAAATAAGTGAACAATTAACTAAGTGCTTTGCAATCATCATTCATGGCTTGCTCTTGGTTGTGGCAAGTAGCTTCTTGTTGATCTGTGTAAGCACCAGTGAGCAGCTTGTTCCGTTTTGATCCCCCCGGTATGAATTAGACAATGTCCTTGTATCTGCCGGGGGGGGAATCATAACAATTTCTCTTTTATTTTGAGCAAATCTTAACTCCGATCACAATAATTTCCCATTTTCCTCTGCTTATGTGTGATTAATGAAGATTAATTTCATTTCAGAGCATTTAATTTGTACCACATTTATCACAACTTGACTTTAACTCTCACAACCGTACTATTTGATGAAGATTGATTATTTTCTCATTTCTCTTTTGCTTTAACATTTAAGCATTTTTTTTTCTTGATCCAAGGTTATTATTGAAGAATTATAATATATTCCCTCTATTTTAAATATAAGCAAATTTTAATAAAATTTTACAGTTTAAAAAAGTTGGTTAATCATAATAATTATGTTTGAAATTAGAATATTAAGACTAAAATTTCCCTGTTATGGATGTTTGCCTTTTTCTTTAATTTAATGATACTATCCACTTATGGGGACAATTTGAGAAAAGTATAATAAATGTTTCCTAAAATTTGGAACCTTGCTTATAAAAAATAAAGTAACACATTATAGTTCCTCTTAATAAAAAATGAAGGGAGTAATTCTTATAATACATTATTATAGGATTCTGGAAGAGAGAGAGAGCAAGTTGTGCTGCCACCGAAACAAAAGCTAACATGGGCACAGGTTGTTAAAGGAGAATTGAAGCCTTCTGAGAGTAAGCAAGTTCCCCACTCAATCTCTGCAAAGAAAATCAGTAAGTTGATACCTTTTTTTTTTTTTTTTGACCTTAAGATTATTCTTTCAGATAAGTTACGGACATTGCATAGGCCACTTTTCTTTGGGGAGCGCATGATCTTCATTGCCCTCCCATGTTAAATGTGAGCCTCATGAAAACATGGTTTTTGCTGTTTTCGTCACAAAAACAAACATGCTTAAATCTTTACAAAACTCTCTGATTGGGTAAAGGGTTATGTGACTAGTGTTTCAACAAACTTTGTTCTCTTTTTATGTGACTATTGGTCAAGTTCGATCGAGCCAATTGGAGGCAGTCTCTCCAGAGTGTTTTCACAAAGATGTTTTTTTGATGTTTTTTTTTCCAAAAAAAAAAAAAACACGTGTTCACATTCACAATGGTTTTGCGTTGCCCTTTTCCTTCTAACAAGAGCTTGAGGCATGTTGGGTTGGATTTGAGACATAAACTGTCAATAGTTTAGAGTTTGAAGGATGGTGGATCATGGGCCTTGGTATTTTAACAGCCTGTCATTATTACATGACCATTCAGATGAGAGTTCACATGAATTGCTCACATGTGCACCCACCAAAAAATAAAAATAGACAGATGTATGCAATAAAAAAAAGAAGATCAATTTTTGTAGGCCAATGTGGATGGAACAACTTTTTTAATAAGCAACTCATGTAACTTGAAGCTATATTTTCCGGTTGCTATTTATTTTCTCAAAAGCATGGATTGTTTGGCATGACTTTTGTTCATTCGTTGGTAAAAGAAATTGAATATCCTTTTTATATGTACCTAACAGCTTCAGAAAATCTTGCCCCAATTACGAAAATTTCATCCGACGTGTCTTCCAAGAGAAGCTCCTACTGATTTCTCATTTTTCTTCTTTTTCTAGGTGGTAAGAAGAAGTAGGTGAAGGCACTAGAAAAACAAGCATTCTGAATAACAAGAAGCAGACTTAAACATATACTAGACCACCATGTCACTGCTGGTTCGTTACTGCTGAGTGCACCTATATATTATATTAACGTATGTGTGTGAATGCAGTGATGTATCATGGAACTATAAATTATATGGAATAATAATAATGATAATAATAATAATAATAGCAGCTTGTTTTGAGAAAGTATGGTCCATTTTGATTTTCCTTTAATTCAAGTTCTAATCAACATATGAACGTGGTTTACGTGCAAAAATATGTCGAAGTTTTGTGCACAAATAAATTTGTGGATAAATGTGAGGGATAATACGCTAAAGTTATGTATGATTTAACTATAAATTGATAAAATTCATCTAATTTATAACACAAAGCTCATTTATTGTTAATTTATCATTTTCACTTCTTTTTATGTAAACACTGTCATTTTATAGTATAATAATTGTCAACGGCTAGTTATTTTAGTTGCAGCACCGCCTCTTCTGTTAAGGAAGTCTGAGTATGCATTCGAGTTAACACATTTATGTGTGCCTGTCTCTTTTTCTATGAGAAAGGCTAGAGGTAAAATTTAAATAATAATAATAATAATAATAACAATAACTCATCACGCAAATTATTTTAAAGTCGATATCTAAATTAAACTCGCCTTTTTTTTTTAAAAAAAAAGTTTAATTTAACAAGCAAAAAGCTTAAGTTAATAAATAAAAATTATTTACAAAAATGAATCCACACTGATATGATGACATGTAGAGCTTATAATTCATGCGAGCTTGAACCCGCTCAAAAAAGGTTAGAATTGAATTTGATTATATAAGTTTTTTAAAAAGGTTATGATATTTTAAGCTTAATTCGAATAAACTTAACCCGAATTAAGCCCAATTATTAAAATTTATAGCTTTATATATATATATATATATATATAAAGTTGGTAATTTTGACCAAGTCTGATAGGTGATCATGAATCCGACCAAAAAAAGTTATGGACTTTTTTAAGAGGATGGGATATTTTAAACTCGATTTAAATAAATCTAGCTCAAATTAAATTCAATTTAAATAAATTCGGCCATCCCAAATTATCAACTCTAATGGCATGCTTGAACTTTTTGTTTAACAAAAATAAATTCAATTGACAATTGCATTAACATTTTACGAACGATATAAAGCGAGCAAGTTGGCAAATGGAATACAAAATTAAAAAGTGAATAATATATATAATCTATACTCCTTCAAAATTTAAAGCAATTTTTAAAAAGTTTAATACTAAAAAATATGAGATATTTTTTTGTATCTTAAAGCATAATCATTATATTTTTTTTAAGGTGCTCTCAATAAATAAATTATTTTATATTTATTTTAGAGTGAAACATTTTATAATAGAAGTAAATATAAAAGGTTGATATTAATTTAAAAATAAATAATTATTTTATTAAAAGATAAAATTAATTAAAAATATCTTATTTTTTTAATGAAAAGAGTATCTATAATCTATAATCTATATATATATATATATATATATGCCTGTTTGTTTAAGATTAAAAAAATAAATAATTTTTAAATAGTTTAGAGATTTTATAAAAAGAGATTTATTTTGTAGAGATTTTATAAAAGATAGACATTATTTTTTGTTTAGTAAAAATAATAAAAAGTGATTATTATTTAGTTACTTTGAAAGTTTATAATATTTTCCTTGATTTTTATTTTATAAAATAATTTATTATTATATTATTTTAAAATTTTATAATACCTTGCTTATTTCACTTTTTTAAAATATTCTCTCATCTATCACATTAGATTATTTTTAAAATTATCACAATAATAAAAAATATGTCTTTTTTTTTGGGTAAATTATATATTATTCCTCTAAACTTTGAATTATAACAAATAACCTCCTTAACCTTTAAAACTTTACAATAAACCACCCAACTATTATATTTATGCAAATAAATTTATATGATTAATTTTATATCTTAATTATCTGCACATAACTTAAATTTATGAGAGTTATTCGTATATCAATCAAAATTTGGAGGTGTACACAAAAAACTAAAGTTTAAGGTGATATATAATTAATAGTTAGGAGTTATTTGCATGAACCTGATAGCTTAAAAATGTTTATTATTAAATTTTTAAATTTTAATTATTTTTAAAAGTTTAAACAAACGTAATAAAAACTCATAAAATAAATTTTAAAAAAATGAATTATTTTTTCATAAAATAAGCTAAAATAAACAAGCCAATAAATTTATATCTATATTGATAATATATAGTATATGAATTTTTACTTTTTTTAAAAAAATAAAAAATATATTAAATAAAAATTAAATGATGATGAGGGTTTCACAATATAAAGAAAAAGGTATATGTGAAACCCACCAAAAAAAATTAGGATAGAGGGACAAAAATATGCATCAACTAGTTAGCTCGGAGTACTCATTAGTCGAAAATAAAAAACAAATATAAAAATATTCATAACATTATCTAAGTTAGCACAAAATAATTAATCCATTAACTATCACTAACCTCTGTTGATTTTTAATATTAAGCCCCTCTTTTTTTGCTAGGTGAAATAGAAAATATGACATGAATCTAAATGTGCTTGCCACCTATGCATTTTCTTTGCTTCCCTCTTCACATTTTCATCTCAAAAATGTTTCAAAATTGAAAGAACATAGAACATGAGCAAAAGAAACCCAAAGAAGCAAGGAAAAGCACCATCATTGTTAAAGAATTGTACAAGTCAAGAGCAATTTATGAAAAATAATTAATCCAAAACTCAATATCAATCAATCCTAAAAAAATTGTACAAGTCTAGATAATCAAAGAATTGAAGTATATCATAGTGAACGGGGAAAATTAAAGACAAATAAATCAAATACAATAACATAAGAATCAAGCACATGAATACTTTCAAGGCATTAAGCAAATCTATTGGTTGAAGATATCCTAAATTTCCAATCCATTGACAAGCTTTCATGGGTGACCTTATAGTTGCATTTCAACAAGTTGATGCCTGCACTCCCAATCAACGGCACCCTTGTTACTAGAGTCAAAGGACTCTCTTATTTTGGAGCCTTTGGGTTTTGAGTATGCCAAGCTTTTAGATTACACTGTCGCTCTCTGGATCAAACCTCTTGGATTTGCATCCCCTACCCCTCTGGATCTTGGAGCCTTCTAGATCAAACCTAAGTTTGAGAATTGTGACTCCTATCCCTTTTTAGACCCTCCATCACTTGTCCATTTTTGGGTCACGCTTATCGAGTCCGTTGCTACTTGTCCCATTTCTATTACTGCACACCACCTAGTTTGAAGAGAGATTTTTAGTTAATCTCATGAGTCAACCATCGCTGCCACACTGCCTCCCTCTCTTCAATGCTTTTGTAAGCTCATCTGCTATGTTAACCAAGGATGGATTGAAGGAGGAGGAGGGTGGGAGGAGAAAAACATTGAAGAAAAAAAGCAACAATATATTTGGGTAAAGGAGACTCTCACTTGGCAGACACGTTAAGATCCACATCATATTTTCTATTCCATCTACCAAAGAGAGGGAAGGGCTTAACATTGAAAATTAATGGAGCTTAGTGATGGTTAAAAAATTAGTCACTTTTGTATTAATTTAGATAATGTTATGAGTATTTTTACTTTTTTTCTTACTTTAGATTATTGAATGCTTTTGGATGACTACTTAGTAAGTATTTTTGCCCATTTGTCTTGAAAAATAAGTTGTGACTGAAGACAAAAAAGATTAAACAATTACACATTTATACTATTAAGAGTTGTTTAACATCGAGCAAAAATGTGAATGAAATGGAGTAAAGAAAATAAAAATACAAATGAAGTCTCTTTTTTAATATGATAATTGGACATTTATCTTGCATGGTTTTATCCTTTTCATAAAAAAACTTAATATCATGCACAAATGTAAAAATAATTACACCATCTATAAGTCTTATAAATCATGACTTCATTCTAATTAATTTTGTGTGTGTTAATTTTGATTAATCTTGCTTTTCTTTCGTTCAATTTTTACTTGTATTCAAAATTTTCAATCTCATTTTTCCTATTTTTTTAAGAAACTTACCTAATTAATCTTTTTTCTTTCTATTTGACTTCATCTAAATTGAGAATTAATATTCCCCTGCATTGCACGGATACAAAATCCAGTTAATTAATAATTAATAAAATAGCGGAAGGCCTGAGACCGGACTACGCCCTGTCAAAGGCAACACAGGAAGCAATGTCTACCAAAACCCCAAGAGGCGAAGAAGGAAGAAGCAATCAAAACTTGTTGAGTGTGGGCCATCATCATCATCACCGTTGCGAATAGTCAATTTTACGGAACAATCTAATTCAAAAACGCTACCTACAACATTCGGTCTTCTTCTCTCAAGTTCTGTTTGAGGATTCTGCTAGGAAAAAAGGAAAAAGGGAAAGACATCACAAGGAGAAGAAAATGAGAATGGCAATGCAGGGTGTTGATCCACTCAGTGAAAAAGCAGCCATGATGAAAGAGTCGCTCCAGAAGAGCCAGACTATCACAGACAAGGTGGTTACAATTCTCGGTTCCTTTGACCACCGTCTATCCGCCCTCGAAACTGCCATGCGTCCAACCCAGGTTCATATTAATCCTTTTTCTTGTTTTTTTTTTAATGCTCAAGCTTCATGTTGGTTTGATTCTCGAGAAAATGTTGGGAAAATCTAGTTACTATAGCCGAGTTTAATTCAAGTTCTGTGTTTTACTCATCGCGGAGGAATTTTAATTTAACCTCCTGGGTTTTCGATTTCGTTTGTTTTTAAACCAGCTAAAGCACGGATCCGATATTTTGATGTAGTTTCTGTTCTGTTCTCTATCTTCTTGTTCACTTTTGGATCCTCTTTTGGGTATATGTTGCAGATTAGAACGCATTCCATCCGGAAAGCTTATGAAAATATTGATAGGACTTTGAAGGCTGCAGAAGTAATATTGGTTCACTTCGACCAATATCGACAGGTTGACACTGTGGCTAGCATTCCATTATACTAGTTTGCTTGCTTAATTTTTACTGTCTGAGACTGAGTCAGCCTGTGATTTGTTTCTCACTCTATCGCTTCCTTGAACTTGTAACTGTGTATTATACTAGCTTGTATGCTTTATTCAAATTAGTTCTCCCTTTCTCAGTGATCAAGGTTCCTAATGGTTTCAGGGTAAAACAATACATACATGAACGGTCCGCCTGTTTGAGTCATACTTCTTTCTAGCTAGCTTAAAATAAGCAAACAAGAATAGAAAGGAGCGTTTTTACAGCTTACGAATAGTAGGATTTGAATCTCTGTTTTTTCCTTCACCATGATTTCAAATCCTGTGTAGCAATTTTTTTTAATATTGCTGCAAAGTGCTTTCTCTATTCTCATGCGTTGATCTTGTGAATTGTTTTATTTTATGTGTAATTTTGATGCCATTATGCTTGTTTGAGACTTATATAATGTGTGTATGTATGTGTTCAATTTTTGCTTTTAAAAGGTAGGATCTTTGCAGCCTCAACCCTATCATTTTAGTCCCCTTTTTGATTTTGGGTGAGTTCTGAACCCATTCTCTGATTGTTCATTACTTTAGAAAACTCTATAATTTTTTCTAATTCTCTGTGTGTTTGGCCTGGTGCTGGGTTTTTGAATGTATGTCTAAGATCTTCATATGTATTTGTACCAAATTGCTTCTGATTTTTTCCTTCAGAACAAAAGAACCTTAATTCCCTCTTATCATGCCAACAAATTTATTTCTAATTTTTTTAACTCCTTATTCATTTCCCTTGTTCCCTTATCTTCTCTTGTGATATGATTTCTTTTTTCAACTTGGATTTTTATTTTTTGCTTTTTTTTTTTTGGCTAAGAAGGAGTTTGTGCGATTTCTTTTGTTATACATGCCTATCTATGCTTGGGCCATCATGGGTTTTTTTAAGGTAAAATACATTTTTTTCCCTTTTGATTTGGACTTTTTCCACTTTTCTACCCTATGGTTCATAAGTTGACATTTTGTTGTCCTGAGATTTACCATGCTATGTAGTCCTAGTACTACCTTATGCTTTAAATTCATCAAGAATCAAATGGAACTCTCCAAATTCTGACACATTTCCTTAAATTTTTCTAAATTTCATCTCAAAATGCACTTTGAAGAACTTGGGGATGTTTGACTGAATGATTAGGCAAGACTTGGGAAGAGAGGAGTTGTAGAGTTTGGGATGGAAGAAGAGATATTTGAAGGATTTAGGAATGTTATTAGG
This sequence comes from Prosopis cineraria, assembly GCF_029017545.1. NCBI lineage: Eukaryota > Viridiplantae > Streptophyta > Magnoliopsida > Fabales > Fabaceae > Prosopis > Prosopis cineraria. Next base: position 1,503,229 of record NW_026555332.1, read on the forward strand.
ATACTTTAGGTTAGAATGTGAGGCAGGCCAGACTTTCGGGAGTATAGGACTTGCTTGGAAGAGAGGGGTTAGGTTTTCTGTGATGGAATTGAAAGATATTTAGGAGGAAATTGGATGGCAGTTGGATAGAAAGGCAAAAAATATTGGGGATGAGGCATGAATTGGGGGAGTGTAGGGCTCTACTGGAAAGAGATGTGGGGATTTTGTGATAGAATTAACAGTAATATGGGAATTATATAGGATTTGAAGATGAGGGAAGAATTTGGAGAGAGAGGGGTTTACGATTCTGGGATGGAATCAGAGGGATTTGAGAACTCAATATAAACTATAAGAAAGTGCAGTCAGCTGCATGTCTTGGGTTTTATGCAATTGCAGGACTTGTTCTAATTTAGATGGGGTTTGGGGATTTCCATTTGATGTTTGCAGAGTTAAAGTATAGATTAGTGTTGTGCACTTGTGCTAATAGTGCAAACCAAGATAGTAAAATGTTAGTTGTCGAAGCATGAGGTAGCAATGTGTAAATGGCCTAAACCACAAAACATTAAATTACATTTGACCCTAGGCTTGTATCATCATTATATAACTATCATTTCAATTGTCCATGTAGTCCTTTCATTTAATTATATATATGCGTATGTATATTTGATGGGTACCTAAGTAGGATGGGGTTCCGGAAAGGGCTACCCACAGAGGGTTCTGACCGGAAGGAGATCGAGTTAAGTGCTATGGAGTGCAGCCATCAGGATGTTGGCTTTTCATGGGGGCCAATTGATGGAGACTTGGTAGCATGGGATACCAAGTCCCACATTGAATAATATGGGATGCTTAATGGGGTACATAAGCAAGTTGGTTCTCCTACTCCAACAGCTAGCTTTTGGGGTAGGGTTTTCCATCCTTAAGTACCCATCAATATTCCTCAAAAGGTACACACGCATAAAATCTGTTTCCACATTTGCATGTGTTATTATTATTTTTTTTTAAGTATTGTCATTGATCAAATTTGCAGGCAGAGACAAAAATACTTAAAGGGCCACATGAAAACTTGGAGAACTATCTTGAAGCAATTGAAAAGCTGAGAAGCAACATTCAGTTTTTTGGTAGTAAAAAGAGCTTTAAGAGCAGTGATGGTGTTGTCAACCATGCCAATAATTTGCTAGCTAAGGCTATTTCTAAACTAGAAGATGAGTTTAAGCAGCTATTATCGTCTTACAGGTTTTTATTTCTTTGCTTAATGTTGTTGATCTTCTTTTGGCTTCTTCATTCATATTGGACCTTTCTTCCTATTCTCTGGTCAAAATGGAAACTTACTAATGCACATGTTTCTTGCTGATATGTGGAAAATTCTATTTAAGCATGTTACTTTTACTCATACTGTCATCTATGTTATCACAGCAAGCCTGTGGAGCCAGAACGACTCTTTGATTGCCTTCCAAACTCAATGCGACCTTCCTCTGGATCGCCAGGGCATGAGGGTGATTCTAGTAGCAAGAATCCCTCTTCCAATAATCCATCTGACCCGCAGAACAATAATACTGAAGCTGTTGTTTATACACCACCTGCTCTTATACCACCAAGGATTTTGCCTCTGCTACATGATTTAGCCCTGCAAATGGTACAAGCTGGGAACCAACAGCAGTTGCTCAAAATATACAGGTAAACTACTTGCTAACTTGATTGTGTCATTGCCAAAGGAAAAGTTGAAGCTGCTTTATTGGGAATTCTACATTTGTAAAATTGCAAATTAACTAGTGAATATGAAGTTACAATTTTTTTATTAAAACTTCTACCAAGATAAGGCTTGAGCTACTTAGGCTATGCAGTTTCTTCTTCTTCTTCTTCTTTCTTTTTCTTGGTGAAACAGAAGGGCAAAAGCCCACTAACCCCTCTTTACAGGGCTTAAAACTATTTATTCCACTCTCCTCATCAACACTTCCCACTTTGTACATGTTCAAACCATCTCAAACAAATGTCTATCATTTTGTCTTCAATAGATGTTATGTCCTCTTTTGCTTGTATATGCTCATTACAATTCTTATCTTTTCTTGTATGCCTACATGTCCATCTCAACTTTCCCATCTCTGCTACTCATGCTTATGCTCTTGTTCTTCCTTTAAACCCTAACATTCATTACCATTTAACATGGTTAGTTTTATAGCAGTTCGATAAAACTTTTCTTTAAACTTATTAGGTACTTGCCGAACACAAATAACTTTTGTAGCTTTTCTCCATTTGAACTGCCTAGCTTGTATCCTATGTGCAATATCTCCATTAATTTCACCATCATTTTGAATAAATGCTCCCAAATATCTACATGCATATAGACTAGGGGACAATGCATAAACTAAAATATGCATGTTTGGTACGTGCATATGCGCATTCACAAACTCATGTAAACAGCCATAGTTTTCTATGAACTGTCAGCATTGTATTATCTGCTTAGGATGGCTTGTTTAGTGGGATCAATATAGATTATATTAATTTTACTGTGATTGTTAGGATAATCTGTGTCATTATTTTGTGCAGGGATACCCGTTCTACTGTTTTGGAAGAAAGCCTTCATAAACTGGGAGTTGAGAAACTCAGCAAAGATGATGTTCAAAAGCTACAGTGGGAGGTTTTGGAGGCCAAAATTGGAAACTGGATTCATTACATGCGTATTGCTGTAAGTTGTTTGTGGATTTTTTTGGCCATCAAGTTGCTTGTGGATCTAGTTCTGTGGTTTTATGTATTTTCTTTCAAATATATGGTTATGCTTGAATAGGTCAAACTGTTGTTTGCTGGTGAGCGGAAAGTTTGTGATCAAATATTTGAAGGCTTTGATTCACTTAGTGATCAATGCTTTGCCGAAGTGACAACAAGCAGTGTCTCTATGCTTCTTAGTTTTGGAGAAGCAATTGCCAGGAGCAAGAGATCACCAGAAAAATTATTTGTGCTTTTGGACATGTATGAAATAATGCAAGAGCTCAATTCAGAGGTACAGGCTTTTGAAATTCAAATTCATGCAGGCTGCTGCCATCACACTGATGCATATGGGCGTTAATCTTATTAGATCAGTTCGTCAACTTTTTTTTTTTTGCCTTTTTTATTCAATACAGCAACAAGAAGTCTTATTCCTTTGACAACATGACACTCTCTGTATCTCTTGGCATTTTATAGATCGGATTGGTAGCTTGTATACAGTTTCCTCTTTAGATGAAGTGTCATTGGCCTTGTTAGGTTTTGCTGAAAAGAATTGTCAAATTATGTGTCATCCTCCGTGGTTGGCTGAGGGTCGGAAATGACCTGTAACTAATCTTGGGCTTCCAAATATATCCAGTTCTAGACTAGATAGACATTCATGTATCTATTCTGCGGGTGTAGAATTTTCATGTTATTCAAACTTGAGGATTTATCATGATTGCTTAGTTCTTGAGGCTTCAATAGTCTTCTTCCTGAAGTTTAGCTCTTTTGAACTAGTACTGCCATATGAATATTATTCGTTTCTCTTACATTTATTCATGATAAATTAAGTCATCACAATTTTCTTTTATTATTGGATTGAGTCCGCTGTTAGATTTGTTTCCTGACATATTTCATTCAATTTGTATTAGTTATATTTTTACCATGGTGGTAGTGATGTCACTATCACTGGGCAAAGACGTGATCTATTTGGCGTTTTAAAAGAATGCAAGGCTGATTTTGGTTGCTGTATCATATGAGAGGCATGTTTAAATGGCATTACAGTCTTATTGTCAACTTGTTTATCTATCTCTTTGTAGATCCAAACGCTCTTCAAAGGTAAAGCTTGCACTGAAATAAAAGAAGCAGCATTGGGTTTGACAAAACGGCTGGCAAAAACAGCCCAGGATACCTTTGGGGATTTTGAAGAAGCAGTTGAGAAAGATGCTACAAAAACTGCTGTTACAGATGGAACTGTGCATCCATTGACAAGCTACGTAATTAACTATGTGAAGTTTTTATTCGAGTAAGTTCATTGGAGCTGTGCCTTAAAATCCAACTTCTCTTGGCTGAATTATCTTATTATTTCTAGCATTCTATGCTGTCTTCTCTGATTACGAAGCTGTTATTCATTATTGATTTGGCATGCAACCCATATATTTTTAATAATAATTTGGTTCTGTCAATTGCAACCATTGTGTTTGATATAAAATAACAAATAACAAATTTCGGAGTGAGATTCTTCACAAACTTTTTTTGTCAAATTTTCAGTTACAATAATTTTTGAAACAATAATTGGGATGGGACTATACAATGGACTTACTTCTACCTAGCCTCAATTATGAAAACCGTTGCTGTTGTTATGCATTTTAAGTGTGGCTTACGCACTGGGAGTATTTTACACACTTTTGATTGTTTTTAGTTTTTGCCCATTTCAACATCATAGATCTTGAAATATTTAACCCAGCTAAAATCCTCAAAATCTTTGCAGCTACCGGTCCACCTTGAAGCAACTTTTCCAAGAATTTGAAGGTGGCGATGATACTTCACAACTTGCATCTGTAACAATGCGAATAATGCAAGCTCTACAAAACAATTTAGAAGGAAAGTCAAAGCAGTATAGAGATCAGGCTTTAACACATCTATTTCTCATGAATAATATTCATTATATTGTCAGATCAGTACGGAGGTATGTCATCCACATGTTTTGGCTATACTTCTTTGAAGCATGAGAGTTTACTCAGATCCTCAGCTAGTAGTGTAAATTTCCTGGTCATCTTGGGTCAATTTAGGTCTGAAGCCAAGGATTTGTTGGGCGATGATTGGGTACAGCGACATAGAAGAATTGTGCAGCAGAATGCAAATTTATACAAAAGAATTGCCTGGGCAAAGGTACTGTTCTGTTTATTAACAAGGTAGTGCCCAGCATTTCTTAAGTTGCTATTTTGAAGGTTCTTTCTGGTCACCAGAGTTATATTGTTGGAATTCATAGCATGGAACAGTTAAATTAAACAAGGAAGAAAAATAGACCATCCACTTATAAACGTGTTTTGGAATTGTGATGCAATAGAATCAAATGCTGAAATCTCTTGCACTTATTTGATGATTATGCATCAGAGCCATTTCGTACCTCTTTTGAAAATTGCATTTGTCCTTTTTCCTCCTTTTGTGCTTGTACTATGATCTCTTTAGTGGAATGTCATCTTTATTGATTTGTACTTGAGAAGGAGAAATGCTGTGCCTGAATTTGGTTCTTTCCCTTTGCAGATTCTTCAGTGCCTCTCTATTTCGGGCCTTACCTCATCTGGTGGGGGTGGTAGTACTGGAGGTGGAGATGCAGGCAGCAGTAGCGGTGCTTCAAGAGCAATTGTTAAAGACAGGTAGGTTTTAAATTTTATCTCTTTCGAGTGAAGTTTCTATTTATATGTCTTCTTGACATCTTAAGTTAAATTGTGCTCCCAGGTTTAAGACATTCAACATGATGTTTGAGGAACTTCATCAGAAGCAATCTCAATGGGCTGTTCCCGATTCAGAGTTACGAGAATCTCTTAGGCTCGCTGTTGCTGAAGTCTTGTTGCCGGCCTATAGATCATTTGTGAAACGTTTTGGGTGAGTCCCCCTTCCCCTTCTCTCTCTGGTTATTACAGTCAAGGGTGTCTTTTGTGCGAACTAAATCCTCTTTCAGGGTGGCCCTCTTTACCAGCAAAGAGTATGTAGGATTTTACTTATTAAGTACTCTCAAGAGGAATCAAGGCCGAGTTGTAAAGGAAAGATACTATCTCCTCTTGACAATTGAGTTAATCTCATGTTCTCTCTTTTTTAATGCCCCATCAACACAGACGTTGTATACCATCAGTTGATCTAGATTCGTCTATAATTAGGATCATAGCACGTGAAATGATCTTGTTCTCTGCCCTAACACGCATTTTGAAGCGAAATCCGGGTGAAAATATGCAGTCTAAAAAAATAAAGCAGTGAAGAACCTTTTTTTTTTTTTGTGGTTTTGTAAGAACATAAATTTTGATTCTATCCTCGCACCTCATCCTACCAGTAAGATAGTAAACACTAAACAGCCATTTTAGTCTAAAAGTATAACAACCTTTTAGTTGCCTTGCCCTTGAACATCATTCTGTCATGGCATGGTATTTATAACATGTCGTACCCCTATATTTGTGTCAATTAGTTGGCGGTCCATGAATTGCCCATAATTTAATAAAAAGAGCCGTACTATTTACATTTTTTATCAATGTTTTAGTTTTTGTGCTTCTCAGCTTCCTTTGATGCATATATGAGAACATTGTTACAGGCCGCTGGTGGAGAATGGAAAGAATCCTCAGAAGTACATAAAATACACAGCAGAAGATCTAGAGCGAATGTTGGGTGAATTTTTCGAAGGAAAAAGCGTGAACGAAACGAAGCGATGAAGCTGACCTCGCCGAATAATTTAATAAGGTAGGCTTGTTTAGCTTGTTCTTGATGATATAGAGGTTGATACTCTTGAGGGTACGGTGTTGCAGTGGAAGTTCATAAGGAAGAAGGCAAGATGCTGATTGCTAAAGATATAGTTTTTGTACGTAGGAGCTGTTAAAAAATACTTAGTGAGTTTGAATGCCTGTTCTGTATTGTCTGTATAGTTCATTTTTAGCCCTACGTGAGATTGTAGTTTTCCGGGTATATATCGTCTAATATGATGACTAAGAATTAATATTCAGGATTCTTTGAAACAACTTTTAGAAAATAACATGATAGCAGTGGGGGGATAAAAATTTCATCTTTTCTAGATTTTTTAAATCTGCTGTGATGTAAGATTATTTTCCGTACTCTTGCAATATTCATGTAGTGTTTTCATTTATATGTCATGTAATCCAACCATTTTATTCGAGTTCAAACATAATATTCGAAGATAGCTAACTTTTTAATGCAGCGAAAGCCTGTTGCAATGATCATATGTAAACTCTGGTTAATTTTTTTTTTTTGGATGTAGTTTTCAGTATTTATTAAAAAAAAGCAACTTTTTATCAGAATGTATTAGTCTATTAGATGAGACAGAGTTGTGAGATTAGTTATATAAATGTCAACATCAATTAGTTTTAATAAAAAAATAAGTCCATCTATCTATCTATGTATTTACTTGTATAGTAAAGTATAATGAGATTTCGTTGTACGTACACAGTAAAAATGTTTTTCACTGTATGTCTACAGTAAAATATCATTTTACTGTTTTCCGAACAAAGAGATAATTAATTCATAAATCCATGTAGTTTCACCTGATTTTGAATTATATTTTGTAAATAATTTGCTTGAATAGCCTTTGGATGTAATTCTCTCAATATTTATAACTAAGAGAACTTTAAGATTCAATGCTAAGAAAATAAATTAGAGGGATTTAATTTAAAATTAGGTGAAGCTATAAGGATTAATGGATTAATTTTCTCTTAAATAAATAATATTTAAAATCAATTTTTTTCCACAAAATTAATAGCATAGGAAAAATTATTTTTAAATCATTCTTAAGATAACATTTTGTAAATAATCTTTTAAAATTTTAAAAAAATGTTATATTTTTAAATTTAAATTAAAATTAGCCATTAATTTTTAAAATCACTCCTAAATATATAAGCTAATAAATTTTAAAATAAAATGTGCGGTAAAATGTTTTAATTCATTTGGGGCGACAATTTATTGAACACTTTTGTTCACATAATTATTTACAATTGAATTTAAATTGTACATAAATATAAAATAGACTAAGATGGTATCTATATTTTCAATATGTATAAAAATAAAGAATTTTAAAATAAAACTAGTACTTTTTTTGTATTTATAACATGCACAATATCATAAATTGTTAACTATATGTTTTTATTAAATAAAAAAAACTACATGTTTTTATTTGTTCTTTTATTTTAATAGGTGGATGTGATAAATTTTTTAATCAAATATGCAATTTAGATTTTTAATATGACAGAGATAATAAATTACAAAATAGAATATGCAATTTATATTTTTATGTTCTTTTAAAATTACTTACTTTTTATTGACTTGTGAACACACATGGTGTATGAAATAGTAAGTTTCACAATAAAATATATTGTTTAAGCTTTTTAATATGCTTGTTTTAACAAATTGTTAAGTATGTTTTTTCTTTCCTTCTGATACTAGGCCTTTGATCCAAATTAATTCAGTCATAGTTTGCTAGCACCTAAATAATTCTATGCATATTGTTATTTAGACTAGATTTTAAGTGGGCAACACTTGTATATTAATATACTTTTATCTATTCAAATCAAGACATGAAAATTTTAATATGTTCATAATATTAATAATAAGAACTTGTTATAGAATAAATAATTGATAAAGAATACACACCTCATATAAAAGTTAAGTATATAAATTTTTTTATTTTAAATTACACCAATGAAGTATTATGAAAGAAAATAAAATGTCATTTATATTTTCAAGAAGTGCACGAATAAAAAATTTAAATCAAAATACATTATTTTGTATATTTTAATATGCACCGGCAATAACTTACAATGTTTTTGCACTTTTTAAATTAATTTTTTAAGATAGTAAATTGGATAGTTGTTATCAAAAATTTTTAACATATCGTTTATATTTCAACGAGTTCATTTTTAAAAATGGAAAATAGGATTAAAATGTTTTAATTTAATTTTTATTTTTCTTTTAAATTATCTCTTTATTGAAATCTTTTAACCTCACTTGTCTATTTTTTTGAACTGAACTCACCAAAATCTCTCCTTCATCACTTTTATAATTTTTCGTATTTAAATTAATTTATTTTCTTATATTGATACACTTTTATTTATTTTATAGTATCTTGATCACTAGTGTGTCAGTATCATCCGATTCAATACATCCCGTGTTACAATGATAAAAATTTTATGTAGACTTAGTCTGTTCCATGCCTAATAGCAAGCAGACTATACCAAGTGGTACACTAACTTTAGTATTATACGTGCTCTTTTAAAGATACTTTTTTAATTAGAAGTTCTTTTACCAATCATTTTATGACTTTTTAATACTTTGAGATTTAGGTTTAATATTTTGTCGAAAAAAATTTAGTTTGAATACAATAGGACGCCCTTTTGGAGATTAAGAATTCAAGACACACATAGATTTATATCGTTATTTAATAATAACGTGGTATCTTAGTTTTGCTTCATGAATCATTTTTCAGATGAAGAGACTTTACTTTTTAGGAATCAATTTTTTTAAAAGAAATAATGGATAAATTGAAAAAAAAGCGAACAAATTATCTCCTAAACCTTGAGTTTAATAATATTATAGATCCTAAATTTATTTATTATGTAAATTATTCTTTCTATTTTAAAAAATAATATGATTTAGTCATTGCTATTAATAAAAGTTAACTTTAATTATTAATTGATCAAAAATGATATAAAATAATCTCAAAAATTATAAAAAAAAACTTTTTTTTGTGTGCATAATTCTCTTATTAAAAATAATCTTATTTAAACTATATTCATATATTAAATGCTGACACATCTTTTGTGAGAGTTTGAATTTCTTTTTTATTGCATGCATAAATATATTTTTATCAAAAGTAATCTTATTCGAGTTCTACTTAGATTTATAAAAATGTTTGATTACAAGCAAAAAAAAATCATAAAAGGTCATAATTTTTGATTGATTGAACTCAAAGTCCTCAAAACCTTTATAAGCTGAGAGAGTCTAGCAGGAAAAACAAAATCTCAAACTAAATAGAATTCCATGTTTGAGATCACAGATCCCTAGAATCCAGAGTAGCCTGATGCATATGATGATAGAGTTGGGAGTAGTAATCATTTATGAAAGTGGAAAGAGAGGCAAGGACGTGAATGATGCAAAACACTGTAATGCACATTGATAATTCCATCAATCATTCAAGGCATTATTATTTAGTATTTTGCAAATGGAGTGCTTGGTGGTGTTTGTGTTGGTGGTTCCTCGAGACTATAAAAAAAAAAAGAAAGAAAGAAAGAAAGGCCTGTCCGTTCAAACAGACAAGCGTCCTCTGTCTCTTTTTCCTCGTTCTTTGCGGAATAATCTCCTTTTCCTCCGCTTTCTCTTTTTCTCTTTCTCTCTTTTCGTTTTTTTTCAGCTTATTCTTAACTAAAGCCATTATTCCCCTTCCTTCTCTTCAAACCTTGTTTCTTTCCCTTTGTTCTTTTCTACTTCCCTCCCCCACTTTACATTATCCTCTCCCCTTTACACAATCACTCTTCCTGCTCTTCCACCTAGGTAAAAAAAAAAAACATTTTTAACTAATTTTATTTATAAATCATCTCATCAATTTTTAATCAATTTTTTTTGTTTTTACTTCTTAAATAGTGGTGAAACAAAGTTTAATAGAAATAATGAATTTTAAGATTTTTTTTGGATAAATCATGTTAATGATGGGAGTATATAAATTAGTATTATACATTTATACTCCTACTCTGAGAGAGAGAGAGATAGATTGAGAGAAAGATAAAAGCTGTATTCATCCATCACATGCAATCCACTTTCCCATACAAAGCCAAAATTTCCCTCACTTGCAAGAAAAGCACAAATCCCACATCAAATCTCTCTCTCTTGCGTCCTATAAACCACCACGCTTATCTCCACCCCTCTCTTATTCTCCATATCACTCACTATCTTCTTCTCTCTTTCCAACCGCTCATTCATCTCAACTTCTCTTAGTTTCACTCTCTCCTGTTTTTGTGTGTGTGTATATATCTTCAATCATCAAATCACTCTCACCTTTGTCTGTGAGCTAGCTGTTGCTGTTCTTGCTGTTGCAGAAGCAAAGTGTCCTTGTCGCCATGAAGCCAGCTCGTAGATCTTCCTCCTGAATCCTATTACTAATCAACTAGCTTGGGCTCTCTTGTTGAGCACCTTTGTGCGAGCTGTTCTGCAGGTTGTAAGTAGAGTCACAACTCGGTGAAGAAGAAATTAAAGAAGATGAGGGCGGGAATTTGCAGCATACAGCTTCAGGCTCTGACAGCAGAGGCAGCAAATGTTGTGAAGCAAGCTGTGAGTCTAGCCACAAGGCGTGGCCACGCTCAAGTCACACCTCTCCACGTGGCAAGCGCCATGCTCGCCACTTCCGCGGGTCTTCTCCGAAGAGCTTGCTTGCAATGTCACTCTCATCCTCTCCAATGCAAGGCCTTAGAGCTTTGCTTCAACGTGGCCCTCAATCGCCTGCCCGCGTCCACACCGAGTCCACTCCTGGGTCCTCACTATAGCACCCACTGTAATTCCAATAACACCCCTTCTCTTTCTAATGCCTTGGTGGCTGCTTTCAAGAGGGCCCAATCTCACCAGCGACGTGGCTCCATTGAGACTCAAAACCAACCCATTCTGGCTCTCAAGATTGAATTAGAACAACTCGTAATCTCCATTTTAGATGACCCTAGTGTTAGTAGGGTCATGAGAGAAGCTGGTTTCTCAAGCACACTTGTGAAGTCCAAGGTGGAGCAATCTGTCTCAGTTGAGATTCCCTCACAGCAACAAAACACAACAGCTAAGTCTAAACCTCCTCCACAGGTTGTCGGTCACTTTGAAGGCTCGTTAGTTTTAAAGCCTATTAAGAGGGACAACGACAACAGCAACAACGTTAACAATGACGATGATGTGGAAAGTGTAGTGAGTGAAGTGTTGAACAGGAGGAGGAATGTGGTTGTCGTGAGTGAGAGTGTGGGTAATGCTGAGGGACTAGCTAGAGGAGCGATGGAAAGGATTGGGAATGTTGTGCAGGTTGTGAGTATTCCTCTTGTGTCTTTCAGGAACATTAGGAAAGAGGAAGTGGAGAGGAAGATTCTAGAACTGAGGTGTCTTGTGAAGAGCTACATGGGAGGAAGTAGTAGAGGGGTTGTGTTGTATTTGGGTGACTTGAAGTGGTTGTTTGAGTTCTGGGAAAGTCATTGCTGTGCTAATAATCATCAGCAAGAAATGATGATGATGATGAAGTCTTATTGCTCAGTGGAGCACATGGTTATGGAGGTGAAGAGATTGGTGAGTGCAAGTGGTGGTGGAGAGATGAGTACTGGTAATAGGGTAAGCCTTATGGGGATTTCAACTTTCAAAACATACATCAAGTGTAAGACTAATTGTCACCCTTCATTAGAGACTCTTTGGGAGCTTTATCCCTTCAGAGCTCCTGTCCCCAGCCTCAGCTTGAGCTTGAATATTCACAGGTAATAATTATTTAATCATCTCTTTAGTTAATGTGTGTGTGTGTGTGTGTAACTCTTCGTCTTTGTTGTCTTTATCAAATATCTCAGATGTTTTGTTTTGTTTGTGGGTATAAGTAGTGAATCTTACTTTGTTTCTTTTTGCTTAATTCAGAGATTTGGAAGCTCAAGATGGGTGTTTTGAAGATGAATCGTCAGTGAGAAAGAATCTAACTTGTTGCAGAGATTGCTCAGTGAGTTTTGATAGAGAAGCTCAAAGCATTATCAACACTAGCAGATTAGCCAAGAAAGACTGTTCTGGTACTACCATGTCTATTTCTTCTACCTCGCGCTTGCCAACTTGGCTCCAAAATTGCAAGCAAGAGAAAAGAAGCCATCCATTAGACGATCAGGTATTAATTTTATGGATGCTTTCATTTTATTATATATTACTTATTAAGTCCAGTTAGTAGACTTTTCACACCGGGTCAAGTCCGGCTTACTCCAGATTTAATTCATATAAAGCTTGGGTGACTGATTCGTTATCTTTAATAATGGAGCAGGACAAAGGGAGGCTGAGGGATCTGTGCAAGAAATGGAACTCCTTTTGCAGTACAGTTCACAGGCACACTTGCAACATGCAGTTGCTTTCGGAACCAAAAGAAGCAGCAAAATCAGAATGCGAGTTGTACACAGACGACGTCGTTTGCTATGAAAGCAACAACTTAATCATGTTCATGCCAGACAATAATAACAACAAGCCAGATCTTCTCTCAAACCCAAACTCAAGCCCCAACTCAGCTTCTTCAAGCGAAGCCATGGATGGCTTGGACAGCACCCACATGTTCACTGAGCTTAACGAAGAGAATCTCAAGATTCTCAGTGATTCCATGGAGAAAAAGGTATCTTCCAAACATAAACACGTTGTTCATGAGATTTCAAGCACTGTGCTTCGTTGCAGATCAGGAATATCATCGAGAGAAAATAGGAAGAAGAGACAGGACACATGGATGCTGTTCCTGGGTGATGACTGTAATAATGAAGAGAAAGAGAGTGTCTCGAGGGAGCTAGCAAAGACCGTGTTTGGTACGTACACGAATTTTATCACCATTAATGGTCTCAGCAGTCCTGTCTCTTTATCTTCAGATGATCAGAAAATGAAGAAGAGAAAACGAACAAATGATGACGACAATGATGACGAGAGGACTTTTCTGGAGAGATTTGGAGAAGCACTGAATGAAAACCCTCACAGGGTGTTCTTCATCATCATGGAAGATTTGGATGAAGCTGAAGAAGAAGCTTTTAGAAAGAGTAGTATTAAGGAAGCGATTAAAAGTGGAACTGTGAGACTTAATGGTGAATTAATTCCTCTGAAGGATGCCATTGTTATTCTGAGCTGTGAAAGAAGCTGCCATTCTTGTCCTCTAGAGAAGAAGATCAAAGATGATCAGAGTCTCTGCTTGGATTTGAACATAGCCATTGATGATGGAGAATATTGCACCAGAATTGGGGTTCAAGAACTCGTTGATAAGCAGATTATTTTTAACACACATGAAACTCTGATAGGAGATGATCAGGAAAATTAATTTTAGATTTAGTTTGATGATACCTTTTCTTTGTTTTTTTTTTTTTGGTGTTGTTGTATTGATTTTCGGTTACTGATCTTGGCGGGAAAAGAAATTAAGACTTGAAATGCAATTTGTTATATGATATAGATTTCAATTAGGGATATGATGCCATTGTGGATAAGTTAATGTATTGTATGATCTTATTCTGAATGTATAATATATGTGTTGCGCCTGTAATTCAAATATATATACTCAATATGTTTTCTGGTAATTGGTCTTTTTTTTTTAATCTCATCTCAAGAAATATAAGTTAATTAGTAATTAAGTGGTGTACATGAACTCTCATGATTTCATTCAGATCGAATCAATTAAAAGTGAGAATAATAACAAATGGCCCATATTTTTTAATATCATGCTCATGCCCATTAGTTCCTACTGTCTGCATGATCTCAAATTTCTCTTTAAAATAATTTTAAACGTACGTACACAGGTACACTTTTTCTTTTTACTTGGATTTATTTAAGATTTTATTATTCAAGTTGATGGCACGGGCAAGCTATTCTTATACCAAGTCAATATTTATACTCCTTTCATCTCAAATTATAAAATATTTTTTGAAGAGATTTGACGTCTTAAAATATAAGACACTTTAAGACGATTAAAGTTTTATTAAATAGGTTTAGTGTGATATTATCATCTCTCTCTCTCTCTCTCTATTTGATAATTAAGAATAGATTTAAAGTTATTAAATAAAGAATATTTTTAAAAGGTTATATTTTTATTTTTAAAAAAATAATATTGTTATGTATATTTAATATGATTTATTAGTCTGTGAGATTTTGTTCAAAAGTGCTTTATAATTTAAAAAAGAGTGATAGCATATAATTATTTTTTAGTATTAAAATTTAAATTAAAATTCTGATATGAGGTTAAGTCAAGTCATTTGTTGGTCAGGCATGCATGCCTAACATCTTAAACAATATTTACAAAAATCTATATTATCTATTAGCCAATATATTGAAAATTGAATCGATTATTGAAGCAATTAAAATATTAGTTTAAAGGTTAATAATCAGAAATAAAATTGTAGGCAAACTATGATAATCATAAAGAAGACATTTTATTGATTCAGTCAAAGCATTGATTCAACAAAATTTGGTGGTGAGGTTGTTGAAATTCAGAAGATAAAATAAAAGAAGTGGGCGAGAGCTTGTTCTTTGAAGAGGAGTTTGGCAGGCACGTACGTAGGTGCTCCACATTCATACATTATAAGGCTGCCATTCTCTTGTGTTTCAGCTTTTGCTTTATAAATCACCCACACACGCATGTACACTTGCGACACACCTGATAAATCCCTTTCAAGTTGAAACTACGTACACTCTCCAATTTATACTTGCTTTTCAACTTTTCATTCCCCTTGACAGTAGCCATAGAAAATATTGATTCATTTCTCACTATGTTATTATGGTATGAGTCCACGCCAGCATCCGCCTGTGAAATGTAGTTTACAAGTTTAAAGAATTCTTCTACTCAATACATTAGTTTTTTAAAATAGACTCTTTTTTTTATATTTGTATTTGTAACATACCAACTTACAAGATTAACACAATGTTATAACTTATAACGCTATTATTATTATTATTATTTTGGTCAAGCAATAACTCATATATATTCATCCCACGGGCTATAGACTATTTGTTTATTTAAAAAAATAATGAAAGCTGGATTAAGATTCATTATTAACGTACGACAACTGGTTCAAGTGGTCTAGCTTTTGTTTTCTTTTAAAACAGATCTTAAGTTTAAGTCTGCTTGTATGTACTTAGAGAAAATTATTGATATAACTAAGTGCTTTACGCCCATGTGGTTTATTTGACCAAACGCTATCTAATTAAATTAGTCAAAGTCCTATGCAACAGAGCATTGGAATTAGTTTGTATAACCGAAACAAGAAAGCTCGGTTGAGATATTTATATTAAATTGAATTTGAACCTCATCTTCATTTGTTTTTCATATCTCTCTTTGTTTCATAATTCAAACTGTTGAAATTAAATTTTGCTGAGATGTCCAAATGTGAGTAGATTTGAGCTAATGTAAAAAATCTCACATCAAATAAAATTGAGCTTGATAATTAATATAAAATATAGAGGAATGACCTGATATTCTTCCACTACTCTAAGTATTTATTTGTTAAAAAATTAAAATCTCTAATAATTTATAAATAAATTATTAAATCAAAACATTAAAGTTTTTTTTGTTTTTGAAAGCTAAGCAATATTGAGAAGAGTTTGAGAAATAAAGTCATAGAATGTCGCACCTAATTGTAGTGGCGTAAAACACACGATTAGAAAAGGAAGGAGAATAATAGAAGTATTATATTGGGGAATAAATAGAGATGAAACAAGGATAATTGAAATGTATCTTTAGAGGAAAAACAAGAAAAGGACAAAGTTTAAAGATGTATAAAAGGTGCATGAAGGAATTATTCATAGCGTAAGCATTCTGCAAATTAAAGGAAGGCTTACAAAATATCAAAGTGAAAAGCCCTTCAAGATCCATGTGAAAAAACTTTTTGCTTCGTCGTCTCACAATATATATATATATATATATATATATATCGTTTTATTTTCAACAGTACAGAACTTGCTTCTGAACCCAACATTTATATTCTCATCCTCGTAAAAAGCGCGCTCGCACACACACACACATATATGCATGCATGCATGGTCAACAATATTAGACGACCGCCGTAGGTAGAAATAAGAATCTATGATTTGGTTTAGACCAAAAGGTATTCGTAGAATTGAGACGTATAGGAACTTATATGTCGTTAGTGTCATACTAGTCGGAATTAGCACATAAGCTTGTCTTTAAGAAGCCATTAGTTTGAAAAGAACTGGACTATATATCCACCAAGGATAAATTAAAAAATATAGAATCAAAGCCTTATCAATCTATTCTTTTATTAATTAATAACATAAAATTTAAAATTTAAAAAAAATCATTTAGTCTATATAATTTTAACTTACTCAAAACTCAATCTCTAAGTTTTAACTATCAATCCCTGTAGTTTTATCCATTTAAAATGTTGGTTTGTACTATAAATTAGATGTAGTGTGTATAATTCTCATATCGGAAAAACATATATATACATAAACATGATCAATGGGCATATCAATATCATAACTACCCTATATAATATCCCATAATAGTGTACAACATTTTGTTACAAATAATATTATATTATATCTATCAGCATTCCATATTATTCAGGCCATACTATATCTTGGATGAACTCCAACACTCACCCTCAAGTTGGCATGTGCAGATCTGCACCTAACTTGTTTTAAGAGTCCCTTCAGTTGATCTTTTCCAAGGGCTTTCATAAATATATCAGCTAATTGGTCTCTTGTCCAAACCCTACATGCATTATCGCCCCTGACTAGTACCTTTCTCTTATAAAATAGCAACCCATCTCTATGTGTTTGGTTTGCTCGTGGAAAACTAGATTCATGGCTATATTGTGGTGATGGTAACTTTTCGAGCAATCATCACAACCAAATAATTTAACTAACAGCATAAGCCATTGCCGTGTGCTCTACTTCAAGTGATGATTTTGCTACAATGCTTTGCTTCTTAGTTCTCCATGAAACAAGAAAACCTCTTCGAGACATGAAGTACCCACTACATGATCATCAACTCAAGGGATAGCCTCCCAAGTCTGCATCACAGCATGTTTGGGGCTTTAAATTACCATTTACTTTAAGTAGAATGCCTTGTCTATACTTTAAGTAACGCAGCACTCTCTCCGCTACTACTATGTGTGAATTTTTAGGTTTAGATGTGAACTGACTCAATATATTGACTAAATGATGTCTGACTGTGTTATTGTCAAATATTATAATTTTCCAACCAACCTCCCATAGTGTGTGGCATCTACCTTGGGCTCATTTTTATCATTTAGCAACTTGCAATGCTATTCCATCGAGAATGCACTAGGCTAAATGTTTGTCATTTTTGTCTCCTTTAAAATGTCAAGTGTATACTTTTGCTAACTCAAAACAATACCTCATGGTGGTGGGCTATTTCAATGCCAAAGAAGTATTTCAACTTCTTAATATCTTTGATGTTGAAATGCTAGTCAAGATACTTTTTAGTTTCTTGGATCTTATTCACATCATCTCTAGTGTTAACCTCTAGAATTTCATATTATTTCATCACATTTTTCTCAAATTTTAATCCATTTTAGCTCAATTATATATGTTTTTATTGCCTAAATTAGGAAAATGTGTATTTTATTTTGGGTTCGTATTCTTGGCTTTAATTTGATATTTTTGGTTTAATTTCATGTTATTTTGGTTGAAGTTTTGATTAGAAGTATTTTTAGAGCTTTGTGGATGTTTTTGGAAGGCTTTTGGATGAAGAAATCAAGTACAAAATGAATAATTTTCGTTAGTTGCAAAAACAGTGCAAAACTACCAAAATCGTAACTTTCGTTCGCAACTTTTGCCACTGTCAAAAAAATGCTACGTTTCATTTATCAAAATTTGGTTAGCTAGGACATATATATGCTGAAAGTTTGACTCAGAATGGATTCTTCAGATTTTTAAACACATTTGGGGCCTTGGTATATTAGGGTATGGGCATTAGAAGTACTTGAAGTAAGAGAATGGAGTTTTGAAACATTTAGAGCTCCTTTTCTTTTGTTTTTCTATTCCTCTTCCCTTTCCTTCTTATAATCTTATAATCGTTGTAAATATCTTATGTATTTGTAGCTTTTTGATATTTATGAGTGGCTAAACTCCTTACTCTAGGATTATTTTAAACCCTTGTATGGATTAATACTATGTTCCTCCTCTCTTTATGTGATTACTAATATATATGTGTTTATTTTACTCTTTTTTTAATGCTTCTAAGTGATTGGCCACCATTTAGATGTTGGCTTCACTTAATTGATACTTGAGAGGGCTAGGTTGAGTGTAGAACTTGGGTAAAATAGTGCAAGAACTTGATATTTACATGTTGAATGAATAGTTTTGCTAGCAAGATAAAGATATACTTGCTAGCCTTGTACAGTTACATTAGTGCTGGTGTTTGAAATTGAATTTTATTAATTATAACAAGAGATTGGACAATTAATTTAACTAAATACTTGTTCATGACTTGAGAGAGCTTGTCTAAGTATTTTTAAAACCTTAGGTTAACACTTGTTTTCATTCAAAGCATTTATAACAGGAGATAATTTTGGTGTTATGAAATGCAAGGGGATAAATAATCCTAGGTCCCAATTTGTGTTTGAAGTATGTGCATCAATTGCTTTTCTTTATTTTCTAGTATTAATTTAGTTTTAAAATAATTTTCACCTAATTATATTTGGCTCAACTTAGTTAAACTCACTTAGTCTTTTATTTGATCATCATCATTTTTGAATAAATCCTTGAAGAAATGATACTTTACTCATCTTATATTACTACTACTACCCATGCACTTATGATGAGCAACATCTAGCTACCAAAATATCATCAAAATATATCAAACATGATACATACCATGTGCTTGTTTGATAAGTGAATAAAGAGTGGCTAGCTTTGCTTTAAGAGTAACCAATGGAGAGTAGTGCCTAAGTCAGCTTATAGTACCAGTTAAGATATGCTTGTAACAGCCTGTAGAGAGACTTCTTGAGTCAGAACACCCTTTTCTCCCCTTCACGAGTGAACCCCTAAGGGATATGCATATAAACCTCTTTATCAAGGCCACCATAAAGAAATGCATTATTGATATCCAATTGATAGACCATCCAATGATTTTTCATAGCAATAGATAGTAACAAGTTTAATGACATGCCCAAAAGTCTCATGGAAAGCAAGACTTTCAACCTATGTAAAACCATAGGCAACTAGACAAGCTTTAAAATGATCAATCAAACCATTAAGGTGATGTTTGGTTTTGAAGATGCATTTTGAGTCGATGGCATGTTTACCAGGGAGTAGAGACACTAACTCCCATATGCCATTAGCCTTAAGTGCAACAATCTCTTTCTTTATAGCATCACAATAGTGAGCGTGTTTACAAGCCTGTAAATAATTATTAGGCTCATCATATACTAATATGGCCACCAGAAAAGCTTTATGTAAAGAGGAAAAATGATCATAAGTAATGAATTGAGAAAGAGGAAATTTTATCAAGTGACTAGATAAAGGAGATGTGCTTAATGGCCTAGAAGATGGTGCAGTTAAGGGGGTAAGTCAAGAGTATAGTCACCTAAATGACAAGGTTGTATGGGATTGCGAGAACTTTAGCAAAATAGTTCTTGGTTGTTGAGAGTTGTGTCTATAAAATTGTCGTCAGTTATATGTGGAACAACAATAGTTGGATTAGCTACAACCTCCTGTTGATCTTGGGTCTCAATAGGTAGTGAATAAGGATTGATTGGTGCACGTGGATGAAATATATCATTTGGCTCATCATACACAAGTGGCAAGGTAGGCTTGACTGGAATAGTGAAAGTGGATTAGGTCAAACTTCTTGAAAATAGAAATTTTATTTAAATAAAAATCACATCATGAGGGACAAGTCACTCCCGTTTAATAATTCCATAAAGAAGGTATCTTTTCTTGCGATAACATCCTGAATTTTAATCTAAGATACTAATTGATAATTAAGGATAAAAGAGAAATTAGTTGATCAATTATGGTTTTGTATAGTACATTGATGTTTGGTGTTGTTTGACTAATGTGTTAATAGGATTGAGTGGTGGAATGATGATCTAAAATGAAATACGTGAACAACAGTGAGATTTGCCTTTAATGCCCCACGTTATGGCATGTGCTGCATGCACTGTAACACATGACATAAAATTTAGATAAGAGCTTACCTGGGTCAACTCATGAGGCAGAGAAAAGAAAGAAGAAAAATGTGTGGGAGAGAGGGAAAAGAGCTCAGCTATGCTAGGATATCAATTTTCAGGAGAATGGGAGTTAGCTCCGACTAATAAGTTGTTACATAAGTTTTATACATCTTATACTTCATATATACCTTAATTTCTCTGGGTTTGCTTAATAAAGAAGTGAATTCAAGGGAGTTTTAAAGGTCTAAAATTTGGGTAAAAGGCTTTAAAAGGGCTCTTAGGTGGAAACAAAAGTTTTATGACTAGCTTGGGATTTAATAATTGAATCTTAAATTATAGGCTTAAATTGACTTGAACGTTAAGTTACATAAGGTAGAAATGCTAATTAATGAGTGGAAAGGGTGTTTTTACCACTTTGATGGCCTAGGTATGTGTAATTATGGTGAACAGGTTGAGTGGATGCAAAAAGTACTATTGAGATTCTTATGGATACCAAGTGATGTAGCTTAAGCAACTTGTGTTTTTCCTTAAGTTTGGAAATTGATTAAGGGCGCTCAATTGTGTAGATTGAATATATAAGGAAGTGCTTGTGAAGATCTGAGCTCTCTAAGTGAAATAATGTGAATAGTAACCCTTAATAATAAGGGTAAAAGGTAATTAAAGTAATCTTTTTATTTATTAGACTGTAAAATAATTTACAAATATTTTATATTAACTTCATGCATTGTGTTTTATAAAAAGTAGAGTAGTAAAGTTGTTAAAAAGCGATGCGTGTATGTGTGAGTAGAGATGCTTGAATTGTGTGTGATGACACATGTGCATTTACATCTACAAGTATACCCTAAACTAGGGTAGGTGGTAGAAAGTCTTGAAAGTCTAGAGTGTTGATTATGATTCATTAATAAAGACTCAATAATGCATCCACAAATATACCCTAGACAAGGGTAGGGAGTCATAGCCTTACTTTGTGTAAGGCTAAGAAGTCCTGGTAGTCTAAGCGTTGATTTTTATCTGCTAGTGGGGACATAGGAGAGCATACCACCCGTACGTGATACCCTGGTCTAAGGCAATAGTTAGTAGGCCCTATTTCTTATAAGGGTGGAGAGTCTTAGTCCAAGCATAAAGCATGCTCTGCTAGTAGGAACCTAGAGTGCATGAGAATAATGGATGATTGAGCATGGCATCACGTGTATATTTATCTATATTGCTTTTGTTAAGATTAATGCTTCTCTATCTCTTGTATTTGATTTTACTTGCTAATCGATATTTGGAATTATCTAAGTTACTAAGACGTATATCTCACTCTATTACCTCTTGTGTACCGATGAAAAGAGTTTTAGAAGGTAGCGAAAGGAAGTGGGGAAGGAGTAGCTTCATTTTTTATAGTGATATAACTACCTATAGTGTAATGAATTTATATTTATATTAAATATTTTGGTTGACAATTAGGGTGTGTGTGTGCTTGTGCATGCATGTGTGTGTGTGTGTGTGTGTGTGTGTGTTTCTTGTATGTTGGATAACTTGCTTGTATAATCTATATTGCATTTGTAACAACCTCCTATATCCTCTCAATATAGAAGAAGATTACAGTGATACCACTACCTCACATCAATTACAATACTCAAATTTCATTTAAAAGCTTCAACCGAAGACTTATTTTGTAAAATCAATCAATTCACAATACAATCAAAGAAAAACACAGCAGAAGTAGATTATACACTTCTTTAATATATAATGGATATAACCCACCAGCATTCCTATCCTAATGGCATTATTTCGTCACAAAATAAAACTAAGATTTGGCTCATGCATCACGACGTGTAGTCCATACACTGCGGTATGTGGCATAAAGCCACACGTTCACCCTTTTTGTGCCATGCGCGCGGCATGTGTCACCATGCATCATGGCGTGCCTATCTAAATTTCTGCTATCATTTTGACATCAAAAATAAGGAACTTCCAACGTGCGCCGTTTTCACATATGACATCCAATTGGAGTGATTCAAATGCCCACATGAAGCTTAGCTCGTATACTAACTAATGAGATAAGTTTAAATATGATATAACTATTCGATCAAAATTTAGACACTTAGGAGTAAAAAGTTACTTTTTTAAAAATTTTGCACACTCAAGTACTCAAATCTATCCCTTTCTCTCATTAAATCATACTAGACTTTGAATCAAGTCTAAAAAAATTTAATACACTTAATTGACCACAATTAAATATAACCATACTCATAGATCAAAATTTAACCCTTCTACGGTCAATTTTTACAATTTTACTAACTTCACATACTTTACTATTTCTTGGCATAATTTAGCCCACTTGACTATTTCTCAACCCATACATATACAATCATATTCACAATATAATCTTAGCCCCTAAATTACTCATTTCATTATAATTTATCCCTTGGCTTAAGATTCACCAACACAAAATCATCTAAACACAATATACTCAAATCATAATCCCTTTGTTTCAAACAACACATATACACATAATCAGGCTTGATTTCACCAAATCTCAATTCAATACATGCATGCAACCCTATGGCAACTCACATACACTTATATATACAATTTTAGTTTAGCTCATTACATAAACTCAAGTGCACAACTTCACACTCAAACCAGTCCAAACTCTCTTCCCTTGCCTTGATCACTTCCTAATCCTATAAACATATAACCACAAGGATGAAATAAAAATCTCAATCACAGAATAACTCACTTCTATTAACTATCACATGCAACAATATGAAAGGAAATATAGTATATCATTAAAACCTCATAAAATAGCATTTATATCACATATCTCATTTCATTTCTCAACTTTTCCTCAATCGTAGAGGATTTCATGTCATCTCAACATATTTTATCATATCACATAATATACTAACATGATCTCTACCAACCGAACTTTCAAATCACCTCGACAAAATCATAAGCTCATCTTAGACTAATGTACACTCTCATTAATCTTAAGCTCACCTACAGTGGTATAATCACCTGACTAAAGATATTCTAACGCACAATACGGACTATGATTTTCCCTAATACACACAATGGGTTGTCATTGACTCCAACACCATATCATAAGGACGCTAAGGAGTTTCTCATACAACACCGTACCTCAATAGGCATTAAAGAGATTTTTCCAACACCGTACCTTACAAGATATTAAGGAGAATTATTTCCAACACCATACCCTATCGGGTACTAAGGAAATCTTACTATATAGTCTTTATCATCCCCTACACTTGGGTGAACTCTCACCCCTATGATCATGTTTTTTGAACCATTTAAGGTTCCCATTTACCATTCATACTTTATTACACATAATATATACAATTAATACTTTACATTACAAAACACACATGTCCATGTTTATTTCAATCAATAGCTGTTTCACACAATAGTCAATCAATGCTATAAAACATGCTCAATTTAAAATCATTTCATGTACTATATAGCATACTAGTATATAATTACAATCAACAGTCAAACAAAAAAAATTATTGGATTACCTCAATCCTTTTGTCACTAGATAGGTTACCCGTAGATTTTAACTATTACATAAGCCTATCTTAGGCTTCCTTTCTCTATCCGCACATCCAATATGTCAATTTGAACATATTTGGTACATTTTAATCATTTAGTCCATTTTGAGGAAAAACTCATTTTTACTACTTTAGGCTATATTCATCTGTAAACTCTTTCATTTATCCATTCCAAATCTATGACTACTCAATTACTAGTTTACATCATCTCAACCAGTCGTATTTCACTCAAATTATATTTTTGCCCTAACTTTCTCTCTCTAAAGGCCAAAATTGAGCCTACCGGTTCAAAGCTCCACCGTTCAGCTCTAAACCAGTTGCAAAGCTCTAATTTAATTTTTGAAGACCTTTTTATTATTATTGGGTAAGAATAAAACCCCTCAAATTTCACCAATTCAATTTTTCTATAACTTATTTTTAGATAAATTTGTGTAGAATGGAAGGTAAGAGTCATACGTAGCTTACCTAGCAAGTTACCAATCCGAATCACGTTCCACCACTCTAAAATAACTTGACTTAGCTCCTTAGCCCTTCATCTCTCCTCTCTCGTGTGTTTCTCAATTTTCACTTCTGAAAATCACCTAATTTCATGACTTAAGAAGTAATTTTCTAGTCCATGCGCCGCGGCACATACAGCATAAGCCATGACGTGTAGCACAATGAGATTTATTCTCACCATGTGTACTTGCTTTGACTCGAAACATACTCCTCTTGACCATATCTGCTCACACAATATACAAACAAGTCTAAATACCAATTAGTTGTCCGAATCTCTAATCCCACACTAACTTCCACTTCACCCTCGATTAACCTCTAAACTTAAGATTAAGAAATTCAAAATGTTACACATTTTGCTAAGTGTATCATGGTAGTGAATACATGAATAGGCGTAGATGCTATTCAAGCATGAATGTGATATAAAGTGTAACTTATTCCACTGATTTTGTAAGTACATTGTTGTGTGATAATATATATTTGTGTGAAACTTAACTAAATGATGACACTTTACCCCATTTATGTGAGTCAATTATATTTGTGAATCTTGACTATATGGTGAAGCTTAACCTCATATGTGTGAGTCAGAAGTAAAAAAGTGGAACAAGTGTGTTAATACATGTGTGATTTTTTATAATGCCTCATATAAGACCACAAATGTATGAAGTAGCATTGATAAGTCAAATCATGTA
The DNA here is from genome assembly GCF_029017545.1 of Prosopis cineraria. NCBI lineage: Eukaryota > Viridiplantae > Streptophyta > Magnoliopsida > Fabales > Fabaceae > Prosopis > Prosopis cineraria. Next base: position 1,528,504 of record NW_026555332.1, read on the forward strand.
AGTGATGTGTTATGTGTAATATTATGTACCAATCAGGTGTATATATTATCCTTTTAGACTTAGTTCAAAACCTATTATAATCTATTAGGATAAGATATGAAAATTGAACACTTAAGATGTAAGTTTTTGAACGAAAATTAACTTTTTACACTCAAGTGTCTAATTTATAATTGGACCATTAGATCATGTCCAAATCATAAATTGGACTCAATTCTCATTAGATAGTTTATCTTATAAGCTTTGTGTCGCCATTTAAATCACTCTGTTCGGATATCATATGTGAAAATAATGCACGGTGAAAGTTCATATCATAAACCTGTCATGACAATAGATTTTGATATATGCGCCATAACACATGGTGGCATGTCATAGCACATGACATAGAGCAAGAACTTGTGGCTCTGTACTATATATCATGATGCATTGCACATTTTTGAAAAAAAATTATCATTTCATTTTTCTTGTGAAGTGGGTATGTGTCTACACTTCTATAAACCCTTTTATAAAACTTTAAATATATATTTGATATATTTTTAACAAAGTCAGGATCTTGCATTTTAAAATCAAATTAAGGGCTTGTCTAAATTTACTGTGTTGTATTTATGCTATGATAAGTGATTAGTGCAAGTAAAGTCTAAGGTGAAAAGTAAGACTTTACACTTGCCATAAGGATAGCCAAGGAATACACATACATGACCACATTCCTTCATATTATCATCAACAATAGTGTGGCATGCATAGGCTAAGCACCCAACACCTTCATGTGGTCATAAATAGGTTGTTTTTGAAAAAGAACTTCATTTAGAGTTTTGTCACCCAACAATTTTGATGGTAGATGATTCATGATATACGTGGCTATTAAGATACTCTCTCCCTGAAAGCCAATTAGTATACTAGCTTGAAAACAAAGTGTTCGTGCATTCTCTAAAATATGTTGGTGTTTTCTCTCAACTACACCTTTTTGTTAGGGTGTGTACACACACATGGTCTGTAGTCTTATACCACATTCTTCATAAAAAGTCTTCATTCCACCAAACTGAAACTCAAGTCTATCATTAGCCTATCCTTATAAAACTTTCTTATTAAATTGTATCTCAATCATAGTAACAAATAATGCTAGATAATGACTCACGTTAGATTTAATCCTCCTCAATTAAACTTAAATTCCTCTACTATAGTCATCAACAATCTCCAAAAATAATGAGCTCCAAAAAAATATGGTTGTTCTATAACCACCTAAATGTCACAATGAATCAACTCAAAACAAGAAGTGGACTTTATTGAACTAGTGTCAAAACGTAAATGGGCTTGTCTAGCCTGAATATAAGAATCACAATATTCATAGACTTTATTCTTAAACAACAGACAATAAAAAGGAATTTGCTTTGATTTTTCAAGTGACACATGACCTTGTCTAGAATGTCATATATCTCATTTTGCATTATTTTGAGTTGTTAACATTACTCCTCCTCACTATAATGGGCTCAAGAAGTATAACCCATCTTTATACGTACCCACTCCAATCAAGAATGACACAAAAGTCAACAAGAAAAATCATGGCATAGTTGAAATCTCTAGTAAATATGCTAACAAAAAATGGATTGCACTTAAAAATCATGGCCTAAGATTTTGTGTTTCTACTATAATGCCTCATATTCTTTTGATTAATATGTGTAATAGATAATGATATTGCCAAGTAAGTCATCTTTTGAGTTACTTGCACCATTTGTATGTTTGGTGATGTTTTACTGTATTTTTTTACTGCATTTTTTGACGTTTGTCATGAAGTATATGAGAACATGTAATCAGAACCAAAATGTTGGTACAAGTATGCTTATTATGATTGAGGAATTGTGGATGTGTATTTTGGAAAAGTATGTTGAGGAAAACTCCCCCTTTGGTTAAGTATAATTGGGGTTGAGGATGTAAAATGTGTTATTTTATGATATAAGAATAATATGGTATATTGTACAAGTTGTCCTAATTTTCTTGAATGTGGTTTAAGTGTTGATTTGGGTTTTGACATTCGATTAAAGCTTTGGACCCGAGCTGTGAAATTAAATGTGCAAAAAGGTGATTGCTTTACATTTTGGGTGTTCAACTCTTTGGTATGAGATCATTTAAAAATGAAGTTAGTGCCATTAGTTAGCTCATAGAAAAAGCTTTTTGTGGATATGTAAATCACCTCAATCCGATGTTGAAGGAAGATTTAGGGAGCACCAAACATTGGCCTCAGGATTTGTCATATAAAAATAAAATTGTTGTCAAATTTTGTGTAGAGCGCGCAGTAGTGGATGGCACCTTCATTGTGGCACTCTCCTTTTGTGTTGTGCACCACAGTGAGCATTTAGGCCATGACTAATTGCCTCATATCATCTAGTTAGCTATAGAGGATTGTACTGTTGGTCACAACAAATGACCTAGAGTGTGGAAAAATGATTTTTCAACCATATGTTCAAATGTTTTCAACTTTATTTGGTATCTCATACTTTTGTAACTTGCTTAAATTTGATTTATCTTTCTTTATAAGTAAAGGTTGATTTATTTACTTTAAAAACTTAAGATCTCATTTTTTATAAAAGATTTTCATTATTATGGTTAGGAAATCCCTTATTGAGTATGTATAAACTTTTTAGTCATAGTAAACTTTTGAGTTAAGTCTTTTCCTTTTCTACTATAGTTATCTTTCTATAACTGCAATTATCTCCTATTTACGATGGTAAGGTTAACATGGTGGTTAATCTTTAATTACCCAGGTAATGAGAGATTGATTTAGTTAAGTGTGTGGTGAAATTATAGGTGATACCACAACTTGCTTGTTCGATGAGTCAGTCTCGCTTGTCTGTGGCATTCTTGGGGCTTAGAACCCTAAGCTCTCTGTGTTTTGTGAACCTCTGGACTAATACCATATGAAATTCAGATGCAGTGTGTATTATTCTAATATCATAAATACACACACACACACACACGTGATCAATGGGCATATCAATTTCGTAAGTACGCTATATAATATCCCATAATATTTTACAATATTCTATTACAGATAATATTATATTATACCTATAAGCATTTCCATATTACTCAGGCAATATTGTATAGAATGAAATCCAACACTTACATTTTAGAAAATAAAATTGTAGTGAATAAAATTATTATTAAAATTTAGTGACTAACATTTTAAATAGTTAAAATTATAGGAATTGAATTGTATTAAATTAAAATTTAAAAACTGATCCTTATATGGAGTTAAAGGATAGTGACTGAATTACATTCAATTTTAAAGTGTATAAGACTAGCTAAATTATTAATTTTTGCTGAAATTTTAGATAAGCCACACTAAATATTTACAAATTCTGTCGTAGAAATCGTTTTTTCAAGAGCCATGCCAATATTTGAAAATGTTCACTGTAGCTAAATGAGGTGGCATATAATATCTTTCCCTGAATTGATAATGAATTTGGATAGGTAAAGTGTATATATTCATAATAAAATATCCTTGTTATAGTTTCATCATTCATACAACTCTCAATTAAAAAGGACTATATACACTTAACGATATATAACACACACACACACACACACACATGCTTACATACGTTGCTTCAAGAGCTTTTCTTTGCTGTATACTTCGACGAGTTCATAACCAGGATTATGTATGTATGTATTCTACTTCGGTGATAATATATGCTGAAAATAAATACTATCGTGTGTAGAAAATGGAAAAACGAAGATTGCACTTAGCTGTGCGTTCGCAGCCCTGGTTATACGATATGCCCTCGACATCACCCCCTTATTTAAAAATTGAAAAAAAAAAGGAAAAAGAAAAAGAAAAAAGGAAAAGGGAAAAAGAAAAAGAAATTAAGCAGCCAATCTTCTTTGCGTTTCTTCTTTCTTCTTTTCTTTCAACACTAAGATTTGCATCTTTAAGCTACACATCTTGGCATAAATTAAAATGATTTTTTTCTTTTCTTTTTTTTTTTGCCCTTTTCTTTTTACGTAAAAGGGTACAAGACAAAGAGAAGGTAAGGAAGTTGAAGATGGAATATGAAGTGGCCCAAGTGTTAAGTAAAAACAAATGTCCTGTTTAGGTACTAGAAAGAAATAGAGTAAAATAAATTAAAAAAATCAGAACAAAAATAAATCAAATCATCCTTATTTTCATGATAAGCATGATGAAACTTATTAATATATATCACAACTATAAGAATAATCAAACCCTTCAAAAATTTTATAAATCGTGATTCTTAACCCCATAAACTGAATTATTCATCTCCCTTATGAATGTACTCACCTATTCTTTTTGACCATATTATTTTTATCTTTATTTTTGCAATCTATTTCATTCCATTTATTTCTAATAAGCAAACGAGACCAAAGTGGCAAAGGCTTTTGTGGATCCTTGATGCAATAATGGAAGAGCAAAAGAATGAGACAAAGATGGAGTTTTATATATCTTTAAGAATAAACTTGTTTTTCTTGTCTATATTTAAGTGTAATAAGCCAAAGTTAAGTACCTTGCCTAGCTCACAAGAAACCTACAGCCTCCTTTGCTAAAAGATTGTGCAACTTTTCTTTTCATTATGTCCCAATATTATATTATTTCAAACATTTTTCCACCATCTCTTCATAATGGTCGGCATCAATTAATGAATTTCAAAATACTTGTTCTCCTTCCATATAGTTTCCTTTTTTTTTTTCATATTGCACTAGGTATTCACCCAGACTAATACAGATCAAGCACCTATGAGGCCCAAGCTCTCCCACTGAGTATTTAATGCAACTGCATTCTTAATATTTGAACTCTAGACCTTTGATTGGGAGGGTACAACTCTCTTGCCAATTGAACCAATTAGTTGTCCTTGTAATTGTATCTATTGATGTTGATACCAATTTTGGCCTTTTAATTGTATCGTTCTCTTAAAATGTAAAGAGTATTGGGAGGGAAAAAAGTCACACATCTAGAAAGTAAATTACTAACATATAAAACTTAGGACATGTCAAATCAAGTAGCTAAACATATTTCAGTGAAGTAGTCATCTTAAAGTATACTTAATATGAAGAGTTTGATTATGATATTAGAACCATTTGATCTAGGAAAAAAGAAAGAAAGAAAAGAAAGGATGAAAAGAAAAGAAAAAAATAAAAACAAGAAGAAGAAGGGGGAAAAAAGGCAAGAGATTAAAAAAAGAAAGAAACAAAAACTATGAACCTCAGATTTCTTAAACTAAAAAAAATGTATAAACTCAAGTAAGATTTTAAGAAGAAGAAGCAAAGAAAAAATAATAGAGTAAATAGAGATAGAATCACGTCTTCTAATTAAAAGAAGACAAGGAATGTATGCATGTATGCATGTATATCGTGGAATTTCATTATCCTAGCTTGCATATATGAAATATGGTCCCTACTATAGTATATATCCTTAACAAATGCGACCATTGACTCTCAAAATAGATGGATATTCTCTAGATATTAATTTGTGAATGAGTAAATTAAAGCTATCCTTACTTATTATGAAGTATTATTTCACTCCTAGTCCATGCGAATTGGGACAAATGGCTAGAATCTCCCCATGACCAATCGACCATCCGAAATCTTGCTAGAAATTGATTTAAAATCATGAGAAAATAGTAAAAATTCAATTATCTGATTTTGAATCAGTTAGAGAAGGTAAGAGTCCATATTAATAATCTATTTTCAACTCACAAGGTTGTGTGCCCGACAAGAGAATATATTGATGAGTTATTATTTTAGTTTTAATTACATGTTAAACTTTTCAAATAAAAAATGATTATCGAAAAATTTGTGCATGGACATTGTGCACCATGTCATCCATGCTCCATCTAATAAGAACATGAAATTTAAATAGTATTAAGTATAAATTTATTTTGCCAATAATGTAGAGATAGCAAAAACAAGAAATTAAATAATTATTTCTTACAAAAGTAAATTTATTAAAAATAATTACACATAAAATTTTATTTGATTGAATTCATGTAATTTTATTGGATAGAGCATAAAAGATATGATGCACCGAGTTCATCTAAGAATTTCTCTTGATAATATAATGCTACATTATTGAAAATGGCAACAAAATTAATTTTTTTAAAAAAAATAAGTTCTACCAGTTTTATATATATATATACACACACACACATTTGAGATATACTCTTACCACTTTTTTACTATTATCAAATCTTGAATGGTTGATTTGATTTTAAGAACATTAAGAATTCTTATAAAGATTAGAGATATACAAGAAAATGAGAAAATTCGGCCCAAAAAAAAAGAAAGTGGGAATATGAATTAAAAAAGGGGAAAGTATTATCCTTGCTTTCAAGCTATTAATATTATACCCTCTTCCAAGTTTATAATAGCAGTACAAGGACATATACGCCAAAAAGAAAAATTACATTTTAATGGAAGTAATTAATTATATAGCATCACATGTGATCATGGACAACTCTTATCTAAAATGATTATTATGATATTTTATAAGTAGAATTATTACTTCCATTTTCATTAAAGTAATCAAAAATATCAAATGTGCGCACCCAATGTAAAAGTTGCATAGCTGAGACCGCGCTAGCGTGGATGTAAAATTTGACTAGTTGGTAGTGGTGAATACTGACTGAATCTTCCCTACGTTGACATTTTGGACAACCTGATTCAATTATTTTCGTCCTACACACAGTAAAATATATGAAAGCAACGATCTTATTTTTTATTATTATAATTACAAACCTCCTGATTCGTTCAGGGAACTTTTAAGATATTTTTGAAATTATTAATTTTTAAGATATTTTACAAGTTAAAAATTATAAAAATATAACGTGGTATAAAACTATCTATAACAAGGTAGTCAAATATACATAGGATTTCTTAGCATAGAACAGACTGATTCTTAAGGAATTATTAACACTTAAACTTAATATACGTGTATATTAAAAAAGTAAAATATTTGACTATTCTGGCCAATTATAAGCCTAAACTCGCTCAGGTTTGTAAAAAACAATTGTCAGTTTCCCAAACTTAATCATAAAAATTTTTTCAAGTATACTTAGACTAGCCTGGGAGGATTGATCCTAAAATGTGCGTGAATTTTTGTCTAGTACATATAGTAATAATGTTATAATTAATATTTAACAACCTCATCTTTTCAAAATAAAAATATAAACTTTTTTAAAATACTCATCATTTAATATATTAAAAAGAGAAGAGATGAACATTAATTATAGAGATAGGAACGGTAATATTAAAATTAGTGTATTTAATGAAACATTAATCTACTCAAAATATCTTATATTTTGGGATGAAGAAACTCTTTCAAAAATGTCCTATAATTTGGGATGGAGGTAGTATAATATTACCTCCATCCCAAATTATAAGATACTTTTAGATAAAATCTCATATAGTAATAAAACTCATTAAATATACTTTACAATTTTACTTTTTTCAAGACAAAAATATAAAATTTTAAAAATACCCTTCATTTAATACTTTATTAATAAAAGAATATTGAAGAGAGAGAATATATGGGAAAGATAATATTAAAAAACTATTAAGTATCTTATATTTTGAGAAATTAATTTTTTTTAAAAAATATCTTATAATTTAAAATAAAATAAATAATAAGTAAAGTACACAGTTAATATTTCATTCTCTTTTCAAGGCAATAAAAGCAAAATTGTCGAGACACTCAAAATTATGACAACATCCTTTATATTCAGAGATAAAACAAGTTTCAAGAATACATAATCAAATGAAGGGAGTGATATAAAATGAAGTAAAACTGCTTATAAATTTGAGTGGTAAAGTATTAGATTAAGATGTGGTATTATTTTTTTTTTTTGCTTGTTAATTTTTGGTTTTTTTTTTCTCTTTATTCCTAACAATCGATGATATTTTTATTATTACATAAATTACAAACCTCATGATTCGTTGACGGGGAAAACAAGGCATTTGGGTGATGAAAGTAATTAGAAGCTAAGATATGATTGGAGCATTGATGGGGAGGAATGTATGGGTGGGCAAAAAGGTTGCTTTAGGAAGAAAGAAGATATAATAATAAAAGCAAAGCAGATCAGAGAAGGGAACATGATGATCGGAAGTGATGATTACAAGGAGACTGTGGAAAAAGTGAAAACCTAAAAATGAGAGGAAGCATATGAATGTGACCCCACCAATATTATTGTATTCTTTTTAGGGTTCATCTATCTTCTTCATGCTTTCAGCCATTCAAAATCTCACCCCTTTTCAAACCCATTCTATTGCATTCTGAAGACCAAGTTTCCACACCTTGATCTTTTTCAGTCTTTAGGAAAAGATACAACACACAAATTGTTACGCCCAACTCAGCTATGATGATACATTCTTTCTGTCTTTCTTTTAACTAATATGAAAGATGCCCTTCTTATTAATAAAACTAATTACATACTCCCACTTACAATAAATATGATGACAAAACCAAATGCCATATATATATAATAACACAATTATGTGAAAATCATTAATACACTATTTACAAACATCATGAATTATAACTTCTAATTTCATGAATTAAATAATAATTTCTCCTCTCATTACCATGATTAACTTACCTTCCATCTATATCTTGATTATTCTATTTTGGTTGTTATTTCTTTAAAATATTCTATTATCTTTCTTTCTAGCAACTACATGAACTATATTACATTTTTATTTTATATTTAAAACCAAATAGAATTTTAAAGCTTTATCCTATAGTGACATGAGTGTGGAGAGGGGGGGTTGAGTGATTGATTTGGGTTGTTATTACTATTCAAATATGAAAGGATGGAGAAAAAGGAATAAAAGCGAAAGGGGAAGGCTGGTTTATAAGTAGAAGGTGAGCATGTCTTTTTCTTGTATGGATGACTTTTGATGGCATTAGAAGAGAATTTTTAGGAGAAAGTAAGGAAGCATTTCTCGGATCTCAAACTCCCAATAATCACTCTATAATTGAATTCTATGAAGCTCCTGTTCACTCACCTTGGATCCTTCGACTATGGGGACACTCACACATATGCATCCCTATATTCTATTATTATTGTTGCTGTTGTTGTATTATTTTTTATGATTATTATTGGAAAGTGAGACTCTGAGGCTCAATACACAATCGTAGTGTAGGGGATACCCTACGATCTACAGACAAAGGCACTGGAGAGACGACCAGTCAAAAAGGAAATTGGAGCCATCAAAATCAACCACCAAGTGCGTGAAAAGAAACAAGAAGATCATGTTCATACTTCAAAAAATTAACATGATATTGATCAATTTCTTTTTTAAATTTAGTACAAAGGATCAAAGGCTGATTGTGAAATTTTAAGGCATCAAAGCATCTTTGTGTCCTTTAATTGAAGGGGAAGTGTCATTCCTGTTTCCTGAGGGGCTTGGTAATTCAACCATATGTAGATGAAAAAAAAATCATGTCGAATTAATTAAAATTAGTTGGTCGTAATAGATATTCAATGGTTTGTTAATAAAAAAAAAACTCATGGGTTTTTTCTTCATTTTGCAATATGAAATATGACAGTATAAAAATTAAACGAAATATAATGTCTATTATTATAAAAAAGAGTAAAATGTATATTAAATGAAATTGCCTATCACATTATTATCCTATTCTGGTAACAACTATTTAACGTGATTAATATAATTTAAAATGTCAAACTGGTAGATATTATTTTTTAAAAAAAAATATTACTTCATAGGTCAACAAAAACCATTTAAAATATTATTTCATAATTATCTACTTTGCAGTGAGTTAGATTCCCGATCTTGTCACAAACTAAGAGTGTTTTTTGACACTTTTTTATTCTCCAGTGTAGATAAAACTCCATTTATAAAATTGACCATAGATCAAGATAAGTTTGAAAAAACATAATTCAACCTCAGATAAAAGGGATTGACCCTTCTCCTATTGGTAGTCATAGCAAAATAAACAGGGAATTTTGTCTTATATCACGCTTCAAGATAATAGTAAAGTAAAAGCCACTTACTTAAGTTCTACATTGATAACTGAGAGAACAGTGTAAGAAATGCATCTGCAAAGAATAGTATATAATAATAAAATGTTATGATAAAATTGCACGGCTATTATCCATTAAGGTTGGCAAAAAGATTATCGTTACTTTAGTAAATAATTGAGGTTTCAAATCTCAGCTTAACAACTTAGTTAAAATAAATCTATTATTTACCCTCGATATCTCAAAGGAGATAATATATGCGGTCGATGGAGTGTACTCCTTGTGCTATTAAAAAAAAAATGCATGGTTGTTATGCTCTTGAAAAGGATTAATTTTCGGAGGAAGACAAATATTTTAGTCAAGAGGAGTTGAGGAAAACAAGTTTAGTTGTGTTATTTATACAGCCCAACTCAGGACGGGCTAACTGGCCCAAAGAAATCCCACAAGCCCATCGAAAAACCCGTCCAAGATGCCCATCAAACGTGCCAAAACCTCACTTAACAGAAGTTGTCGCTTTGAATCTTTTGTGATTTTTCAAAATATACTTGTGTTTTATAATTTCTTTTTTTTTAGAAAAAAGTTCATATGAGTTAACCCCAATAGTTTGCCAAAACCAAGGCATGTCTTTAGATATAAAGAATGTCTATACAAATAGTTATAGATCGTTTATCAATAAAACTATCACATAAGCAGCAAAATTTGAGGCGAAGATCTTATAAATTATTGATGAAATTACTACCCAACTAGACCAACATTTTTACTTGCACTTTATAATTTCACAAAAACCTGTTTTTTTTTTATGTTTTACCCTTCATGAGTATTTAAGAGTATATTTAAGGGCATTTTTGTATACGTATAATAAGTACAATGTCAATATTCTCCATTTTTTATTTCTTTTTATTACACAATACAACAACGACAACAACAAACAAAAGTAGCCGAAATCATGAAAATTTCACTGAAACACTTTGAACATCTCATAGACGACTTTTGCACCATGCAACGCTTGATCACTTATTTTTGAGATACTCTAATTCTACACAGATTTTAAAAATGTTAATGACTTGTGTTGATGTTGATGATGGCTCATCTGCATTATCTACACGGCAACATGTGCTTCATATGGCATCTAGAGTGCACAGAGTGGCTGTATTTTATGCCACGATTTGTCAGGTCAAGAAATCTTTGATTTTCCCACAGTGTACTCAGATTTGTCATAGGATCGCAGATCGTCGAAAATTCACAAAGAAATACATTTTCACAAGTAGGACTACGAAGAAGTGCACAAAAGTGTTAGAAGATTTGACATTAAAAAAAAAAATCGGATTCTCGTGTAATTTCATGCATTGCTTTTGAGTTGATATCATATTTTCATCTTCTCCCAATGTATCATTGCTACATGTTAAAAGGCTAGTCTTCCAATCTATGTGGAACTTAAATTTTTTTTGGTTGGCAAATGTTAAGTAAGCTTAATTTGTGTGTAAAAAATTTGCTTTGGCAAGGTAGAAAAATGAAAATCGTGAGAACAAAAGCTAAATTTTTGAAAAATGAGAGACTTGTATTGCTTTGAGAATTTAGAATGGTTATAAATGAAAAGAGTAGAGAGGTATTGATGAACCTCCCTTTTATTTAAAATATTCACACTTTTTTAATAAACAATGAAGATGAATTCAGTCTTACAGTGTATATTTATTTTCTAAAATATTTTATAGAAATATTTAATAATTACAAGCATATTTTTATAGGCTAACTTCAAGATATGTCTAGAACACTTTAAAACATTTTAGAATATTTTAAAATATTTTAGACATATTCACATTCCTCCATATAAGCTTCTAGAACTTTTTTAAACATTCAAGAACATACTAGATTCTTCTTAAATGTCATATACTCTTCTAGAATTTTCTACATCATCTTGAAAGTCTTTTAAAACATTTTAACCTCTTAATATTATATCGTTCAATTAGATTGAACGATTACTATTAAACCACATAAGACACTCATTAAATGAATGTATTTAAACCACTCACTAAATCCAAATTTAAAATGTATTTGTATATACAAGATTTATGATCCATACTAATTTAATACTTGGTCATTTACATATATGTTACTTTCAATATATTTTACCAAACTTAAGAAAAAAAATTTAAAATTTGTTAACTCTACCTAAAAATCTATTAAGTTTTTTAATTTTACTCGTATTCAATTTAAATACTTTAATAACATATTTTCTTTCATCAACATTTAATATAGCTAAAAAGGAAAATTTGTGATAAAAATAATTTATATTCTTTTTAAATAGGATTAAAAAAACTATTCTCTAATGGAATTGGAAGGAGTATTTCACATAATCATCTCAAATATATATATATTATAACCCAAGGTATCACCACAGGCCATAGTGGCAGTCGTGAAATTAATCTCCCAAAGAATCTGAGTGCCGTTAAGGGATTGTTTTCTTTCAAGTAATATTTTTTCATACACATCTCCAAAAATTGAATCTTGACATGATATTTAAAGGATTCAAACTGCTACCATCCATGCCACATTTGTTTGGTATATTTAGTTAAGATTGATAAACCAACCAATCAGGCCGTGCGTGTCCCGTCACGCGTTTTGACCCCCACAAAGCCTTCACACGTCTCCATGAGTGAAGCGAATACGGAGGAGATGGGTATTGTCTGGGCTGACAATTTTTGAGCCTGCAAGTCCTTACAACAAAAGCAAAGAAATGAGCCTACAAAGTGAAAGTGTCCTTCAAAAAAAAGCCCAGCGTGAAATTCAACCTAGTCCACGACTTCAAATTTCAGTGTTTTTCCCTTGGTTGAAATTTATACCAGTTTTAATCCACGAAAAATCTGTCGATATGTTACTTAATTGATAAGAGTTTAACTTTATAGTGCTTATAAATAATTAAATTGTCTTATGCTAAAAAATATATATTAGTGTTGATCAAATTATCAAATTAGCCTCCGGTTTAATAGATGAAAACATTTTGAAATAATTAAGAGAAATATGAAAAAAGAGTGATATAGATTTGGAAAAACATGGATAAGCTGATATTGCGAGGTAAAAAGAGTAAATGTTAGAAATGAGAGAGAGAGAGGGGGGGTGGAAAAGAAGAGTCAGTCATACCAAATGGAGCAGGCAGAGCAGAGGGCTTGGCTACTCTCTATTTCTTTCCGTCTCCATTCTTCTTCACTTCCTATCTCAACTATTAAATTTATTTTTGAATGGTTAAGATTTGATGTTTTATAAAATTATTATTATATTTATTTTTCATAAAAGTTTACATTTTAATAATAATTTTATGAAACATTAAATTTCAACTGTTTAAAAATGAATCTAATGATTGATATAGAAAATGAAGAGAAAATGAAGAGGGAAAAAATAGAGAGAAGTTGAGTCCTAGAGCAGAATGGTGCTTATTTAATTCCTCATGCACAACATCCTCTTTTTCAGGCTCTTTGTTGACCTTTTCTCACAGCATACTAATATTTAAGGACGAGCAAAACTGAATCAAAATTAAGTATCAAATCAAATTAAATAAAAAAATTTTATTTGATTCATTTTTTTGGTTTGATTCAATTTTTAAAAAAAAAAATTGGTTGCTTATTCAATTCGGTTTAAAAATTTTTAAACTAAATAAACTAAACCGACGAATTATACCTATTTTAAAAAATGTGAGTAAATTTTCATCTAAGTGAGTAAGCAACATCTTTCAATCACTTGTAGTAGTAGTATTTTTTTGTTTAATGTGATTTTTTAATTTTTTATTTCTATAATTTAGTTTTTAATGCAATAGTACTTACTCTTATTATTTTCTCATGAATTGCAGTATAAAATTACTATTTTTTTATTGGGCTTTCAATATCAAGAGAAAAAAGCTGAATAGAAAAATATATAAATAATTAGACTTCATAAACTCAAATTAAAGTCCATGAACTGAATAAACCAATCGAATCAAACTATTATAATTCAGCTCAGTTTTAATTTATTTTTTGTCAAAGATTTTAATTCAGTTTGATTATGTATTTTAATTTGATTTGCTCTAAATTTTTTATATAATTCAATCAATTGATTTTAAAAAAATTAAAACTGAACCAACTGAATGTTCACCCGACCAATATCACCAAACCACTTGGTATCTAAGGCATTCCTCAACTCTCTCAACCAAGCTTAGGTTGACTCCACAATTAATGGTATCTCTCCCATTACCATCAATCACAACGTATCATCTCCATCCTCAATTATTCTATTTTAAAAAAATTCATTGTGTTTTTAATTTCACCCCGTAAGCCATGAAAATTTTTACTCCATATGGGTCATAGTATACACATTTAATTTTATTTATAAATTATTTTTAATATATTTCATTATTATCATAAAAAATCTTAAACCTTATTAATTTTGTCTCAAATTTTAGTATGTTCTCAACTTTATCCCTATTAAATGTATGTAATTTAATAACATATTTTTTCTCTCCAACATTTAATGAAAGATAAAAAAAAATTATAATAAAAATTTAATAAAGTAACTTGTAAATGAAATGAAAAAAAAAAAAAAAAGCCTTCTCCTGCCTCATACATGGAACCAAAGAAATAAGATATCAATAGCCACTTCACAATTTTCAAAAAAAGTTATGTTAAATGAAACTTTAATCTTTAAAAAATTGTAAATCTTTTTAATTACACCATCATTAAATATCTTATATAAATATTTTAACAATGATAACTGAAAGTTTAATGCACCATTTTTTTTAAAGAATAATAAATGAAGAGTATGGTTAGAAAATAATTATTTCCTCCATTCAAAAATATAAAGCATTTTTAATTGAATCTCATCCCTCAATAAAATAGTTATCTATTTTCAAACTGATCTTATCATTTTATATTTATTCCTATTAAATACCCTACAATAAATAAAAAGTTATTATTAATAGAGACACTTTAAAAAAAAAAGGCAGTGATTACACATCGAGAGATTAAAAATAACTTATATTTAATAAGGATAAATATAAAAAATAGAGTAAGTTTAAAAGTATAAAATTATTTTATTAAAGATAAAATTTTATTAAAAATATTTTATATTTTCAAATGAAGGGCATATGTTCAGTTTTTATCACCACTTTTGGTATCTCACTACAAGAATGTTAACGACTTGCCAATTCAATTTGAAAAAGCCACCGCTGAAGATGAAGAGAAATTAAACTTACAAAACCTGCGACCAGTGGCAAAACCAGCCTCAAAAGTTAGGGGGCCAATTTTCTAAAACTTAATTAATCTCTCCCGTTTTTATTATAATGCATATCTATCTCATCAAAATCAAGAAAATATAATAAATGAAGAGTATGGTTAGAAAATAATTATTTTCTCCATTCAAAAATATAAAGCATTTTTAATTGAATCTCATCCCTCAATAAAATAGTTATCTATTTTCAAACTGATCTTATCATTTTATATTTATTCCTATTAAACACCCTACAATAAATAAAAAGTTATTATTAATAGAGACACTTAAAAAAAAAGGCAGTGATTACACATCGAGAGATTAAAAATAGCTTATATTTAATAAGGATAAATATAAAAAATAGAGTAAGTTTAAAAGTATAAAATTATTTTATTAAAAGATAAAATTTTATTAAAAATATTTTATATTTTCAAATGAAGGGCATATTTTATCACCACTTTTGGTATCTCACTACAAGAATGTTAACGACTTGCCAATTCAATTTGAAAAAGCCACTGCTGAAGATGAAGAGAAATTAAACTTACAAAACCTGCGACTAGTGGCAGAACCAGCCTCAAAAGTTAGGGGACCAATTTTCTAAAACTTAATTAATCTCTCCCGTTCTTATTATAATGCATATCTATCTCATCAAAATCAAGAAAATATAGTTAAATTATTAACTTTATATAAAGATATAATAAACTTTCAATGCTATTCCTATTTTAAAAAATTAAATATATATTATATTCTTTCTCACGACTAATAAGTTTAAATATGAGTAACATTTAAAAAATAATTAATATATCATAAAGTGTCTTATATTATAAATCAATACTTTTTCTAAATGGCACTTATAAGAAAGACGAGAGGAAGTATTATAATACTTACATCCCAACTTATAAGAAAATTTTAGTATAAATTACATGTACTAATAAAATTTATTAAATTACTTTACAATATTTTTTTGAAAATATAAATATAATTTTTTTAAAATATTATTCATTTAATAATCTATCTATAAAAAAATATTAAGGAGAATATAGCATGAAGGGTAATATTGAGAAACATGTCATTAATAAAACATTATTTTTCATTATGTACCTCATATTTTGAGATACTAAATATTTTTAAAAAATATCTTATAAATTAAAATGTTATAATATATAACAGATAAAATAATAAAATAATTGTTTCTAAATTTCAATTTTCCCTTCGCATCCACTGTCCCTCCCTATTTAGATCTATCTTCGGTGCTCATCACCTTGACGAGTGCCATTTTTAATATTAAAATTTTTATATTTTTTATATATTAATTATCAAGATATGTTCTGTATAAATTAAATTTAAAATTTTTAACTTGTATTTTTTAAAAGAATGTTTTTAAAAAATTTCTATTTAAAAGATTATATATTTTATTTTTTAATATTATATTTATTAAAATAAAAAATTAAAATTTTAAATATGAACCTTGCAAATAAATATTTAATATTAAATTTAAAATGTCCAGAACATATATAAATAGTTAATTTATAAAAATTATAATATTAAATTAAATTATTTAAATTAAATAAGAACTATTTAAATTAATGATAAATATATTTATTTAAAAAAATTTATAAATTTTTATTTTAATAAAATTAAAGTTAAAATTAAAATTAAAATTAAAAAATCTGAATGCCCCAGATTTTCTGCCCCTGATGAGCATTGAAGACGGACCCCTCCCCACTCTCTCTTACCATATCACCGTCGCGATCCTCATTTTTTTCTCTCACTCCTCAGACCCTCACCCTCACGACTTAATAATGCAAACTACATAATATACATTGGTCTACCTCAAAAATGCCGAAGATACTATGAGGGGGTGCATGAGGTTGTGACTAATATAGTAATTTTATCTTATAATAGTCTACAAAATATACAATCACAATGCATTAATCGCTGCCTAAACACCAACGCTAACAATCATCCTCGTCAGCAATCTCATTTAGAGCCTCCTGAGAATGAGATACGCGCAATGAAGAAGACGACGAGAAGGAAGAGATAGCAGAAGAGTAATTAGAGGTAGAAGAAGGAGAATCTGAATTAGGATCAGAAACAGGATAATTCTTCTTCCGTAAACTCACAAGTAAATCCACAAAAGCCTCCACGATGAAGCCGTGATTGTTCTTCCCGTTCACCTTCAGGTACCATCCCAATAGTTCCTCCAATCCCTCCCAATCCCTAACGCCGTGCGATTCCACCACCTCCTCCATCGATCTCCTGAAATCGCCGTACGGATCCTCCGATTCCATCGCTAGAACCTCGCTCTCCTTGAACGGAAACCCCATTCCCGCCTTCGCCTGCTCCAGGATCGACCTCGTGTCGTCCGGGTCGAAGAACAGCCTCTCCGACTCCCTCGAAGACGACCTCACGCCTCGAACCACCATCTCCAGGGACTCCTCCGTGCACGCATCTCTATCCTCATCATCCTCCGTCGTGAAGCTGACCGCAGATTCGGACGAGGTCGTGAACCAAGGGTCGGGCGTCTCCACGGGGTCGAAGAAGACGGAGTTGACGGTTCTAAAGATGTCGTCGCTAGCGCGGAAGGAGAGGGTCTTAGGGGAGAAAGCACAAGGAGGAAAGAAGTGCCATGGATGCTTTCTGGGAGGAGGCTTGAGGAGAGGAGGGAGGATATGCGATTTCTTGGCCATGGAAGATGGAGGATGATTGAGAACGTTGTTGTGTGTTGTGATGGTGAAGGTGGGTGTGAGCAATAATGATTGTGACCAGAAGCAGGAGGGACGAGAGGAGCGCCACTTAAAGGAGGGAAGTGGATGACTGGTGGTGGAGGGAAGAAAGTGTGGGCCGGGAGAGAGAGGAGAGAGAAAATCCATACTCCCTCTGCTTGCTTTCTTTCTTTCTATCTTAGATAATATACTGCCCCAGCTTTCTAAATGCGGGAGAAATTGCCATAAGGGGTTGTTGTTGCTTTTTTTTAATAAACAAAATATATTTTTTTTAATTTTATTTATAAATTATTTTTAACATATTTTATTAATATTTAAAAAAATTAAAATTTATTAACTCTGTCTTAAAATCTAATAAATTTTTAACTTTACTCTTCTTAAATATATAAATTTTAATAATATAGTTTCTCTCTCTAACATTAAATAAAAAGTAAAATAAAAAATTTATGATGAAAATTTAATTGTATAACTTATAAATAGGATAAAAAAAATTTCTCTCTCTATCTTATAAATAAAACTAGAGAGAGTATTTGTCAACAAACATTCATTATGAATTTTTTTAATTTACTTTTTCATAACCTTATAAACATTTATTGTAATATTATGTTGACTAAAAAAAAGATATTTTAATTCATTTTTAATTTCTAAACACAATTATTATAAATAATTGATTTTATTAAATAACGTGATATATTTATTTTTTCTATATTTAGAAGCTGAAGGAGTAGTTTGAAAATTTAGGTTAACTTGTCTGATTAAATTGATAAATCATTAAATTATTGTTTTGATTGTTTTAATAAAATGTTTTTGTTTGCAACACATCTATTACGGTTCAATTTATGTTTTTTATAATTAATTCTTAAATCAGTATTAATACCTTGACTGGTTTGGTACATTCAAAATGGGATTTGGTGGGTTGTTTCATGTTTGTGGGGTGAATTTAATTCATAGGTTGTAAAAATTCAATGCCATTCAATGCACCCTTCAACAACTGAATGGTATTAGGCACTTTTCAGTAATACCAGTCTCTGTTTTTCCCTCACCTTTTTTGGGGCCTTGTCAGTATAGATTTTTTTTCCTAACCATTAGCACCCCTATTGGAAACATCAAAAAGACAAAAACCAAAGAGCGACTAGCAAATGAATTGAATTAAGTATTAAAAAAAGAATTTGATGTTTTTTAAGTGGTGCTTCTAGTCAGGATAGAAAAAAAAAGAGAGCAAGGAATTAATATGGTCCTCTTAATTCTCAAACACGATTCTTTGATGCGGGTTCGTAATGGATATAATCTTTCTAATTTGAATGTGTAAAGTAGAAGATGATTATTAGAGATCAGCTACTATTATTCAAGACACAACCAATCTCAATCAAGGAATGCTCCATCCATATGTAAATGTAAGTAAATTTTAACTAAGTCATACATTTTAAGAAAGTTAATTAAACATAATAATTACAGTAGGTCTAAAATTAAAAAAATTTAATTAAAATATTCTTGTAATTAATTTTTAACATAAGAAGAAATTAAGTTTGTCTTGTAAAAATAAATTTTAATTTTATAAGAGACAATTTAAAAAATGTGACAAATACTTCTTGAGTTTATTATAGTTTCATTTATAAAAACAATGAAACATATGCTAGTTCTTATTAGTTACTACAATGAAAAAAAGGAAAAATATCATTCAAAAATCATTAAGATAATTTAATATCAAACAAGGATCAAAAGATTTAAAAAATATCATTGTAAAATTAGAGGATTGATTTGTAAAAAAATTATATGAGAAAATACTATAACACCCCTTTTAATTGATAAGTAGTCATTCGATAATTAATAGACACTCATTTATATTTAATAAAAAATAATTCACTAATTCCCAATTTTAAAAAAAGAAAAAGAAAAATAGGAATATTACAATCTTTTTTATCTAAAATTATTTTTAAATTAACTATCAAATCCTATAATGATATTTTAAAATCTTTTAATCCGCCTCAGCTCCCAACGAAAAATAAAGGGAGTATTCCCATTTTTTTTCATTGTACATTTTTAACATTATCATTAAAATTGAGAAGAGGTTTAAAATTTATTAACCTTGTTTAAAAATAAAAGACTTTCTAATCATGCCTCTGTTTGATTTCACACGGTGACACTTTTTAAAAATGAATTAACATTGACAAAATAATATAAAAAAGATGTGATAAATATCTTATATCAACTATTTAATTATAAAATAATATTAAATCATGTCATTAAATATTCAATATTGAGTTTTTTTCTAACAATATGGTACAGAAATAATTAGTTAATTTTGAGTTCAACCTATTGTGGTGCTGACCTAAGGATTTCAAAGAAAATTTTTTTGTTAAGTAGTTGGAGACATGAGAGATTATATATAAAGAAATGATTATTATAGTTATGATGAAGTCATCGTATGTATGAATAGATAAGAAAAGATGATTGATATTGATAAATAATGATAGAATACTCAGTTTTTACCATAAATAAAACCAAAGAGAAATAGATTAGTCTACACATTTTTTAAACCAGACAATAAAAGTGATTAAAACGGTGTGGGTGGGCAGGATTAATGAATCTTCTACAATCATATAATAATCACTTTAGAATTAGGGTGAGATAAAAGAAGTAGAGAGAGAGAGAGAGTTTAAATCTTATAATACACTATTTTTATCTTTTTTCTCTTTCTCTCTTTCTAAATGCACCATATGCAGTTAGTGTTGTGAAGTTGAAAAATTATTCAAATTTGTACGTCATATGACGGTTATCTTATAAAATAATGTATTTTTGAAGCGTAACTAATTATTGGTGCGAGTTTTGTATATTTTTTCTCTATCTAAATTATAAAATATTTTTAAATAAAATTTTAAATATCAATATATTTTATTAAAGATACTTAATAATTTTACATATCATTTAATATATTAAAAAGAGAATGGACAAAAATTAATTATAAAAAGAGAAAAAATAATATTAAAATTGATGCATTTAATGAATCTTTAATCTATCCAAAATGTCCTATATTTTGGGATAAAAAAATTTTTAAAAATATTTTATAATTTGAGATGGGAGAGTATAAAAGTTGGCAAATGATTTGCATTCATATTGTTTATAATTCCTGATGAGTGTGGTGTATTAAACATTTTTTATTATGCGTGAAATATAAGTTATTTAAAGGGCGACTTGATAAATGAATAATCAGAAATGATGGAATTTATTTGAAGTAAGGGAAATGACTTTTAATAAATAAAACATGTTCCGGAATATACTCGTGGCGAACTTGTAGATGGGGGCATCATCGGTCCACGATCTCGGCGACTATAATTGAATAATAAACAAAGCACCAGGATTTTTTTTTTTTTCAAAAACAGATTTTTTGTGAATAAGCTGATTAGACTTGAGAGCCAAAAATGTATTCTAGAATAATCGGGATTGTTATTAAGAAATTGAGATTTTTTGCCAGAAAAAAAAAAGGAATTGAGATTATGAATCATCCTCATCATAATGAATCAGCGGTTTCCACGTAAAGAAATTGCAAGTAAATAATCCATATCAAAATATACATTATTCTTTTCACGTCTCAATAAATAATATAAACTCACTAAAAAAACAATAATTCACGCAACGCAAACAAAATTTCAGTGCATGCAGTCGATTTTATTAACAGATCATGTTCATGAATAATAATTTAAGAGAGATGTGTACAATCAAGTCTGACAAAAACAAAAGTAAAAGTACCACTTTTAATTTGGACGGAAAAAAAAAGGGCAAAAGCACCACATAAGGATTATATTGAAAATAACGCTAATTTAATAGTCGTATTTTTACCTTTCCTAATTATGTGACAAATTTTTAAAATCATATTTAATCGTAGATACTATTTAGTTTTTAAACATAAGAGAGAAATAATCAACTAACAGTTTAAAAAATAAGTTAATTAAGTATAATGATTATATCTAAAATTAAAAAATTGACTTAAATTATCTCTGTAATTAATGAAATAAAATTATCTTGTGAAAATAAATATTAACTTTATAATGGGCAGTTGGGAAAAATGATAAATATTCCTTAAAATTTATAATTTTTCTTATAAAAAAATGAAGAATATAACTGTTTCTCTTATAATAAAAAACAGGGGGAATATGAATATAAAAAATAGAGGGAATTTATAATTTGTAATTTTTTTTATTAAGAGTACAATTCAATAAAAAATGCCTTTTATTTTTGAAAGGAGAGAGTATATTTTTTAAGAATAATAAAGTTAGCTATTTTGGTATATAATTTGCACAGAGTATTGATAAATAAAAAGGAGATAAAATTTCGGAGAAGAGAAGAAATTATTGAAAGCATTTACCTTAAAAATATAGTTCATCCGAACCATAATATATGATATTTTTAGAAGCCCTACTTGATCTAAATGCAGAGCATTAAATAGGTCATATATATTTTTCAATAATACCCTTGCTCTATTATATTTCACTCAAGTAATTAATGAGAATATTTAGTGTTTTGAATTAAAGGTGTTCACAAGTTTGGTTTAGTTTGGTTTTGAGAAAAAATCAAATCAAACCAAACCCACTAGTTCACTATAGCTTTAGACCTATTTGGTTTTTTCATCCAATCAATTTGATTTGAGTTTTAAGTGGTTTGGTTTGGATTTAGATCAAGTTTAAACTTTTTTTATAAGATATGTTTTACAATCATCAATATATATTCATGTTCACTGATAATTTTTAATTATAATTACTATTTACAACGAAAAAATCTCTTGAGCACAAAAGAATATTTTTAAAAAAATTAATTAACATATTTAACTACTAAAGATTAATATATTATCTTTAAAATATTTGCTTATAAAACAAAAAATATAATAAAAAATTGTAAATAACATTTACCTAATTGTAACATATTTTTATTAATGATTCACAAATAATTAAACTTGGAAAAGAAAAAAAAACTTAGGCAAATTTATTAATATATATATATATATATATATAACAAAATTTAGGTTAGTTTGGTTCAAGTTTTTAAAAATAAAAACCTTGCCGAATCAAGCCAATTAATGTTGACAAAAAAAAAAATAAACCAAACATTATTTATAATTGCTTTTTGATTGGTTATGTCAGCTTGGTTTGATGCAATCGATTGAGATTAGTTTTGAACATTCTTATTTTAAATAAATCAAATATTATATTTAATGTACTTAATGACAGATTGGAAATATGTGAGATTTTTTTTTAAAAAAAAATAATGTTTTAACTAATTTTTTAAAAAATATAAATTAATTAATAATAAGCAGGAGTATAATAGAGATGATAGAAGAGTGGGAAATGGACGGAGAAAATAAATGTTGGGTGGTCAAAGGAGAGAAGTGGTTGAGGACTGAGTGAGTGAGGAAGAAGGAGTGAAAGAAGGAAGGGGGAAAAGGAGGAACTTCATGTGAAGGCTATTAAGACAGAACCGTTGCCTTCACGCTTTCTACATTCTTGTCCCTCCCCCGTGATATTTATTACCTTACCAATATTCTCACCTGCAACTTCCCTCTTTTTTTTTTTTTAATTACCCTTTTTCACACACTCTAATCATCAATAATTGTATGTATAATCTTGCATATCAATTCAAAATTCCCTATTTTTATAAAAGTCCAACATCTGAAAGCAAATCTTGTCAATATATATTCTACATCCATCTTATCAATATATAAAATATTTTTAATTAAATTACACTCTTTAATAAAGTAATTGTTGTCTTTAAATTAATCTTATTTTTTTATATTTGTTCTTATTTAATAAATTTTCTTATTTAAAGATGAACAATTTTTTTACCATAATTAAAAAATGAATGGTTAAGTGATGTATTTATTAAATATTTTTTTTAAAAAAATCATTAATTAAATATTGAAAACTAAAAATATCTTATATTTTTTTAATATCTAATCTAAACAAATCTTAAAATTTTGAACGAAGCATGTAATTTTTAATTAAAAATATTATTATTTTTGGGAAACTAAAATTTTTCATAGAGAAATTTTCAAAAATAAAAAATTGTTTGAATATTTTTTTCATTTCAAAAAGTTTATTTGCATGTTTTTAAAAGCTCATTTGTCAAAACTTCGCATGAAGCACTTTTGAAAAAAAATATATTTAACTTTTAAACAATTTTTAGTTAATTTCTATTAGTAAAAGTTGATCTAGTTCACTTTACAAATAATTCTTGCTTTATCAAACTGAATTTTTCAAAAAACAAAATAGCCTCAAACATAAATTCCGTCATAGTAACATCTACTAAATTGACTTCTGACACATAGATATTTTATAAACTAACTTTTGACAAATTAAAACACAATAATATTTTATACTCCCCACATTTTATAATATGATAAATAATTCTGAATGTTAGGATTAACCTGATTAATAAGATAGGTTTACCGTTTATCCTTAACGTCTTGAGAGAAATATAATGAGACTTTGTTATTAGCACCCTCAAGGGATACTGGATAATACTTTTTGCACCTCCTTTTTTTCGCTTCACAATATACTGTTCGTACCTCGTAAAAAGTATTAATTGGCGATTTCATAATTTAATCTTTTTTATCATTGTATATATTAATTCCCACAAGGCATCATATCGTGTTATTTAAAATAAATAAATAGCATGTGTTGAGCCAACGGTCAAAAGCTTTTTTCCAGCTATGATAGTGTGTATATACACCCTCCTCTCGTTTTTCTTTTTTTGGAAAAATGTTTTTAACATTTTCACATATTTTTAGTTCACAAGTCTTAAAAAAGTTGTATTTTTTTTGCTATAAAATGTTTTTAAATTTTGCACATATTTTAATTCACACTTCTTAAGAAAGTAGCTGTATAATTAAATTTGTCAAGTATTACAAAATGCTAATTTCGCTCTTATTAATGATAAAGATGAAAAAGCAATATTGTTAAACCTTCACTCACAATCTACGAGACTACTGTTAAAAATATAGGTAAATATGAAAAAAAAAATTAGACGCTTCTACATATAGTAATACCTAATCATTTGGATAAAATTTTAAAAAATATCTTATTTATGAGAAATTCTTGCAAGGACCTAGTGCAACACGTTATCCATACTTTATTCAATAAATACATGTCTTGTTATAATATAGATGGTATGGTGCATTGGTGCGTACAAGAATTTCTCCTCATATATAAAAGATTGAAGGAGCATGCTTGTATATACTTCTTCAATTTAAAAAGAAATAAAATATAAAGAGTGAAAATAAATTATTTGTCCTTCAAGTTGATTTAAGAATAGGTTAATTACGTCAATAATCAGTTATTCTAATGACAATGTTATCTCCATTACTTAAAAAAAGGTCTTGAGTTCGATGTGTTAGGTTATGGATAAATTTTTTTTTAAAACAAAACACAACAGCTTAATCATCAACTTCAACTGAGGACATTGTGCTGGTCAACCACAACAGAGTGTGACATTTAAAAGTCAGCACTCAACAACGCTGTTTGACCAATTTAGGATGGCTAACAATTTGATAAATTAAAATTTATATAACAATACAATGAGATGTGCATGAATGTGTCATCCCATTCCCAAATATAATAAATAAATTAAAGTTTATAGAGCACTTTTATGGTATGGCGACTTAAATAATGGCTCTGCAAGTTATGCTACAGACATGCTTTACAATTGACCGATACACATCCATTATAAATTCACACAGGTGTTCATATCATTAATTCCTAATTCCTACTCAAACTACTCCCAAAAGCGACCAAACAGTTGTTGGTACTTTTTCTTAACGCGAGTAACTAATAATTCCTCAATCATCAGTATAGTTTTTCTACGTTTTTTCCCCCTAGTCTAGTGTCATAATATTGAAGTATAGGCCAATTTATTGTACTAGTAAATTGATCAATTTAATAAAATGGTTTACTCATAACCATTCTAATCACAATTTTATCATATTTTTTTACCATTGACCTTTAAAAATTTGTATGTATTTTTTATCAATATTATAACACTTACTCTTTTTGTCACATTTTTTTACCATTGACCCTCAAAAATTTATATATATTTTTTATCATTATTATAACACTTACTCTTTTTTATCATATAAAAAATAATGCTTTGGAATCTTCTAAAAGATTATATATTTTTTTAATTATACTCTCATTAAAAACCCTATATAAGTGTTATAATAATAATAATAATAATTGAAATTTCAAAGCACTATTTTAAAAAAAAAGAGTAATAAATAAAGTATATGTATACTTGAGAAGATAATTATAAAAGTTACTCAATGCTCTATATTTTGGGCTAAATAAAGCTTTTAAAATATGCCTATATTACGATCAAGAAAGAGTATATTCATATGATTTTTTTGAGAGCCAAATTCATATGAATGAAATAATGGAAATGTAACATTTAATATTAAAGTTAGTGGATTAATTTGAAGGGGCTTATACATGCACAATTTATGTGCTCCTATTAATTTAAAAATTGATAAAAAAGCTGAGGAATATTTGATTGGTAAGAGAAGGTCGTCATGCGTTTGTACTATTTTTATTTTTTGATAAACAAGAAGAAACCCAAGGCCACGTTTGCCTACCCCAAAAAAGGTGTCTGTAGTATGTCAAAACGAGATAAAAATGCATGTGAATGGGTCCTTAGTGATAATAATTAATAATAATGGTCCTCAATATTGGATGTTTCTATAATCCATACACTCGTAGCTGAGGTGTCTCATTAATTTCTGTATTCTAATGCACAGTGAAGCTGTCATATATCCCATTTCAGATAACCAAATCAAAGAAATAATACTCATATTAATTATTTTATTATTATCATCCTTTATCTATCCATCAAGTTTCATGTCTTGTTAGTTGTTCTAGTTACTTTTATCGAAGCCATATTTTGGATTGACTTAATGTTAATTTTTTCCCCTCACTATTACAAAAAAGAGAATATAAAATGATTATTTTAGCTCATATTTAATAGTTATAAATCATTAAATAATCTGGCGCTGAATATTCTTGAAGTCTTTATTCAACAATTTTTTACAAAAAGGCCATTGAATATTTGTTTAAGAGAATTTGGTCATCAATTGAATATTTGTTTATAAACAACTGTTAAATATTGGTGAAATTTTAAAAATAATAAAAGTGAAATAATACTCAACAATTATATGACATATTATTGAGTACTGTGATGCAATATTTAACAGTTTTATTAAGAACAGTTGAATATTTAAATTTCAAATTTCTACCTATGTATATATAACAGATTTCTTTTGAATTGTTGAAAATGACATTATATATTGTCATTTTTTTAGCAGTGCTTCTATTTTTGGCCACTAACCAAACGTTGATCTTCTTGTGAGCTAGTACCTTAATTCAATCCCACATCATTAGTATTCTAGAAAATAAGGGAAACAGAATCGGAATCCGCCTTAGAATGTGTTATTGTTTAGTTACAATTATATATATATATATATATATTAATCCAATCCCTAGCTAGCCAGAGATCTTCATTTCATGCATATCCCAAATAAATAATAGATTAATCTGAACATATTATGTAGACATGCATGTTGTCTCCATTTCATTTATAAGAAAATATAAACAAAAGAAAAACAAGTGTCCAAATGCTGCAGGGAGGTTATCATATTGATCTCAAAGGAAGGCGCAAGTTAATTACTTAATTATTAAAATCTCACCATCTTGCAGCTACAAAAAAAAAAGTGTTTTTTAGAGATGCCTGATAATTCATCTCTAGTTAGTAAAAAATTTGTTTCTAAATAAGTAAAGATGAATTTAGAGAAAAATATTGCGATGTTTCAAAAAGAGGTGTTACTAAATAATTAGAGATAGATTTTTCATGCTATCTCTGCTTAGAGACGAATTTATTCTATCTCTAAATAAAAAATTCTGTCTCTAATGTTTATAAAAAATCTATTGCTATAAAATACTCTAAAAATTATATAAAATGATAGAAGCAAAATATAATAGTATCTAAATCTGTTTTCTAAAAAATAAAAACTAAATTCTTTAAATCCCTAATGCTATGCTAGTGCCATGTCAACAGCCACTTCACCACCCTATGTGAATCAGCTAATGTCATGTCACCTGACATCTCACTTTTTACTTGCCTATGATTGGGTCAACTAATACCACAACACGCGTCACATCGCCACCTCATGCCATGTCAATTGCCCCCACATGCCATGTCATATATTCAATACAAAACATGGCAATGTCAAGATTTGATTTCTTAATCTCTCACTTTCTAAGCCTTAAATTCTCCTTTTTTGCCAATTGAATTAAAATGCATCTACAATTATTATACATGAAATTAAATATATGTTACTTAGCTACATACACATATATAAAATAATATATTATTAAAAAGATATACATATATTTTATTTTATTTTCAATTATTAATATGATAAAATTATTTCTATGACTATTTATATTATATTTTTAAACATTGACATGCAATTTGAATTCTAAACTACAAGTTCGTAGATAATTTGAATTCTAAACTTTAAAAAAATACATTTTTAACTTTAAACAATTAAGTTGGGTAATTTTACTCTCATCGTTAAATTTAAACAAATGTCTGTCAAATTGAAGCCCAATGTGTGATTTTCACCAAATGTGGATAGGAAAGAGAGGAGAGTAGAATTTGATAAAAATCACACATTAGGCCTCAATTTAATAGACATTTATTAAATTTAATGTTAGGGGCAAAATTGCCTCAACTGTAATTGTTTATGGTTCACAATTTACTCTGTAAAAGTTTAGAGTTTAAATTGCTCCCTAGATCTATAATTTAGGATTTAAATCATATATTAACCTAATTTTTTTATAAAATATTTTTTTACCAACATATATGATTTTTATTCGGAAATTGAACTTAAAATGAAGCAAGCTTCAAATTCAAAAAATATTATTTTTAAATGAAAAGAATTAAGTATATAATTTATTTTAAAATATATATTATTTTAATTTATATTAAATATTTTTTACTTTTATCTTCTCCATCTTATTCTTAAAAATTAATAAATAAATGATTAAATTTTTATCTTCTCCCAAGATGGTTAAATGTTTTCCCTTTTTTTCTTATAAAAAATTTTATCTACAACTTTTCAATTGTTTTGAAAAATTATGTTAATAAAAAATTAATTTTAACGATATAAATTTTTTTAATTTTCATTTTGAACAATTTTTAATTTATATTATATATAAATAAAATAATTATTTTTATATACTCCCAAATTTATTTTTCTTTTCTCCTTATTCCTGTGCTAAAAATGAATATTATTCATACACACATATATAATTAGCACTAAAAATTATATTTATACTAAAATAATTAATTCTAGTTGTATAAATATTATTTATAGTCATTTCAAACATATTTTTATTAATTCTTCTTAATATTCAATTTCATAGATGTTTTGAAATTTTTATTTTATTTTCTTATTTTCATGTGTTGTTGTAAAATATTGTTGGTGATTTTTTTTAAGACAATTTTGTCGTTTGGTAAAAATTTATTAACATTATAAAAGTGCTAAAGGGAAATATGAATAACACAAAAGAGATAAAAAATTCAATCAATTATTGCTATAGAATAAGTTAATGAATACTAAATCGGAGTTTAGAAAATGAGAATGGTTAAACACAAATAAAGAGAGAAATGGAAAGAGAAAGATTTAAATATTGATGTGTAAAACATTTTCAAACATCTTATAAATTTTAAAAATAAATGTTTTTGAACGCAAATCTCAAACTTTTGTTGTTCGCATTGAGTGAGAAGCTCACTCAACTATAATGAAATGTTTTCTACAACTTTTAAATTTAATTTTCATATTAATATATTTCAAACATGTATTAAAACAATTGATAATCTAAAAATTTAAAAAAAAATAAAAGTATGACTTCATCTCTAAATCCATCTATCTTTTGAATTAGATGCTTTGAGAAACAAAAATCATTCCATTTCTAATATATTTATTTCAATTGTCTCTAAGTCCATCTCTAAATAAAAAATAAAATTATGGAATTTTAAAAAAATATAGAGAAGGAATTAGATATGGTTAAATTTTTATTTCTAAATTCATTGAAGAAATCTATCTCAAATTTAGTCTCTAAATTAAAAAAATTAAAATTAATATTAGAGACAAATTTGAAGATGATTAGTTTAGGAATAAAATTTATTCATCACTAGAATTGTCTCTAACATTTTTAATTTAAAAAATTAAATTTTTAATGAATAATGACAGCAGTTGATGTGGGATTTGTGATGATTATTTTAGAAATGTATATAAGCCATCTCCAAATCTATCTTTGTATTTTAAAATATTTTTTAAATTAAATTCATCTCTAAAAATAAAATTAATCTTTTTTTTTTCATTAGATATGATAATTAGATTGTCTCTAATTTTTATCTCTGTTGCAATAATTTTTTTTAGTGCATTGTACCCTTAAAAAAAAATCACATCACAAGAGGCAATATAGTACATACACATTTATAAGACATGCATTTGTTACGCATACATGAAGAGACAACACTTTTTTTTTTTTCTTTGTATTCGTAGAGTTGACCTAATCGAATTTTCTGTAGTTTTAATTTTACTAAAAAAATTAAATTTTACTAAAAAAATAAATATCTAGAATCAAGGTTAACTATAATTTTCTGTATACATGAAAAGAGAACACATTTGTAAAATTAAATTTTCTGTAGTTTAATTTTACTAAAAAATCAATACCTAGAATGAAGGTTAACTTTGGTCAAGATCCCTGGAAATGATATATTGTTAATACAGTGTCGTTGATACGATAATAATGTTTGGTCATAGTAGAGACTTTGAATATTAAGGTTAACTATAATTTCATGATTTTTCTTTAAAAAAACTATAACTAATTCATTAAAACTTGACCTAATTAAAGCTAACCACTACGAGAACTCAAAACTATGCTTTCAATTCTCACAAGTAAATACAAACATGTGATTTTGTTATGTCTGAGGTTAATCATCCCACAAAAATTTGCAAGAAAGAATAAAATTATGATAATCAGTTTCCCAACAAAATCTTTAAAAAATCAGCCATAAATATTTGTTCATGTGGTCAAAAATTAATAAAACATTTAAATTCTAACATAACTCTTAGTTTGCAATTGAGATTCCTATTTGTAGCTATTTGAATCAATATTTACAACTTATTTTTAAATTTTTTTTGTCAAGTCCAGGACTTGACTTTCATAAATTATTAGATTTGGGACTTTGTTATCATATTTCCAAAGTTTTTTTCAACCTTGAAACTTAAATTTGAAGCCTTACCTGAAGAAAGTTAAAGTCTCTTGTCACACAACTTAATCGTTCTTAATTAATATATGTGTGTACACACACTAGGTTTAAACTGATTCGAGCCTGGAAATATAAAATACATTTAATAATAATGCTCGATCAATAGAACCTGATAATACCGGAAATGAGATGCTATATCAATTTATTTATTCATGGGTGAATTAATATTGATGTTGGGGGTGGTATGCAGAAGTGAACTGGATTGTCTCCTAACAACAATCCACACAGTGGTGTTAGAGGCATCTTCCATAGTTGGCACATGCCAACATGTTTTGACCTCTGCATATATATACCATTTCTCTCCTTTTACCTATTTTTTTTAATTTCTGACAAGTATAAGCTTCCATTATCATTTGGATTTGTACCCTAACAGCCACTCATTACCTCGTTTTCTTGTCCTATCATGTTATTATATACATTGTAACTCGCACGTTAGAGATTCAAATTAAATCAGCAACGTTATTGGAGGGGGAAAAATTATATTCATGCCAATTCGGATTCCTTCCACAAGAATAATGTAAAGAGTAAACTATGGCAATACACATTGTATTGGATTTTTACTTGGAACAAACTCTTCTTAGTGCTAATTAGCTTTTGTATGATTTAATTGATAGGTCAAGTCCATTGGAAATTGCATATTTTTGTTCTCTATAGTTTTATTAAAATTTCAGTTTCAATTTAATTTTATAGTATAAAAATGTCCAATTATTTTTTTTTTAAATAAAAAGTGCATTCATAAACTAAAAACAATTATAACATGACTGAATTTGCAGGCATAGCCCTCACATCATCCACCACTTCTCAAAGTAGAGGTGGGAGATGAACAAAAATATAAAAAGTTATATTTATAAAATGAGACATTTTAACAAGATAATTAGCATATTAATTAGAATATCTATCAAAATAATGAATAACTAAACTCCATTCCCTATGATATAGAAATCTTGCATCATCAACTAGCTCCTTAAACTAAGACCATGGTTAGCAGAAGAATAGTCTCGATGCAGTCACAAAATATACCCACAATATGAAATGCCTTGGCCCAACATAAACTAAGACCATGAATAATAGCAAGTACACAATTGCAGTAGGCACATTGCTTAATTTACACATCGATTAATTTACAACTAAAGTCTTGAAACCAATTCCCATCTCTATCCCAAATGGAACCGTTTAATTGGGTTAGATTAGTTATTTAAACCTTAAATATTTTCTTACATGAACATTTAATTGGGTTATATTTGAGTGTTATCTGGTCTAATTAAATAAAAGTATAAATAATTCTCACATAACTTTTGTGGTTATATTTTGTAAATGCTCTGTCACACATATATATATAGCTTTATTTCATTATCTATTATTTTTATTTTATAAATTATTTCCATTTAGATCAATAAGATAATTTATGGTTATTTACATTAACAAAGTTTAACAAATGAGCACCAAATTTTAGCAATAATTTGTTCATTGTAAGAATTCAATTACAATTTGCAGCTTAAATTAATGAGTTTAGAAGTCTAACCGTGTGTTTGCATGTGTCGAGTAAATCTGTACCAGATCAACTCTCGACCTATCAATTGTGAATTTTGGATGTGACTTTTGGGCTTCCAACCAAACATAGTGTTAAAGCTCAAAATTCCCAAACTTTGGATGTGCGAATTTTGGGCTCCCTTTAGATCACATTAAGGGGCTTTCTTTGAGGTCCATTCTCTGGGCCCTCCTTTTCATTTGAGACAATAAAATGAGGCCCAATCGAAACGATATTTTTAACCACAGAAGACCATAAAAGCTTGATCACGGGAGGACATTTTAGCAAAATGCTTCTCGGCAAATCTCTAAAATATGACAGGATTATTGTAAGATTATGCACGTAAAGCGACTTTGAGGACTAATGAATTATCAATATCAGTAAGATGTAAGATATATAATAGGAACAATTATATATAAGTCCATGGAGTTGAGTTATTTATAAATAGATCTCGTAAAACTCAAAAATTATGATTAAGTCTCTTACAATTTGAGTGTAATTTAAAATTAAAATAAAAAAAAATAATATTTCTATTAAATATATATAAATTTCATCATTCAGATAATTTATAATTACTTTATTAATACTTTACAACTATAACTTTAATTTTTACAATTATAACTTCATTAAAAATTAATGAATTATCAATATTAGTAAGATGTAAGATATATAATACGAACAATTACATATAAGTCCATGGAGTTGAGTTATTTACAAACAAATTTCATAAAATTTAAAAACTACGATTAGGTCTCTTAAAATTTGAGTACACTTTAAAATTAGGATAAAAATAATAATAATGTCCCTATTAAATACACACACACACACACATATATATATACATATTACATCAGTTAAATAATTTATAACTACTTTATTAATACTTTACAACTATAACTTTAACTTTTTACAACTGTAATATGAAGTTACAATTATAAAAAGTTGAGGTTATAGTTGTAAATTAATAATAAAGTAATTGTTAGTAATGCATGATTGTTTAATTATTAAATATATAAAGTTATAGTTATAAAAAGTTAAAATTATAGTTGTAAATTATTAATAAAATAGTTATAAATTAATTATTTAATTGACATAATGTATTTTATAAAGATTTTATTTTCTTTAAAGCCTAATTTTAAATTATATTTAAGTCTCAAAAAACTTGGTAATGATTTTCAAATTTTGTGAAACTTATTTGTGAATAAGTTCACTTCACATGATTTATATGTAATTTTTTTATATAATATATAAAACGTGATGTTTTTTATTTTTTTTAAGAAATTATGAACAACACAACTTTTTTTAAAATATTATGTAAAACATAATACTCACTAGTTGTTGTCATGTATATTGCCTCCATAGCATCCATGTATTGATGGAATTGCATTCGGTGCTCATTATTTGTGATGAGCACCGCATGCTCACCAAGCCAGTTGGCTAGGAGGGATCTAACCTTCTATTCCAGCCTCATTTAATTTCTACCATCCAATTAAATTAACTTTTTAAATATTTTTAATATTGTATTTGTTAATATAAAAAATATAAAAAAATTTAAAATTTTAATATATTTATTTATTACCAATTTGATCAGTATAGATTTAATCTAACAATTCAATTTAATATTAAAAAATTATAATTTTACAATTTAACTATACAGATAGACTCTGTACGGTTTAAATATAATTTAGATGACCTAATTTAATATTAAAAAATTTATAAATTTTACAAATTAACAAGTTAAATGTACTTTAAATAGTCTAAATTTAATATTACAATTTTTCATATTTTTTAAACAAATATAATATTAAAAAAATTAATTTAAATTAATGATAAGAATCAAATAAGATTGAAATTAAGGGTTAAGATTGTTCTTAACCTTGATAAATACTGCAATGAGCATCGAATGCGGAGAATTTATTGACCTTTATGATATTGGTAACGGTATTGAGGTGAAAGGAGCGCCATGCGTAAACCAACAACAGATTTATGAGTATATTTACAAATCCTCTTTAAATTTGGAGGTATATAATAACATTGGCTAGCCCAATTTGCCAGAATTTTTTCTCAAAAAAAAGTTATTAAGTGAATATAATTGAGTTAGGAACAATGCTAAGCATAAAAAAAAATAGTGGCATTTTAGTTTATCGTCATAATATCATTGTTAGTAAAAATAAACTAAAAATAATGGATGCAAAATAAACTAAAAATAATTGGGAGGTATATATATTAAAACTTGGGATAAAAAAATTTAATATAAAAGAATTTTACAGATGATAGATGTAAAAGTTGACAATTTTTTTTAACAAATTTCAAATCCAAATTGGCTGATTAATTAAAATTTTAAGCTTCTTTTCGAATGGAATCCTAAGTTTCACCATTAAATAAATAAAATTTATTTAAAATAAGATTAAATTAGAGTTATAAAGTATATAAAAACATAAGATACCGATTACCTGAAAAAATTGCAAAAAAAAGGGGCACAAAAGTCATTTTACAAAATTATGGGATTGTTCGCTGTGGTCAATGACACATTCACTACGGCATTCCATGCTGAGGCTAATTTAATTTACAAAATAGTCAGCATCCTATACATAAATGATGAGAGTAATTTACTTTGAATTTCAAAGTTTAGGGTTTAGGATGTTACTCGCGCAATAATTTAAGATTTATGGTGCTAATTAAAAATAACACATTAGTGAAGGACTACCATATTAGCATTTTGATTGGGCCCGTTGAGTAATAGTAACAGTGTTAATGGTGAGTTAAAGGTGAGGTTTAATTTGCTATAAATTTAAAAATTTAAGGTTCATATTATACATTTTAAAAGTTCAAGATTCAGAACACTTTTTGTGTAATACTTCAAGATTCATTTTACTCATTAATTCTAAATTGAATATATAAATTACATGTATCAACACAAAATAAGGAATTTTAAAAAAATCCACACTACTGAAGGTAAGGAACAATGTAATTCCACCTGAATTTTGAATTTTGCTCAACTTTTTATTCAAAATTTTCACGTATTATAATAGGATTTCGTGTATCTTTATTTTCATTTTTCAAATTTTTATAAATATTTTAATAGAATTTAAATTTTAAAAAATAGAATATTTTTCAATTAAATTTTTTGTTAGTAAAATGTGCCAACATTTTTTCTTATTTTTTTAATTCATGCCATCATTTTTTCTATTTTTAATTAAGGACTATTTGTCATTTTTAAAACATATATAAGTCTGCTTCAAACTCCAAAGTTACATGACACCTCTCCCTTGTCTATTTTTAAAATTTTATTTCCATCTACCCACTCCTTAAATGCAAGTTGAATAATATGTCTTGGACCAAAATACTCTTCAATGATATGATTATTGTTCAAAAATGTAATTTAGGTTAAAAAATTAGAGCATATATTTTTTTTAACTTTTTAGTCACATTTTAAATTTTTAATTATAAAAAATTAATTATTAAGTAAATTTTTAAAATTTGAATAGATAAGTTGGATAAAATATATTTCGAACATATAGTACTAAAAAAAACTCAATGAAATAGGAGTTTAATATAATGAGGATAAATTAGTTAACATAATTCAGGTTTATATTACTTTGAATTTTGTTAATTTTAATGTAATATTTTAAAACATTTATTTTGAGGTCCAGTACTTAATTATTTAATTTTTTTGAAAAATCTAATAGAGAGCATACAGTTAGATTATAAGGATAATTTTGTGATCTTGAATATTTTAACATAATTTCAATTAATAAAAGTAAATTTTTTAGGATATTTAACAAATATTGTTAACGGTAATAAAAAATTTAAAATTAGACTAACATGAATGTTTTGAAATAAATTGGATATCTTTGTAATTTCAACAAGCATGGGATTTCACTATATTTTGCTCATATATTTTATGTCATCTAAATCATGGGAGGAAAAATATCCAATAAATTAATAATAAAATTAACTTTTATAATAGCCAAACCACATTTGTCTATTTATATACAAACCAAGGCTTGAAATTAGCAATGAAGCTGAATTTGTAAAATCATGGGGTGCACTGAGGAATTTGAGAAAAGGCCACAAGAGCTAATATAAGGAAAAGAAATATCAGGATACACCCACGGTGGGGTGTTGTCGTCGCCATCATCAAAATTTGGCCCCAGGAATCTTGTCAAACCACCAGTTCGAAGGCGCATAGATACAGCCTTGAATCACAGGAATAGAGCGAATATTTCACATGTTTATGAGAAAGGAAATGCTGGAGGAATAATTAACCAGGATTTGAAGGAAAGCAAACGGTTGAATGAGAGAGTTTTAGAAGGAAACCAGATAAGTGGTAAGGAATCACTTAAAGAAGATGATATAATTTCGCCTGATAAAGTGCGATTCTTAACCTGGTTGAGTGAAAGAGAAGAACGTTGGCAGCACTAGCAAATCTGGAAATAAATCACGTATTCATGGAGGACAATTAGGAGATAGGCGATTTGGGAAAGAAATTAATAACCAGAAAGCATGGGTTCTGGTGAGGCAAAAAAGAAAGCATTGAACCAGACCTGTCTCAAGGGGAGGAGAACGTGATTCATGGTGAAACAAGGCCTTCAAAGGGCCTAGTAAAATAGGTTTGCCTCTTGCCACATTAGAACAAGTTAAAAATAGCTAATCCTTTTAGTTTTACTATTTTGGACTAGATGGAGGATGCAGGAAACGATGGGCCTATGAGTGATACTCAAGCCCAAATGAAAACACGTACTAATGAGCCATGTAATAATCTTATGTCTAATCAACCTGAAATTGGGCCAAGTCATTGCTTGGATCAAGACTAGACGTCACATTCAGTGACTAAAGTCATGGATCACGATTTGGGCCAAAAGAATTCTCAAATTTTTGCTCAAAGTTCTAACCCAATGTCTGATGATGAATTGGGCTCTCCAATGCATACTTTGACTGGTGCTACGAACAGTGAAGACACAAATGGAGTGGATCATGATGCATGCCAAGACGCCATTGTTGTTGTGTCTACAGGAGCATATTCTTTTGTTGGTGTTGAGGTACATTGTCGTGAACCTGATATGAATATTTCAACCAAGAATCGTTTCGACATGCACATGCCATCTGTGGTAAATCCTGGGCCCCTACAGCCTCACCCTTCTTATTAGTTTTTGTTTATGGACTATTTAATTTGGAATACTCGTGGTATCACTTAAAAAAAAAAAAACAGGCTGCAATAGCAACAGATTATTGACACATTTTTGTTAAACCGTGGTTAAACCCACGTTTTTTTTTTGAAAAAAACTGTTGCTATTATTTTTGTAAAACTTTTCCCACCATTATTAAAGAAATCCATAACTTTTATAAGGTTGATATGATTGCTATTCTTGAAACTTGTGCTAGTGGTCACAAAACCCAACAAATTGGTAATAAGTTGGGTTTTCATGCTAATTATATTGTTGATGCTATTAGTTATAGTGGTGGCATCTGGATCCTTCGGACAGTTAATATTAAAATTGTGAATATTTTGGAGTCTAATGCTCAATTTGTTCATGTGTATATTGAGAATGCTAAGAACCAAGCACATTTTGTTTCGTTTATTTATGCTCACCTGAATCCTGCTAGAAGGTGTCTCCTTTAGAATAATCTTGTGTAGGTTAGTTTGAACGTTCATAGGCCTTGGATGCTTGCCAGAGACTTTAATGCTACTGCTCATTATGATGAACGGAAATCTAATGCCCTGTTATGCACTAATATTGATAATGATTTTTGTCAACGATTGGAGTAGCTTGATCTCAATGATATGGGCTTTAATGGCCCTAATTTTACCTAGCGAAGGGGCAATATTGAGGTTCGTCTTGATTGGGTGATTGCCAATGATAGATTCTTAAGTTCTTATCCTAATGCTACGATTACTCACTTGCCTTTCCATAAATTCAATCACTACCCCTTGTTTAGAATTGATAGCTCTTGTCAAGTTGATAAAGTGGATAGGCTGTCTTGTTTTATTGCTCCTTGGATGCTTCATGATGAGTTTCCTGATTTTGTTCAAGGTTCTTGGAATGATAAAGAGGAGTGGAATACTAATATTCAGGTTTTTGTTGAAGCTTGTTTCAAATGGAACCCGAAAGCTTTTAGGTTTATTGAAGCCAAGAAAAAAATGATTACTTGCCCATCTGGATGGGGTAACTCATAAACTAGCAGTTTTTCCTTTTGATAAGAGATTGGAAGCCTTGCAACAAGAACTCTAGTTAGAATTTGAGAAAGTTTTGATATAGGATAGTATGCTTTGGGCTAAAAAGCTAGAAAAGACTGGAGTTTACAAGGTGATAAAAATACTAAATTCTTTCAACAGGTTGCTAATGAAAGATGCAAACGTAATCGTGTGGATACAATAAAGAATGTGGATATAAAATCTATGACTATGAAATTTTTTGCCTCTCTTTTCTATGAAGAAGATGACTCTAGAACTAATATGCTTTTCACTCTGATATACCTAAATATAGATACAGATGCCATTTTTAAGTTTGGTTGAGAAGTGTTTGGTCTTCAAATAAAAGAAGTTGTTTTTGATATGGGTGCTCT
Organism: Prosopis cineraria; assembly: GCF_029017545.1. Lineage (NCBI taxonomy): Eukaryota > Viridiplantae > Streptophyta > Magnoliopsida > Fabales > Fabaceae > Prosopis > Prosopis cineraria. The sequence continues at coordinate 1,567,917 of NW_026555332.1, forward strand.
AAAAGCCTCGAGACCTGATAGGCTTATTGCTCTTTTCTTTCAAAGTCAACGGGAGCATGTCAGGGAGTCTATTGTTGGTATGGTGAAACATCTTTTTTAGTGTCCCTTTGATATTGCTTCTATTAATGGCACTTTAATTGTGCTGATTTCCAAGAAGGATCATCCCAAGACATTGAAAGACTTGTGCCCTATAAGTCTTTGTAATATAATCCATAAGGTGGTAACTAAGATTATCACTAAGAGAATGAAGACCTTCCTCCCTCTGATTATTAGTCCAAATCAATATAGTTTTGTTTTGGGCAGAAAAATTTCATAAAACATCATTGTGGCTCAAGAAATGATACATACTATGCAGAATATGATAGGGAAAATTAGTTTTATGGCTATTAAAATTGATTTGGAGAAGGCTTATAATAGAGTTAATTAGAAATTCTTGAACAGTTGCTTGCTTGAACTCCAACTCTCAACTCAAATGATCAATGTTATATGGAATTGTGTTTCCACTCTTTCTATGTAATTGCTTTGGAATAGGGGAAAGGCTGAATCTTTTAGTCCTTCCAAAAGGATCCGTCAAAGAGATCCAATTTCACCATCTCTATTTGTGATAAGCATGAAAAAAATTGGCTTATATGATCTAACAAAAAATGGAGTCGCTAAATCTTGAGAGCATATTCTGCTTACACCCTAAAATAGTAAGTTAACACTAATATAATACTAGTAGCAACCTAGGTCATTTTTCACTAAAGAGGCTAACTAAGGTTAATTAAGGCTAACTAGTGGACTGAACTAACTAAGAGTTGATTGATTTTAGCTAATTAAACTAAATGGGCAGATTTAATTAAATTCCTTATTAACTAGTGAAATGGAAATGGGAGTGTTTAAACATTTCTAAATTGAAGTCCTAGGAGTTATGGGATTTTAGATTCCTTGTCTACTATTTTCAATTAAGCTTAGGTTAATTTTCACTCTCTTGACTCAATTAAACCCCTTACACAATTTTATATAAGTGTGCCTTCCTAACCAATTCAATTAACTAAGTCCTTGCACAGTTTTATACAAGTCCCTAAATAATTCTTTAGTTAAGTGCAAAGTGATCAAAATTTCCCTTAGGTTCCCCTTATGCACAGCTCGATCTATGGTAAGTTTAATGCATAATTTTATACACAAGACATTTTATCAAACACCAACCAAACATATTTATGCATAGTCAATGTAAGACACATTCAATACATATAAAATATATATTTATATGAATCATAATGTATTGGAAAAAAATTTCAGCAACTACACAAAGGAGAATCAAGTGAAAAAATAATAAATCATCAAGTTAAATATCAATTTTGGTCAATAAAAACAAGATATAGCAATGTTCCTAATTTTAAGAACAAAATTACATCAACTTAGGTTTAATGGAGAGTGGCCATAATCCTTAACCTTCTTTGAGGTACTTCAAGACTCCTCCAGCATCCTTCCCTCCTAGCACTCCTTGTAGATTTAGTCTCTAATCATCTTGGAACCCATTTGAGTACAATTCTTCCACCATGACTGAACCATACTCATGAACACCTTGAGGACTTTGAAGCCAAACTAAGAAAATAAAGCTCAAGGTTTAAAGAGTGAGGTGGAAGAAGAAGAATGGTGGAGTCAAATTAAGATTTTATGGTTAGATCATGAGATATAAGGGGAGAAAATGAGATAGAGATGAAGAATATGAAGAATAATGGAGAGAGAATGAAGAACGGTGGAGGTTGAAAAATGAGAGTGAATGGAAGAATGAATGTTGAAAATGAAATTAGGGTAGTTTGATTTAAGTCTAGGGTAAATGGGCCTAACTTTAGTATTAAGAAAATGGGTGAAAAATGAGTAAGGGTAACTTTATTATTTACCATGGTAACATGGACGAAAATTCAGATGAAAATGGTCTAAAAATTGAATTAAATAAAGCTAAAGAGAATGAAAAATTAAGAGAGAGAGAGTAAGTGAAATTAAAGTATGGTACAATATATGCAAGACCATGCAAGGTTTGTACTTTCACCCTAAAACTCAAGTGTTTTGCTTCTTGACTCATCTAATAGTCCTCATGTGCCAAATCCAAGGTGTGTAACCCTACACAAACCAATGTGACATACAAGATCAAAATTCAAGTATATGGATAATAATTTGCATTTTTAATTAAAATTAATTCTTGAATACATGGAACAATGTAAATTAAATAATAAAAAATAATTTTGAAATCATAAAAGAGTTAGGGGCGTGCTATATAGCCTTAAAATTATAAGCCCACACATGTACAAAAATGACCTAGCCTAAGTGCAAGAAAACAAGTCAACTTGAAACTTTGACTTTCCAAAATAGTCAACTTGTAAAATTAATTACTCTTAATATAAAATGAGTTTTAGAAATATAATTAGACTATTTTTCTTTTGGATTAAAAATACATCTTGAAAATTTTTTTCAAACATTTTCTCAAAAGTCTAATTTTTTGACTAAAATGCCCCTAATGCACAAAATCATACATTTAGGTAATTTTTCACAATTAATGCAATAAATGTGCAATTTGGATAAATATAACATGATTTTTTATCAATAATAATAAGGAAAAAGTGTGTAATAAATGTAACTTATCAGATGGTAAGTGGCGACCGATTAAAGTCTGTAAGGTTGGCCCCCTATCTCTCATTTATTTTTTATCGATGATATTATTCTTTTTGTAGAAGCTTCTCTTCGATAGGTTGATGTGGTTAATGAATGATTGCATAATTTTGGTGAAAGCTCTGAATTGAAGGTTAATGCTAAAAAGACCAAAGCTATCTTCTCCTCTAATGTTCACTACTATAGAGGATTAGAACTTAGCAATGCTCTTAAATTCACTAGGACTTTAAACCTTAGAAAATACTTGGGAGTCCCTATTCTTCATAAACATGTTGATAAGGGGACATATCGAGAACTTGTGGACAAAGTGAAGAAGACATTGGCAAATTGAAAGGCAAACTCTCTTGCTCTTGTAGAGTGGACCACTTTAATCAATTATGTTACCTCTAGTATACCTATGTATACGATGCAAATGGCAAATCTCCCTGCAACTACTTGCAATGAGTTGGAAAGACATAATTGTGACTTCTTGCGGGGTATTACTATTGAGCGAAGGAAGGTGCACCTAATCTCTTGGGATAAAGTTTACAAACTAAAGTCTTATAGAGGCCTCAGAATTTGACATGCAAAACTTCAGAACCAAGCTTTCATATGAAGTTAGGATGGGGACTAATTAAATAATGTGATGATCTTTGGGTGTAAGTTATTCACAGTAAATATAAATGTGGTTCGAACGTGCTACCTAAAATTGATAGAAAATGACCTGGGTCAAGTATTTGGTTTGGAATTAAATTAACATAGGACTTTGCTAAGTTTGGCATCAGTCTTAATGCAGATGGAATAGGTGCTACTTGGAAAGGGAATAGTAGTGGCCGTTTTTTGGTCGAGTCTACTTATGACTCCTTGTCTCCTTTACTTACGGCTTATGACACCAATTGAAAGAAGATTTAAAAGCTGCGCATTCTCAAATGATGTAAGTCTTTTTTATCGATTACTTATCATAACAAGCTGCTCACTAATGTAGGTTGCAAAAAATGTGGAATGTATGCGGATGATCATTGTGAGATTTGCAAAGATGTTGTGGAGGACATCATACACACCTTGTGAGATTGCCCAGAAACTAAAAGATTTTGGCTTGAGATTCTTGATACTAGAGATATAAGGGCTTTTTTTGGCATAAAGCTGCATGAGTAGATCATGTTGAATATGAGATCTCAGCAGAAAAAGCATGAAGTTCCTTGGAACTCCTATTTCTCTATAGCTTTTTAGCTTACTTGGAAGAGAAGGAATGAGAAAATTTTTCAGGACAAGTCTCTCACTAATGCTTATATTGATGCACAAGCTTTAGCGATTATTAATACATTTATGAAATCAAAAGCTTACTTTAGCACTGATTGTTGGAATCGAGAGGTAGCTTTAATCTCATAGTTGATTCGGGACTATTCTACTTATTCTTCGAGGGACTCGAACCTAACTAGTCTCCATTGATTCATGAGGAGGTTAGATTAAGGGTACGACACCCTATGGTTTTTAGTTTTGTGGTCTTAATACACAAGTGAAAGAGTTAGCCCTAGCTCAATAACTCCTCACAAGTAAAATGTTAGGTTAGTCTGAGTTGTAGATGTAGCCACTTAATAGCCACCGGTTTCATATCGGAGATATCAGGAGGGTATAAGATTGACATTGATTATTCATTTAGTTCCGACCATATGGTTGTTATTATCATGGTCCAGCATGTTTAGGGGCACATTGTTGTTATTTTTGTGACCCTAAGATGTGTATAATAGTGTTATATCTAGTAATATGTGTTGCATGCTTGGCTTTATGGTTGTTATTGTTGTGGCCGAGACTATATTTGTTACACACATGTGATATGTGAGTTTATTACCATTGCATCCATAATTAATTAATATGAACCTATATAGGCTAGGTTGACCTTGGTTACTGAGTGCTTGTACTCACCCCTCATTCTTCAATATTTCAGGACCTAGCTCATCGGATCAAGATCAGGGAAAATGACCAAAGGCATAGGATATGAGAAAATCCTACTTGCAGACCTCCTTGTTTTGCTTATGTGTATTTAAACGTCGTTAATTTGCCAACGAGGATTTCATTCTATTATTTTGTCTACTTGCATTATAATTGAGAGTATTTTGTGTATTTCATGTCTTAAGCTAGTAATATGTGGTTGTAAAGCTTAAATAGGGCCAAAATATTAGTGCAAGTAGGGTAAAGTATAATTAGGTTGTTTTGGGATGGATATTAATGATTTTATGTAAATTATCCCCCTCCTTGTTTTTGTGAATCAAGGAGTTTAGTGGTAAAGTTGCATAATGTGTGCATGTGATTGGCTATGGTATGTTACACGAGTCCAAATTGGTTTATTGAGTGTGGTTTAAGAGTTTGTGTAGGCTTTTGACATATGTGATGGAGTTTGGACACCTTAGATGCAAGTTAATGTGAAAGGAGTGAGATTTGTATTGGGTATCCAGCATTTTATAGAAAAATCATTTCATTGTGAAATTATGCCATTAGCTAGAGTTAGGAAAAAGCTCTTTGTAGACACTTAAATCACCTCAATTGAACGTCAGATGAAAATTTAGGATGCGTTGAAAGTTCATCTTAGGTGTTGTCTTATAATAGCAAAGTTTACTGTTAAAAATTCGTGCAATGCACCATGGCATATGCAAAAAGCTATGGTGTATATGCTGCTTTTTGCAAAGTTTACTATTTTGAAATTAATATGCAAATGTTTTGATTTTTTTCCCTAATTTTTGTGCTTTTGCATAAATTTAAACTCTGATTTGTAAAGGTTGAAAGTGTATGGGAGTATTTTAAATATTAAAAATTTGAGATCCTATTATGCAAATTCGATAAACTTAATAATTCTTATTGAGTTTAGACCCTTGATTACCATGAATTTGGTGGTTAATGAAGCTTAAGGAAGTAGATTTTATAGGACTAATCTATGACTTGAAGGGAGCATTTAGAGAATGGTTCATATATAAGATGACTGATAGTGATCTACTTCATGCAAAACTTTAGGCTTATATGTGGGGCCTCAAATTGCGTTGGGACATTGGATATATGAAGATCATCCTAAATTCTAACTCTAGGGAAGCCATTGATGCAATCCAAAATGTTGCATCCCTTGTTTACCCATATATTGACATCATTGCTGAAATTTGTGCTCTTCTATCTCGAGAGTAGATGGTGCAAAGTCAATGTGTTTCAAGAGATGCAAATGAAGTTGTTGATTTTCTAGCCAAGATGGTGTTATCCTGTGTTACTGGTTTTCATCCTCTACTTTCCCCTCCTCCTAGTTTAAATGTAATTCTAGTACAGGACATTAGTATCGCTGCTTAATTGCTATCCTTTTCTTTTAAAAAAAGAAACTAGCAATGAAGCTTCCTCTCTTTCATTGCCATAACAGGAGATTCACATGTTATTAGCTATAAAAATATAGTAAAACAAGAGTGTGCCCATAAAACCACAACTTAGCAATTTCTTAAAAACATATGAAAGAAAAAACTCCTCACAAAACCACTTGAGTAGGTTGTTATGACAGAGAGGCTCTTATTTGTCTTTAATATTTGAATGCCTCTCATTTACTATTAAGGAAGGAAGCCATTAAATGCATTTTAATTCTATAATGTTTGTATCACACTCTTCTATGCTAAAATTAGTCCAAAACATCATTGTTCAAGTTTTGTTTTGAAATTGCCAGCTAGTCAAGCTAACTCCTCTATCTATTTTCTCATATAATTAATGATATTTTTAAAATCATCAATATACATTTTAAATTTATAATGAATTTTAAATTGATATAAACAACACACTTTATCTTAAATTTATAAAACTTACAATAGAACACTTATAATTTTGTGAGATAATAAAACTTTAAATCCCTCAAGTTTGTTTCAATTGTCATTTTGGTCTCTCAAGTTTAATTTTTATTGATTTAGCCCATCACTTTTTCAAAAAATTATCATGGTATAGTCCTTTGAATTGTAAAACAAACTAACTTTTAAAACAATTTAATGTGTAAAGTATATTAATGACTTTATATGTATATGTAGCTAAATGAGAATAATTTTTTTTAATTAGTTTTCTTTATTAATCTAATCTCTTACACTGTGCTTTATTCTTTTGTTTTTAAAATTTTTTTGAGCTTTTTTTTTACCTTAATAATTATACTTTTTTTCATTAATCTACATTGTTGTTATCAATATTCCCTAATCCATAACAATAGATTTTAACAGTGTAATCTCCTCTTTAAATAATAAAGATCAAATTGATAATTAAGACAAATTTAAGAGACCGAATCGTTAAAAATTAAGCTCGAATAACTAAATTAATAATTGAGACAAATTTAGTCCTAAAATAAAAAAATACCAATCAATACTCTATTGTATTGATTGAAAATGCATTTATTTATTTTGTAATTTACAATGTTAAAATATACACATGTTTATTGCCTATTTATCCACTATTCTTTATTTTCTAATCCTTGTTAGGTACAATATGAATAAATTATAACTTAAAAATGTAAATATTTTTTAAAAATGAAAAAATATGACTGATTCATGGTTGGTTCAACCAATTCTTTTTTCCTCCATTTTTTGTGAGTGGTTCTTTCAACTAATCAAATCGACCAATCTAAGTCTTATAGAACAAGTAAATTATCAAAGCAACATTATCTCATAGAAAGATTATAGATTTGATGGATCACTTAAGATCAACAATGAGATTAGATGTTAAAAGAGAGAGCAAATTCATACACTGATTTGCTAGGATAAATTAAAAGTACATGCTTGCATTCATTATAAAAGATGACAATAGAAAACACATAACTAAAGAGAAAAACACAAAGCATAACAAGTCTTAAGACAACTTAATAGACATAATATCGGATATCTTATAAAAAGATTAATAACTTGATGGATCAATTTAAGCAGATTTTTTAGGAACATCAAGCAGGTTGGTGCTCTTGCATTTGGGGCATTCTGGATCAAATTTCAGCACCATCACATAGAGGAAGCAATGAATACACCCCATCACAATCAATGAATTCTCATAAGCTTTTGGATTCAGATCAAGATCAAAAAGCGTGTTGGTTTTTCCCTTATTCTCATTAGTTGTTTCTTCTGCATTGTTGCTTTTCTTTGTTTCCTCATCATTTTCTTCAATCTATTGGAACAAACAAAATAGCCAACTAGATGAAAAGATTTGACTGAAAATTAAATAGCAATACCTCAAGAAAGAAATTAGATAGATCCACCAATGTTTTTTTATATGGTTATCTGATAGGGTCATATTTGAGCATTGTTGAGTTTAGTTGAGATAGCTTTCCCACAGACATTTTATGCTTTCATACGGACTCAAACCAACAAAGTTTTATTAAAATGAATAGCTAATGGTTTATCAAAATAAAAATATAACTTATGAAAATTAAGTCAAAATAAAGTAAAACTACAAATGACAACAACTTGAAGTGCCAAATCCAACCCACAAGTTTATAACTAAAATTTGCATTGTATCAAAATCTAATTAGATGCTGAAATCTTGAATATAAGTCACTTGTTTTCTCTTCTATAGAACAATTTTAGGTCTAAACTCTTGTTATACCATAATAAACAAGCTAAAATGAGAATAAAATATATGGCTCATTTATGTGAAACAATCAAAATAATTTAAATTCAGAAATCAAAAGCAAAGTAAAATAAATTAAGAATTCACCTCAGATTTAACATGACCCCCCATTAGAAAACACATCTGACCATTCAATACAGGATGAGTTGAATGAGTGATGCGAAGAGCTTTGTCAAAACTCTTAATAGGATGATCCATGCTGATATTAGGCTTTCCTTCCCCAGCAAGGAAATCATTCCTTAAAACATCATCCATTTTCTGTCCATCAATCAGAGCAGTTTGAACTTGATGATTTCCAAAGGGTTCAGCCATGATCAAATATTGGATTAAATGATAGCTCGGTGCTTAGCCTGTGGAAAACTAAGTTATGTATATATAGTGAGTGAACATGGTTTTCATAGCACACTGACTGAGAAAAGAAGATTTCAAATTTTCACCAACTTCAAATTCAAAAGAACAGTTACAAATTAAAGTGATGGATTTTAATTGGTTCAGAAATAATAAATGCAGGCATGATATTAAAATAATTGGATTACAATTTCTATAAGAAAATTTGAGAATTCTAAAGGAAGAAAGAAAATAAATTTGATAACATAGATGGCAAATTAAAGCAATCAAACTACACGCTCTGTTTCTAATTATAAGACACAGTTTTGGAAGGTAAGGTATTCCTATAGATAAGATAATTTATAAATTTTTAACCAATGGGGCTTAGATTTAGCAGAAGAAGCTAGTCCCTTATAACGTGATGAACTATTGTTCATACCCATTTCTTTGTCTTGTAAAATAAAACAAAGGTGATATACTCCTTTCGTTAAAAAATGTAAGGCATTTTTAACATAATCTCACCCTCCAATAAAGTAGTTACCTACTTTCAAACTAACTCTATCTTTTTATATTTATCCCTATTAAATACTCTACAATAAATATAAAGTCATTCATCAATAGGGAAACTTTTGAAAAAAAGACAATAATTATACCTTAAAAAACTAAAAATGCCTTTTATTTTTGAACATCTAACTCCTCAAAAAATACCTTATATTTTTAAACAGAGGGAGTATATTTTTTTCTAGAAAAATCAAATGTGAAAAAGGACACCCAAAACAAGGCAAACTGTGGGAAAGAAACAATTCAAATTTTGTATTGTTTAGCTAAATGATTAATGATATCAAGACACATTTTTCCATATAACTAAATGCATAGTTAAGGAAGTTCTTCCTTTTTAGGGTTTGAAGAATCCTATGTTCAATCTTTAAAGATATGCTGGATTTTTTGTATAGACAGGCACAAATTACATTCTTTTATTTGAAACCCACACTTAACTGTGGTTATGAGGTTATAACATGGAATAGTGAAATTTCTTATTTTTGAATTTATTTCAATTATCGATTTGGTCACTCAAGTTTAATTTTTATCATTTTGATGTCTTATTTTTTTTAAATTATTATGCTAGTTCTTTGAATTTTAAAACACAAATTGGCTCACAAATTAGTCTAATGTGTAAAATATATTAATGACTTAACATTTGTGATGCACATATAGCTAAATGATACCAGCTAGCCCTTAAATCAGTTTACTTTTTATTAACATAATCTCTTACACTATATTTTGATCTTTCATTTTTTTTTTCATTTCTAAGCCTTTTTTTTCTCCATTTAAATAATTATCCTTTTTATTAATCTACATGTCTGCCATTTAGTATTCTCCTATCCATGTTAATATATTTTAACAATATTATTTCCTTTTCAAGACAAATTTAAGAAACTAAATTAATAAACATTAAAGTTAAAAGATAAATCAATAATTGAGGAAAATTTAAAATACTAAAATTTTTATTACTCCTCTTGACTTGTCAGATTAGTTATATGATTCATGTTGCGTGACACCGTTTAATGTCAACAAGTATTTTATTTTACTGGGCCATATATGGGTTGATAAAAATGAGGAGGTAAAGGTCATAACATCCCAAATTTTTAATTTGAAATTAATTAAAATAAATGAGGTTAAATTAATAAATTAACAAATTAACAAATTAATTAAGCTTATTGAGTTTTTGAATTTCTAATGGACCTAATAGATCATTTAGATAGCTTTAAGATGAATTAGGATGCTTATTAGGCCAACTGGGCCTTAAGAAAAGGCCCAATTTGCATTTGGGCTAAGTTAAACTGTTTGTTGTGATGGACGTAGCGGTGGATGGTGATAGATTTCATTAAATATGTCGCAAGTTACTTGTGACAAAAAGGAAAGAAAAGAAAGAGAGAAATGACGACGAAGGGGAGTAAGTTCTCTGCTAGGGTTTGGATTCTATATCACTTTGTAAGTGTTTTGGCATAAGTTTGAGCTAGATAAGCTCCCAACATCACCTCTTTACCTTTCCATGCAATATTTCTACTAGTTTAGGTATTATGAGTTAAAGATTTTATTTTTCCTTGAGTTTAAACCAAACCTATTAAGTTTGTTAGGATTATTAAGAGTTAACTTAGGTTTCTATACATATAATTAGTGAGTTTATGGTGTTTTGGTGTTTAGATCTAGGGTTTAGACGAACCCTAACTTTAAATTTGCATATTAAGAGTGATTTGGGCTCTAAATTAGTATTGTTTAGCCTTATCGAAGCCAAATAAAGCTAATAGAAGGTTGTTAGGGTTTTGGTTTTGCCGATGATAAAAGTTTAAGGTTGTGAGTAGCTTAATTAAGCTATAAAGTGCTTGTGTTATATTTGATAATTAATTATAAGCATTTAATCATGTAGATTATAGTTGCTTGGAGCTTACTTGAGCTCGAAGAGGCTTGAGAAGCATTAAAATCCTATGGGTAACCCTTTTTGATGATAAAAAGGTTGAGGTAATCGGATAATCTACTCTACTTACTAGCTTGTTGGATCATTTATGAAGTTTTGTGAAATGAATAATTATGTTTATATGTAAAAGCATGCAGGTGTGTGAGTTTGGTTTTAGAAAATCTATGTGAAGTGGGAAAAATGGCTTGAAAGCAAAGGTATATCTATATATTTATGTATATTTATATATATATATATATATATATGAGTTTATTAAAATAATTTGTGAAATGTTGATATGATCATAGATAATGTAAGTGATAATGTGATATATATGTGAGCATGATCATGTATGTGTAAAGGTAGGAGATTCATCTTATGTGGGGTAGTACAAAACTATATAGAACTCATTGACACCGTGAGTTGCCCTAGTGTTCGATTGTGTGTATCTGTGTTTGAAACTCTTTGCTCATTGCATGTAGTGGTGCTTAAGCACATGACACCCCAATTATTCGAAAAGGGAAATTTGCGGTCCAAAAGTAGAATGGAACCTTGGCCGAGTTGCATTCCATATTCATCGAGCTTGGGTCAATCTAGTCATATAAATTTGGCCTAATCTTGCTAATAGCCCATTGATTCAATCAAAGATGTTGAGGAGATTCGGATAGAATTGTGGATCATACAAGTTATAACTTGTGATATGGATTGTTGTCATATGTCATGATCATATGATTTACTTGTACCCTACTTTACATACTCATTTATGTTTTGACTTTCTAGTAGGTAGTGTAGCTTATTTAGTTATTAGGATTTTGTCTCATTCTATAGTTACAATTTTACTCATGACAACATCAATAGGAGCAGAGGGAAAACTAGGCAAGGCAAAGAGTAGACAGTCTTTGCTTTTTTGTAATTACCTTTAGGCTTTTTATTAATCATATGTGTAATTGGATATATGTGCATGCATTACCAACTAGGAAGACATGATTTTTTTTATTATACTTGTATGATTTGTATGGACTAATATGGTTGCAATTTGGCCTGAGCTATGTATCTCATGAAGAGGTTGTGCTATATGGCCAAATTACTCATGCAAGTGCATGATTAGTTATATTAAACATTTTATTTGGTTATGTAAATGTTTTGGGTGGCTAAGTGCCAATGTCGATTAAATTGCCCCCTTTATGTCATGGAATTGGATTTAATATGGTCAATTTGTATATGGATTGTGTCATTATATGTATGGTTATTCTATTAGGTGCTTGTTAGTCTTGTAAATTTGGTTCAGGTCTCAGTGGAAGCTAATGGCATATGGTTTGGGCTTGGGGCATTTGGATGCCAAAGGTTTTGTAGAAGTGACTATTAAGCATCCGGGTATCCAACTTTTAAATGAGCTGTTATTTTTATGTGAGACTATTGTCATTAACAATATTACTAGGTAAGCTTTATGTTGATGTTTGAATCACTCCAATCAAACATTTGATAGAGAAATGACATATGCCAAAAATTAGCTCTAGTGTGCTGTCATGATAGGCTATGCATTACAACACGTGGCATAATAAGGAAAGTATTGAGCTATGGCACACGGTGGTGGAGCCTCGGTGGTTTGAGGGGTTGCAAATGCACCCCTCACTTTTGAGAAAATTACAAGTGACGTATATAAAATTTATAATTTTGTACCCCCTGTCCGATTAAGAGAGGTAGAGGAAGGCCTAAGAGAACACTTTTGGAAGTTATTGAATGTGATCTCTTAATTAATAATATTCCTAAAAGCTTGATAAATGATAGAGCACAATGGCGTCTTGTAATCCATGTAGCCGACCCCACCTAGTGGGATAAAGGCTTGTTGTTGTTGTTGTTGTACCCCCTACTCTTGATATTTTGCACCCTCTAAATTAAATAAAAAAATATTTAGGCTCAAAAACTTATTAGATATATAATATTTTAATAATTTAGATGAGATATGAAGAGATATTTATAATAAAAGAACATATTAATTTGTTCAATATAATTTTTAAAAGGAAAAATGATTGTGAACACTGTATTTTTTCATGCCATAATAGATAAATAAAGTAACATCCATAATAAAATAATAAAAAAGAAAAAAATGGAAAATAGGAAAACATTTTATAAAAGCAATCTCTATAAAATAATAAGAATGAAAATAAGAAAATATTTTATAATAAGAAAATAAATAAATAAAAAGTTAAAAGATCTTTGATTTGAAGATAATAAAAAATGACACAAATGTAATCAAGCTAAATTACAATCTAATATAATAATGAGCTATAAATATTTGAATATCTCAAAATAATATAATAACAAGAATATAAGCTAATCTAATATTACGATTTCAAAATAATATAATAATCATAATATAATAATAGATAAGATAACAATTAATATACAATCTCTCAGTCATAATAATAATATAAAAATATATAAAATGTAGATTACGATACCATGGAGATTCTAGAAAAACCTTAGATATATAGGTCTATATAAAAGAAAGCAAAGGCAGACTAGAAGGGACCGCTAGAAGATGAAAGAAAAGAGGAGCTAATAGAGATCCAGGTGATTGGGATTCATAGAGGTAAGTTCACTTTTCCTTAAGTCATAGATGTGCTTGTATATCAGTGAAAGATTTCTTGAAGCTTGAGTCTTAAATCTTTTGAATATCCAGTTGCTGAAACACAAGGGCAAATCCTAGCATCAAAATACATCTCCATAAGTTGTGATCATTCAATCCTCCACTATATATTTGTTTCTCTATTTTATCTTCAAGTATAGTGCACATAAGTCTCATGATTGTTGGAGATAATCACCAATTCTCTTTGAATAAGGCATGACATGGTAGTCAATTATGTCAATTATTTAAGCTTCTAGTTTTGAGGTTCATAAGAGTCACATTGTAATCCAGTTTGTATTCATTTGCTCATAAGACTTCAATGAGTTTCCCCATGGTTCAATATGCATGATAAATTATCATAAGCACATAGTTTTGAAATTATTCTACTTGCAAGTTTATATTCATTTATCATAAATTTATATCCAATTGATGCCTAAAATTTTTAGTGTCCTCGTAAGCTTATATCCTTTTGATTACTTGAGACTTTCACAGTCTTTACAATTTTATAAGTTAATTAATTTATTATCTTAGATAATGATAAATTATTGCATGTATATAGTTTTGAAATTATTAGTTGTGTGAGAGTTTTAAAGTCCTCACAGATTCATAAATTAAATAGCTCATCCTACATAGTAATAAATTATCACAAATACATATTTCAAAATATTTTATTCTTAAATAAAAATAAAACATTTTCCAAAAATAAATAAAATTAATTAAATATTTTGTCAACAGCTGAATATACGAAGCTTTCATAAATCTTTTTAAACTATTTTTCACAAAACTGTTTCTCAAGATCTTGTCACAAATGAAGAAATAAAATATTTTCATAAATAAAACTACAAACCAACATTAAAATTATTTTATAAAAAATTAATAATTAATATTTTCTTTAAAAAATTCTCAATCGAAAGATACACATTTTTATCTCAAACTACGTGGACTTTGATCTCTCAAAAGGGTATGTAGGCCTTAAGGTTTCATCCCACGTCAAGTCTAACTTATAAATTAATAAAAAATTTTCCTTCTAATTTTCTTCCTTTTTTATCTTATTTTTTTAAGGATAATTAAGATATTTTTAAGGTCATATAAATTTATATAACTAACTTAAGGTAACCATTCATATGAATAGGTATTATGGGATGCCTAACATCTTCTCTGCACATAATTGACTCCTGTATCCTTTGTCTCTAAAGTAGACCACACATTAAAAGAGGTTTTTAAAATTACCTTTTAAAATTTTGGTGATGACTCCTAAATAAATATTTTTATTTGATTTTCCTCCTCGAGAAATTATAGATAAGGTGACTATGATGATAAAACTATTTATGTTATTATAATTTTAATCCTAGCATAATTATTATTTTTTAAAAAATATTGATTTTTTATTAAATTATTTCACACCTCTTGATTTAAGGTCTTGGCTCCGCCACTGACAGCATATGTGTCTTTTTTGGGGTAAATTGCTGTTTGGCCTTCGTTTACTTGTTTCTTTCTAAGTTAGTCCTTATGCTTCATAATGGTGTTAAACTTTAATTTTACATGTGTGTCGTGCTCAACCAATATCTTAAAAAGAGTTTTTTAATGGGATCCTAATTTTTGATGATTTTAAGTTATTACTTCTATTGTAATGAGTCATTGAGATTAATAGGTTCGTAATAGCCATTATGAAGTTGTATGTATAATATGTTCTTGTAATGTTAATGTGGACATTACAAAGCCTATTAAGATTATGCAAGAAGAAGTCCAAATAACTCTTTGGCATGTTTGGTTTTTAGTTTGTGTTCTTCAAAAGTTCATTTGCAAGAAGCAATCATTTCTTGGATTTAGCAAAAGTATGTTCCAAATGTAAATCAATTAGCCTATATACACAACATTTGTAACCTCATTGAAGTAACATTAGACACATTATAGGTTAAGAAAAAAGGATTAGATTACCTTGAGAACATTGAAAAAGAAAAAAAAAGGCTTCTTTTGAGTGAATATTGTTGCGTGAGGTGTATGTCCTTCATTTTTGAACTCCATGCCTGTACATGAACTTAAATGTGTTTTTTAGCTACATCATGTTCTATCAAACTCTCGATTGTTTTACCAAAAAGATGCTGGATTCTAAAAAAATATCAAACACCAATGTGTTGATTCTAGCTATGACGGTTTAAACACAGGATCTTATGTTTGAGTACATGTGAATGCATAAAATATTTTTAGGAGAGTTATTCTCAAATAAGCTTGTTAATGCTTGAATCCAGCTCAGTCAGATAGTTATATAAAAAAAATCAAACCACTTCCATGTGAGATTGTGTTTGTGACGTTAATGAGTAATATTTTATGGATGATGATTTGAAGTTTTTCCTTGGAATTATCTTCTAATGAATTAGGGTTTCACATAACATTTAGGGCTTGGACTTTTTAAGCGAGTCATCTTTTTAATTACAAGAGTAATTGTTAGAGGCTTGAGATTACAATCTTGCTTAAGCCTAAAACTTCTTATTGATAATAGAGTTTCTATGTTATTGTTTCCTCAAGATATTCCCAAAGAGATTTATTTTAGAGAGCCTAAATGAGGAGTTTTGGTTATTTGTCATTATACTCATTTATTTAATCTCATCATTTGGTTTATACAAATCTATAATATTCATAAAATTAATTTTAATAGTTAAGTAAGTAAATATTCAATTGGTTTATTACAGATAATAATAAAATAAAAAGAGATGCAGGGTTAAATTCATGTTATTATAAATAAAAATTATACTCCTTGTAGTTTTTTGGATGGTGGAATTTCTAAGAAAATTCAATTATATTATATATATACATAGACACACACATGCAATTATATATTGATATTAGCATGTTGATATATTAAATATTGGATTAGAAAGATATTTAAAATTAGATAAATAAATTAACATGTCAATATGTTTAACATTAAATAGAAACTACGGAAAAATGACAGATAAATCTCTCCAAAATAAAAAAAAGGCAATTTGATCTCATAAAATATAATAATGATAGTGAGATTCCATTAGGCTTCTTTAAGTTATGATTTTTTAAATCGTTTTAGTTATTGATGGAATCAAACTTGTAACAATATAAAAATAGTTAGACTTTGCAATAGAAAGTTGTAATTTTCTAAATCATTTTATTCATTGGTGGAATCAAATTTGCAAATAGTTATACCAACCTTATGAACTATATAAAATTAGTTGGACTTTGCTGATAGAGAAAAATTACAGTTAGAAAGTTATGATTTCCTAAATTGTTTTATTCATCAGCGGAATTAAACTTGCAAATACTTATACCTCACTTGTGAATTGTATAAATTTAATTGAAGAGGGGTACTAAAGTAATTTCATAAAAATAAATCTCAAAAAAATTTCTTGGGACTTCATTATTATTATCATATTTTATGGGAC
The DNA here is from genome assembly GCF_029017545.1 of Prosopis cineraria. Taxonomy (NCBI): domain Eukaryota; kingdom Viridiplantae; phylum Streptophyta; class Magnoliopsida; order Fabales; family Fabaceae; genus Prosopis; species Prosopis cineraria. The sequence goes on from NW_026555332.1 coordinate 1,584,985, forward strand.
CAAGTTATAAATCAAATCATGTCACATCTTGTTTTAGTATATATAAAATTATAAAATATGAAATGCCAATGTATTAACTCCTCTAACACTGCTAAATTTAGCCATGGTAATGGCAACAGGTCAATGATTAAAGCTGTTAATTAGGTGGGCCGGCCCTTTTAAGCTTGAAAATAACTAGAGCCAAGCCTCTGCTTTAGAAGGAAAAATGGGAATTCAAACTTAAAAGGACTAGCCCTTTTATTTTTTTAAATTATAATATAAAAAAATAGAAGATTAAATATATAACTAAAAAAATGAATATATTAGACTCATTCATCCCTCCTTCATTTATTTATTAAGATTTAGCTAATAATGTTAGCCAAGTCTAATTTTTATTGATATGAATTTTGATGTTGCTATTTGATATTATACCTAAATGTTTAATTTTTTATTTATTATGGTGTAAGTTGATTTAAATTTATTTTCTTAAACTTAATTTTATGTATAATGACTTTTTTAAAATTATAAATATATTTTTTAAAATTTTAAATTGAAAAAAGTAATAAAAAAAAGGATCAAAGCCTTAAGAATTAAGGCTGAACCTTATAAAATAAAATTTTAAAGCATGATCAAGTTTATTAGAATTAGTTTGTTTAAATCACGATTTTTTTAAGGATTGATCATTAATTGACAGCTCTATCCTCGACAGATTTCCATGTAATTATACAAAATAGCAAAAAAACGAAAAGAAAAAGAAAAAGGGGTCCGCGCAGGAGATATGGAATGAAAATGAGAAGCCGCCTTTTCTTCCATCGTCTCCCTCCTCCCTAGGGTTTTGGGTTTTCACCAGTGAAGCCAGCAGCCCATTCCGCTGCTCCGTCTCAGTAGCGGGTGGAATCGCAAAGTATCCGCCACTCGCGTTACAAGGTACTTTAGTTTGGTCCTCGTAGGATTGGTCTGTTTCTAGTTCTTTACGTTTCTTCAAATTCGCTAATATTCACTTGGTTCCTCTTTTCGAAGAGTCCCTTGCCCTGCGTATTCAAAACTAGGAGAAACAGAAAATGGTGAAGAAGAGCAAGAGTAAGAGAACTTCTTTCCACGTTTTACCTTGTTAAATATTTTGCCTGAGTCGTTACGCTTACTTGTGTATCGTTTGTCCTTAATTTTTGCCAGAGAGTAAGAGTAAAAGGATTTCACTGAAGAAAAAATACAAGATCATAAGAAAGGTGAAGGAGCACCACAAGAAAAAAGCCAAAGAGGCCAAAAAACTTAACTTGAACCGGAAAAGGAAGGTTGAGAAAGATCCTGGCATTCCCAATGATTGGCCCTTCAAGGAACAGGAGCTTAAGGCTCTTGAAGCTCGACGAGCTCGTGTTCTTGAGGAATTGGAACAAAAGAAAGCTGAGCGGAAGGAGAGGGTATTGCTTCATAAGTGAACACTACTTTGTTATGCCTGCATTTAATAGATTCAACATGTTGGAAATTCTCACCTCTAAATTTAGTTTTTTCAATGCAGTTGTGTGAAAACTACTTTGTCATTCAGTATTTTTAAATTTGTAATGTGGTTAACCCTGGTTTCAGGCTAGAAAGAGGAAGTTGGGACTGGTAGAGGATGATGATGTCTCCCAATTGGATGAAACAACAACCGTGACGGAGAAAAGTTTCACCGTAGCTGGGAAGAGTCGAGGTACCTTTTTGGTTGAAGTTTCAATTTTGGTCAAATATATTATTCTCTTTTTGCATGCTTTATTTGTGTTGATTATATTTTATTATCTCGTATTTTTTCCAAAGAAAACTCAGATAGGGCCTTCTACAAGGAGTTAGTCAAGGTCATCGAAGCCTCTGATGTCATTTTGGAAGTCCTTGATGCCCGTGATCCCCTAGGGACACGTTGCATTGATATGGAAAAGTTGGTGATGAAATCAGGACCTGATAAGCATCTAGTATTGCTTTTAAATAAAATTGGTAAGTTTCATTTCACATTCTTGTTACCTTTAGCATTTGTAGAGATCTATGTTCTTTAATATATTTTTACATTGACTAACTATTTGTGCTCTTAACTCAGATCTTGTGCCTCGAGAAGCTGTGGAAAAGTGGCTCAAGTACCTTAGAGAAGAATTGCCTGCTGTGGCCTTCAAATGCAGCACTCAAGAGCAGAAATCAAATTTAGGGTGGAAACCTTCAAAAAAAGGCAAATCAAGCAATCTTTTGCAAACAAGTGATTGTCTAGGAGCTGATACTCTGCTTAAATTGTTGAAGAATTACTGTCGAAGCCATGAGGTAACAGAATTTTTGGTGCAAGGACACATTTTCACGTAGAATTAGAGTTTTGCCTTTGAATTTGCTGTTACAGATGATTTGAATGAAATTCTTGGTTCTGTACTCATTTCAGTTGTATGAAACCCTGGTTAATGTTATTGGGCTTATCATTTCCATTATTTGTTCAAAAGAACTTTTTCTTAACCTTAAGCGTGTGGGACTGGCTAATCATATGCTTTGAACTCTAGCTGGGATATGCTGAATGCTGATGGAAACATCTCTTGTTCAATTATCTTGTTCTGGAATTGCAGATACCTTTTCTCATCTTTAGCTTTGCTTTTGTCAAAGTGCTTTGTATTTCTGAACTTTTAAGTTAACCTCATAATTGTTTTCTGTTTTATAAGTTTTCTTAGAAGGGAACTGTCCATCATAAACAAGACTTTTTGATTATTTGCTAACCTATACTGTTGCTTCTATTCATGCTTCTAGAGATATGTCTTTGTTATGCAGTTGGTCCTCCTCTACCTGAACATTCTTCATCAATACTTGCCGGTGCATGTATGTGATATCCTGAAGAGGTTCAGGGATTCTAGTTGTATGTTTGATGTTCTAATACTTTTTAAGTTTTGAGCATGTTGTAAAACTAACTCAGAATATGATGCCCTTCATCCTTCATCACTACTTTATAATTTTCACATGGCTTTTAATTTCTTTATCTTGTATTCCATAGTGTCTTATATGGTTTTTCTTTGCTTTTTTGTCATTTCTATGATCCTGTTAAATTTTAACTCATTAATTGTTACTTTTTTGTGGGGATAGTATTAATTCTTCATCCTTTCTTCAACAGATCAAGAAGTCAATTACTGTGGGTGTGATTGGCCTGCCAAATGTTGGCAAGAGTAGTCTCATTAATAGCTTGAAGAGAAGCCATGTTGTCAATGTTGGTGCTGCTCCTGGTTTAACAAGATCAATGCAAGAGGTGCATTTAGACAAAAATGTTAAGTTGTTGGACTGCCCTGGTGTTGTTATGCTAAAGTCTCAAGACAATGATGCTTCCATTGCTTTGCGAAATTGCAAAAGAATTGAGAAGCTGGAAGATCCAATTAGCCCAGGTAAGTGGAGGGCTGGGGCATTGCCTTCTCTTGACAATTTAATCTGCCTTGCTATGTGTTTATATTAGATAAATGAAGTTTGAATTTGAAGTTGTTGGTCGAAACTTTATAAGAATTCAAATTGTAACTGTGAATCAGCAAAGCAGAAAACTTTCCACTTTGGGATTTGTTTTGAAGTCTACCTTACCTTATAGGCCTGTTGTAAATTTGAGCCTGGAAGAGAAATCCTGAGAAATTTAGTCTGCTAAACATGGATTTTGTAACTTCAACCACACAAGTACTAGTGTTTTATTTTTTATTCATTAAATTTTATCAATAAGAAAGTATTCAGCAAAGGAAAAACTGAAGCTATGAAGCATGTTCACTTAAAAAAGCCATATTTATGTCTGACACATCTTTGATATTCTATTAGGTATGACCTGACACATCAAATTACTTATGGATACTTCAGAGTTTATGATGTGTTCTTGGCAGTGTCTGTCTATGCTTCCTAGCAATAAAGATTATTCACAAACCAGCAAAGGGGCCTAATTTCTCTGCAATCCGAAATAAGATCATCCTAACCCCTTGTTTGGTTGGAGGTGAGGGGAGGGACCTCTTGTTTGGATGGATGAAATTTTCCCTCCTCTTGGTTGGATGGGACAAGGAGAGGGAAAATAGCCCCTTGTTTGGCAAAGGGGAGGGAGGGGAGGAAGGGAAAATTTTAATACATTTTCCCTCCCCTCCAAATTGGGGGGATTGGGAAGGATTCCTCCCTCTCCCTCCCTTCCCCTCCCCTTCCCTCCATTAAAATCCCTCCCCTCCAACCATAGTGTAAGAGGAAAAAAATCACTTATACTAACATGTGATATTCGATATAAACAATGTAACCTTAAAAGTATGAGCGCTCCTCTCCGACCAAATGCACCATAACATTGCAAAACTGACTATGCCACAATAATAAGCCTTCTTTTTTCCTTCCAAACACTTTAGACCTTGTAAAAGGAGACCCCTGCATTGTTGCTGGATTCACCCGTTCACTAAAGGCTCCAAATAGATAAATCCAATACTAATACATCCATCTCTCAGCAAGGATGATTTTATTTTTTTATTTTTCAGGCTATACTATATTTGACTCTTTCTCTATGGAAAATGAAATTCATCTTTCTATTCACTGTATAAAACCCCTCCTATAGAAACACTAACACATCTTTCTTTTCCCTGTATGAAACAGTAAAGGAAATTCTCAAGCTATGCCCAGCTCCTCTGCTGGTAACACTTTACAAGATTCCAAGCTTTGATTCAGTTGATGACTTCATACAGAAGGTTGCTGCAGTTAGGGGCAAACTCAAGAAAGGTGGAATAGTTGATGTTGAGGCTGCCGCGAGAATTATTCTTCATGACTGGAATGAAGGTAATCCTTACATATAACTCAAGCAGAAACCGAAAAAAATGATACATGCTTTCTTTTGAAATTAATGTAAAGCAACTACTTGTTGATTTGCCAAATCAAGAGATATTTGGTTTGCTTGTTTCAGGTAAAATTCCGTATTATTCCTTGCCCCCCGTTAGGAACCAAGGGGAGCCTTCAGAGGCCAAGATAGTTTCCGAGTTTGCAAAGGAGTTTAACATTGACGAAGTTTACAAAAGTGAATCTTCATTCATAGGAAGCCTTAAATCTGCTGATGACTTCAATCCTGTTGAAGTTCCTTCAAGTCACCCTCTCAAATTTGACCAGACAATGTTAGAGGTTTGTTATTACATTTGGAGTTTTACCCATGATATCATGCTGCTTAAACTTTTAAATCTTCTAAATCAGAATGAGAAAAATTTTCAGGATGACAAATTACCATTTGGGTCCTTGAAAGATGGGTTATATCAATTTAAATTTCAGAAGATAATCACCATCATTAGACTTAAATAATTAGGAGAATTACTTTAAGGTCCCACTCAAGATAATTAATTACTCCAAAATTCATGGACAATTGAGTTTAGGACAATGACAATATTTTGTGCTGTCATTTTCCTAAACTTAGTTGTCGATGGACCTGAGAGTAATTAATTGTCTTGAGTGGGAATTGTGTGTAATTCTCCCTAAATAATTACTGGAACCTTGCAACTTGATCCTGCTCCACGTTTTTGTTAATTTAGTATCAGCAGGACCATGATGGTTCTGGGGAAATGCTTGGGTTTTTTTTTAGCATGCCACTTTATCTTAGTCATGAACCTCCAATATCAATTTTTCATTAATGAAATCATCTTATCGTTCACCACTGTATTTTAGGATGATATGCAACCTCAACCAACAAATGAAGGTGAAGGTCCGGAGAATGCAGCAGAAATCAATGCGGACGAGTCTATGGAATGTCAGGATGACGGCAAGAGCATGGGGAAAACTGCTGCTAGTAGGCAAAATGAGAAACTATATGCAGAGGAAGGAATGCTTAATACTAAGCTTAGGAGAGCAGAGAAGAAGAAGAGAAAAAAGGCTAACAAAGCTACATCCGATGCTATGGCCGGTGATTATGACTTCAAAGTCGATTACTTCCAGAAGGGAACTGCAATGGGTGCTGGTGGGGGCCAGAGCGATCAGAGTGAGGATGATGATGATCAGCTCAACTCTGAAGAAGTGCCATCGTCCGGTATGCAGACCGATGGTTAATGGGGTCGTGAGCATACATTCAATTTTGTCATTAGGCGTTGGCCTTGAATAATTTTGTATTAGCTGATTCAGTTTTTAATATATATTTTGGGCAACAGTTAATTTATTAGATTTCAGGAATTTTTGTCCTGTTGCGGGGTCTCGGAGTGGGATTTTTGTATGGGACTCCTATTTTTTTAAAAGTAAATGTGAAATTATTGTGACAAAATGTCTGAATGAAAAATTTAAAGTGTATGAAAAGCTGTCTTAAGATTCAGCTCAGATTCGAGCCCATTTAAGCACGAGGAAGGGCATGCGGTCTTCTGTTCCGCTTGTCTAATTCTACGTCTGCCAACTTCAATGAGATCAGTGATGAAAGGAGGATTCGTAGCTCTAAAAACTTGACCGTTTAATCTCAACTCTGCTGGGAAATAGGTATGAGGAACGCAAAGGTTTATTCAGATTGTGCAGAGGGCATATCTCTGATTAGGAGATTTCAAGGTGGCAGTCATCCTTTCCAAGATATAATCGGTCAAGCTCAAGGTTTTAAAAACTAAATCAGTTATTGAACTAGCTAAGTCAGTGGGTTATAAGTTAGTGGTTCAATTCGAAAGGCAAATTGATTATGATTAAAATAATATAATTTAAATAAAAAGGCATTAATTATGAAAATATTTAACCAAATTCAAGATATAAATACAATAATAATTATAAAATTACAACTACCCAAAAGTTTAACAATAATAAAATACAATTTTTTAAATATTCATTCTTACAATTATAATATATAGCTCTTCAATTATTAAAAAATCCAAAACTGATCATCACTAACACTAAAATCATTAACAATGACAATCATAATTCATAAATGCTAAGCAACAATCAGACAAATGAATAACAACAGATAATGAAAGATTAAAACAATTAAGGCACAACTAACTTAAAAGAATATTGAATTTTTTAAGTTTGAACTTACAATTAAAGCCTTCTATTTGAAATTCAAACTATAGATAATGAAATCTAGTTTAATTGTCTCGCCCTCCATTGCCTCGCTTTTTTAATTTTCAAGCTGAATTTTTTACTTTTTATTTAGTTTTTACAATTTCAAGAAAAAAGTGACCCTCGCTACCCTAGCAACTCGGCTACCAAGTTATCCTGGGTTGACCCCGAGTTAGCCGTGATCACACCGGGTTAGTGGTTGGCCGATTTAGGTGGAAATCTAGATCGAAAAAGAGATTGGGTCACTAGTTCATGAGCTGAACTAGCTGGTCCGGTCTGGGTTTCCATACAATGGTCAAGCTAGACATTCGGGACTTTCTAGTTAAACTGTTTAATATTAGAGGCAGAGTTATGGGAAATGTGGTTAGGTTTTCTCACACTGCGAAGAGGGTTATAATTGAATCTGACTCTATTACAATTGTGAATATGCTACAACAGTTCTTGTCAAGTTCACGTGTAACGGGCAAATTTTTACTTCAAATGTAGAATATGATTGATGATAGTTGAAATGTAAGAGTGGTACAAATTTTTAGAGAAGAAAATTTTGGTACTAATTGGCTAGCTAACTGGAGTCTATCGCAGGAGTATGGTCTTCAGATTTTGAGTGAACCTTTTGAGGGTTTACTTGATTTCTTGTATAAGGAATGACTGGGCTTGACTTGCCCAAGGTTGATTATGATGTAATTGTGCTTAGGCTTACCCCACTACTTAAAAAAAAGTTAAATATTAGAATATCACTATGTGCCATATTTATGGGAAATCAATGAATGTGCTAACTAGCTTGCAAACTTAGCTCATGACATTTTTTATCTTATTGACTCACTCAGTGTACGAGGTTGGTAGATCTAGTCAAAAGAATGTATAATCTTTTGTACGAGTTTGCTGTTTGCCCATGGCCTTTCGTCAATAAGAAAATTTTACATTGAAAGGCTAAGCATTAAGGGTGTTCAGTTTAGACCCATATCGATTGACCCGATATCGTCCCGATCATATCAGGACTGGTCTTGTCCCGACCCGAAAATAATCGAGACGAGACAGGACACAGGATTATCATCAGGACGTCCTGTCCCGAATATTATATATATATATATATTATTTTTTATTTTAAATATATTAATTATATTAATATAATTTATACTTATATTAATTATATCAATTATAATTTCAATATTTGCAATTCTTATTTAAAATTAATTTTTTTATTTTGATAATTTTAATGACCTTGAGTAAACATGACAATATTTTATATAATATATTAATTATATTAATATAATTTATTTCTATATCTATCTATTTAATAACTTTTATTTATAGTATATTTCTTGCTTTGATTTTAGAAAAATAATTAGTTTAGTACATCTCTACTAAAGTAAAAGAACAATGATTTAATGTTATGATTGATTTGCCTATTGTTGCTACTCTTATAACCTAAAGATCACTTGTATTTGCTATTATAATGTGTAGTTGTGATTAATGTAATTCAATAATTGACTCTAAATTGTTGTGATTTATGTAATTAATTTTAAACTTAATAAATTATATAATTTAAAATTTTAATGAACATTATTATCTAGATTTTTTTTTTGATATTATCCAATTTATCGGGATGGCGGGACATTCCGATTTTATTCTGGTCCCGTTCTGACTCTTAACAGGATTGGACGACTTTTGAGATTAGATGAAACACAAGACCAAATTTTAGTCTCGATTTTTTTTTTGGGACGAGACATGGGACGGGAGTATTATGTCTTGTCCCATCCCATAAACACCCTTACTAAACATAATCCTGCACTTGTGATGGTCATGAAACAAAAGAGAATTAATGGGTTGGTTGTCCCTCCATGCGTTTATTTCTAATCAATATGTAGCAAGATTATGTTGAATCATGTTTGGATTTGGACGTGCATCCATATAATTTGGGCTCCCGTTAGAGTTCTCTCAACTCGACATAAGGTAAGCCAATGATACACACCAAATAAAAAACCTTCGTTCCTCTTAAATATAAGATAAAGTATCATATAAGGACCCTGTAGAGTTTTAATAGTAAAGAAAGATCCTGAAAATATGAAATATCACCGTATCCCCTAGATCTATTTGAAAATAAGATTACGGGGGAAAGGACCTAATTACCCTTGCAATGTTTTACAAGTCTTGTTTCAATATAATAACCAAAGCATTTGATCATTAATAAATTATTGTACATAATTAACAAATGAACATTCGTTCATGAATAAATTGCAAAAATTGATAGGCCTAGTTAAATTTTACAAGCCTTATTTCATTATAAACAATAAAGCGTTTGGCTGTTGATAAATTGTTATACGTAATTAACAAACAAATATTTGTTCATAAATAAGTTATAAAATTGATAGGCTTAGTTTAATTTTACAAGTATTGCTTCAGTATAAACAACAAAGCATCTGCTATTGACAAGTTACCATTTGGCTATAAATGAGATACTAAGTTTATCAATTTTTGCAAATTGTTTGTGAACAAATGTTTATTTATTAACTATATATGATAACTTATCAATAGCTGAATTCTTTATTATTTATATTGAGAGCAAGACTAGTAAAAGGCTATAGGGGTAATTAAGTCTTTGCATTTCTAAAATCTTATTTTCAGGCATGTCCCAGGGGTGATGTGATATTAAAACGTTTTTAATGTCCTTTTTCTATATTAAAATGTTGCAGGAGTCTTTAGATGATATTTTTTCAAAAGTCTTTGAGGCTTGGATCATGGGCCCAACTTATGGTTGGGCTTATATTAAGCGTTATTGATAAAGACAGGGCTGGCCTGAATCCGGCCCGGTCCAGAATCATTAGCATATGTGGCGCACAAAACGGTCAGCCCGACAAACTAACCGGACCCGAATCCGTTATGATCCATCGAGTTTCATTTCTCCCCTGAATTTGAATTCGAATGCGCGCTAAGCGCAAAGCTCGTCTCTTCCGTTCATCCAAAACGAAGACCCTGAGCTTCATTCAATATGTCTATCCACGATATCTGGTTTGCCTAGATTGAAAAATTGTATCTGGATCTTGATCTATGGCTTCTGCGAAGGACTGAAGATCAGTCTGGCTGTATGTATCGTCACAACCGACTGAGTAACTGAAAAATCTGAGCTTTTCGGCTTGTTAGGCCGGCATGTTATGAGTGGGACGAGAGGAGGTCATCTTTCATCGACGGAGGCAGGTTTTTGGTGCCTCCATTTCTGATCTGGAGGTAATCGAAAATGTTCTTTTTTCTTCCCCGTGGGTAATTTCAGGAGATAATCGATAACTTGCTTTACAAATTCAGGACGCGAGCTCTTATTCTCTCTCTCCACCACCTTGTCATCTGCGCTTTCCTGCCAATCCTCTGAACAATGTCGGCGATAGAGAAGCTGTTCATTCAGATCTTCGAGAAGAAGAAGCGAATCATTGATCAGGCCCATCGCCAGTGCCATCTATTCGACCAGCACCTTGTCTCTAAACTCCTTATCGATGGAATCATCCCTCCTCCATGGTTGTCCAACCCTATGCTTGCCTCCCTTAACTCAGATCCCAAAGGTAATGCTTCATCTCCTTTCTTAGAAACCATTTCTTCTCTCAATGCCCTTGGCTTGGGCTTATTAAACCTGGCATTAGTGTTTTTAGGATCACAGTATGGACTTGGCAGTCCGGGGATATGTTTCTACCCTCGAGAGTGAAAATTCAACCCTACGTTGACTCTGACAGGACCAACGTGTTTCCAGTATTTCCTTGTTTTATGGTTTTTTCTTTCATTATGAAAATTGAAGGGGCGCTGGGGAGGGCAGAGGTTGCAAATTTTTTACTGGCAACATTTCAATAACTGTGTTTTCATTGTATCGCTTTAAAAATTCGCGATGGTTTTATTTTTCAAGTGTTTTCTTTTGCACTATACTGAGCATTGTCCTCCAAATTACTGTTTGCCAGTAGTACAAAGTAAAGAAAATTATTGTTTTCAACTTATGGCTTTCTAATTCAGCAAGCTAGAACTTTCTACATTTTGTTATTTGTAATTTCAAATCTATGACTTCTCCATTCTGGAAGCCTTAAAACTCCACAATAATGTTATTTTGAGCATTGTCCTCCAAATAACTGTTTCCCAGTAGTACAAAGTGAAGAAAATTATTGTTTTCAACTTATGACTTTCTAATTTAGTAAGCTAGAACTTTCTTCAATTTGTTATTTGTAATTTCAAATCTATGACTTCTCCATGTCTGGAAGCCCTAAAACTCCACAATAATGTTATTTTGAGGTGTCTCATTTTATTTCCAATGTCCTGACATGCTTCAATTTTCCGTTACTGAACGCTACTTCAGTTTTCTATTCTTTCTTGTTTTATTTGTAACGCATGACAGTATCCAGGGGGATTGGATTCATTTATATGCTCCTATTGATACATTAAATTCGAGTAGTGCTTCTCATCTGGTAATATTTTGGCCAGTATGTCTCGGCCAATTTTGTTTAGGGAAATTGAACCCTGATCCATTCAAAATAATTTCTGCACGTGCAGATTTGAATGAAGATGATCTTATATTTGGAGCTCTATTCTCGACAGCACAATCTACAATTCCTATCTCTGATCGTCGTTGCAGTCTGCAGGGCAACGTCGTTGCTACAACTCATGATGATCAGCGTCAAAGTGGTTTGCATGGTGAATTTCATGTTCTAAATAGAGACATCGATGCAGGAGATAGACTTTCAAATTTGCCAGATTGCTCTGTCAATAATGTTGGCCGTTCCTCAATTAGTGCTGCAGAAATGGAATCTGCTGCTATATCTCCTCAAATTCAGATGGAATCAAGAATCCCACAGAGTTACAATGACCCAGCTCTCTCACTGGCAAAGTTGCAAAGATCAAAGTCAAGGCAGAGGGCTCTGGAGCTCCGTCATAGTGCTAAGGCAGCTAAAAGCTGTTTTGGAGATGATAATAATACTAGTGTTTGTGCTGGCGGAAAAACAGGTTCTGCAACTTCTTCCCCACAATTGGGCCGTTTTGAAGGGTCAGGATTGGCGAATGCTTCCAATACCAATATCCAAGGTTGTGCTGCAGAAGAAGTAGAAAGAGGCGAGTGTTTGACTCAGAGAAATGATCAGTCTAATTGTTCTCGACGTGTTACGAGATCTAGAAGCTTAGCACTGAAACTCAACTCTTCGAATGTGGTTAGTTCTTCCGAAGTGGAAGATGGTCCTGAGTCTAATAATGTGATCCAACGATTGGAGCCAATTAATGCCCCTTGTTTTTCAAATGGAAGTTGCGAAGCTAAGGAGACAAATAAAGGAGATTATCAGAGGAGGGTAACGGAAAACAATGCTTTTAGTAAGAGAGTAACGAGATCTAGAAGTACCAGCCAAACAAAATGCGACAATGAATTGTTGGAGCTTGAAAGTGCCTTGGCTGGAGGTAATGGAGTCGAACTCCTGGATTCTTTGCAACCAGTAGTTAACGGTGGACTAACATTGATTAGCAAAACCCGTGATCATGAAAATGAATGTCAGAGGAAAGCAACCAAAGATGGCGACTGCTGCAGTGACAAACAAGAAAGCAATGTTAAGATTAGAAGATTGCCTGGAAGTTTTTGCCAGTCACCTATTGAAGATGTTTTTATGCATGGTGGTTCGTTAAAGTCAATCGGGAAATCAATTCAATCACCTCAACCTTCAGTTTCACAGCATTCACAGCTTCCTGCAATGGCTGTTGTTGGTTCCTTCCGTTGTGAGGAGGATCCAGATTTATGTGCGTTAAAAGTGAAGACTAATGAAGGAAAATCGAAGTCAGTCAGCAACATTTTTGTTGATAGAAGTTCTACCTGCTCTCATTCTACTGCTTCTAATAGATATCCTGAGTTAGAGGGTACTGAAATTGTTGCTGGAAGAACCTCTACAAGTGAAAAGGATTGCAAATTTGATACCGAAATTGCAGCAGCAGCTTCTTGTGGAAATACAAGGGCTGTGGCTACCTCCACAACTGAAGGATCATTGAGGCCTGTGAATTCTTCCTATTTAGATAGCAGAAATTCGGGGCGTAGACCTTCAACTTTGAACAAGTCTTTGCTTGAGAAATCATTGCGTGCTGAAACAGTTGTGGCCAAGAAATCCATGGACACTCGAGAAAATATAATATCAGGTGCCAATGTCACTCATAATATTGATGACAGATCTGCTGGAACTTTAACCAAAGTTGCTGCAGAGTTTGACGTTTTGGTTGATAAACATAATGCTAGCTTAGGATCTTCCCCTAAAGTTGGATTGGACGTTTCAGTCTCAAGGCCGCCGCCCTCTAATTTTGTATTGTCTGTGAAGCCCAAACAACTTGATTTTGATAATGTTGCAGAATTGAGTATGAATGGAATTCCTGGTGCTGATCAAAAAGCAGGACAGGACGTACCGCCAGATAAAGGAACTTTGACCATGTTAGAACCAGGATGTTTGGATAACAAATTAACATCTCGTGTATTCCATGAGAAGTGCAACTTTTCCATGGATACGCAATTGCTAGTCAGGCAGGAAGTTACGGTCAGAGAAGACGGACCTCAAATGAAATCTTGTGAAAGCCATTTAGAGGAGATTGATGCAGCCGGGAAACCGCGAAATGTCATGACATCCAAATCACAGTCATTTGTGGTTCAGGAGTCATGTCCTCATACTTCCATAGGAAGTCAGAACTTACCTTCCTCAACGAACCGCAAAATTCCATCACAAACTGCTGGTCAAAATTCATCAGGAAGTTCCTCAAAGGAAGCTATGGCAACCAAACTTTCTTCAGAAAACATTTACGGGGGAGGTGATGAATGTGGTTCTAGAATAATGGAGGACACTTGTTCTACAGCAGTTAAAGACAGTGATCTGCTTGGAAATGCAGCTCAATCTGTTAACAATCTTGCAGTTGGGTCTGCAGCTGCCATGGGTGAATCGAACATTTCTTTGACAAACCCGGTCGCAAGTTCTGGCGTTTGCTTACATCAAAATAATAGCTTATCGGGAGGGAAGTGGATCAATGATGAAAAGGATGTTGGTTTTTCAAAAAAATTCCAGATTGTGAAAAATTCCACAGGGAGTGTTGCCTCTGATATGGAGCATTCTTGTCCTCAACATAAGAGAAGAAAGACTGAGAGTCATGCAGAGAGATCTCTAACTTCCTCTCCTAGCCATCTGGAAAAGCTACATGGATCTAATAACACCAGGTTGGTGAGTGGGAACTTCAATATTAAAGAAGATAACCGAGAGGCCAGCATAGAAGTTCAATATTTGACATCTCATCAAGAGGATATGGAAAATTCGCATGTCAATGACAGTACAGCTGAAGAAATGCAAAATACCAAGGGATACAACATAATCGAGGGGTCATCCCTTGATGTAAGTTCGGACCAGGTACCTAATTTTCTGTCTTACACTCTAAAATTATTGAGATTAAATTTGAACGATTTTCTTTTCCATGGATCAGCGTTGAGTCCGAGTCTTCTGTATATGTTGCAATAGTGAAAGTTGATGTCAGACTAAGCGCCACTATATGGCATTTAAAATCTTTCTACTTTTTAGACAATAATTATCAAGCAGCGTGCTTTGGCATAGACATAAATAGAATTATTTTGATGGACAACCGCATTTGTTTTAGAAAATCAATATATTATAATAAAATCAAATAGATTGATATTCTAGATGTATAATATTGTTCATTTAACTTAAATTTTTTGGGTTGGAGTGTCTATTAATAGTCTTTTTCTAGGTGCATAAATAGATCTATTTTGATGGAAACCAAAATGTTTTCCGTCCTTGTTGTATGCGATGATATTTCAGAGAGCAAGAAAAGTTCAGAAATAATCGGACTGTTGAGAAAACTGAGATTGCAGAAGTTTGTTCTTAGAATCAGTTAACCGGTTGAGCAAGAATAAATATTAGAGCCAGGGAAGGAAGAACCGAGAAGAGAAAGCTCAATAACCTACAAGTCAAATATAGAAATTCAATTGGGACAGTAGAATAGCGTTCTTTTTCAAGGGAAAAAAATGGTAATGATATATTTTATTATGTGAAGAGCACCCAATATCTTAAAATATTAATTGGAGCAATTTTGCATCTTAAAATATTAATTGGAGCAATTTTACCTTTGAGGTAATTAAAACGGAACATTTTTATCTATCAAATTTCCAATGTTGTTTTATAGAAAATGCTATTTAATAACTCCAATGTTGACTATTAGGGAATTTAATAGCCAAAAAAAAAATCTTTGTTTTAATTATTTTGATGATAAAATTGTTTTCACTAATAATCTAGAGTGCTTCAGAGGCAGGTTTCAAGTAATCCTTGATCAAATAGGAAACAGCCGCCTTCAATATTTAAAGTTTACTCCTTCATTTTTTTTCGTCTTTCAATAGTTTATATGTATCTCTATGTAGTATTAATTTCCTTATTCTCATCACTATCAATGTTATACTCCGAACTGTTTTCTTTCTGTTTGGCTATTTTGCTTTGGGGATACCCCAACTTGTACTTTTGGTTTTCGAGCCTTCATGCCTTAGATTTATGAAAATTTGTTGACAGTTGATGAAAAAGCATTTCAAGAATATTATGTGTTAGCTTCGTTTCCATGAAATCTTGTTTCCTATTCTTGGACTATTCAACAAGAAAAATGACAACATCACCTGCAATAATGTTTAGTAGGGTTGGTCTTATTCCCGAAATATGAAGGTGTTTAGAGCATGATCTGAATACCGATATACCTTTCAGGTATTAATGGAAGTAAGGACTGGATAGTGAACTTATAGATTTTAATGCAATCCATGGCTGTTAGCTTTGATTAAACTTTGGCCAATCGCTGTGTTTGCATGGCATCAGTCTTTTAATAAGCTAGTTGCATGTATTCACAAACAAGGTTGCATAGGGCAAGAATGACATCAGCAACTGAACCCCTAAAATTTCTGCAAACGTTTCCTGTCCGCTTTCTCTAGTAACAACTATTAAAATGATTTTCGTGTCAGCAGAAAATGAACTTGGATGGAAGGGACAGAAGTGGCAACACTCTTCTTTCTTTTACTTCAAACGGATTAGGAGAATCCGTTGTACCTTGTTTGACTGAACAGGGCTCTAGCAACTCTTACTATTGTTTGACGGCGCAGAAGTTACTGACAAATTCATGTGGTTTTGGCATTGGCTCAAGCAAGCGGTGCACCGCAGGCAAGAACCTGGATGCAGAAGGAAGCAGTTCGGGAAGGATTTATCCGGAAGAGACTGCTATGCTCTTAGAAGGTTCATCTGTTTCTCAAGGGATCCAACATTCGGATCTGATTGGTGCAAATGAAACTGTACCCGAGATGGAAGGTTTCATTATCCAACCAGATAAGGCAAGGCCGTGCACTGACGGAGATCAGATTGAATTAGAAAAGTTGAACTTGTCAAGTGATACAGATGAATATGCCTCCATTTTGAAGCGCCTTGGCAGTTCTACTTTCTTGCATTCTCCGTTGTGCTCTTCTTCTAACCCATATAGATTACACAAGATACCGGACCTTTATCGGTCTTTACCAAATGGACTTGTCGAAGGCATGATGGATATGAGGACTTCCCTTCCTGTAAATAGTGAGAGTGGAAAGTCGTTTTCTGATTGCCTACCGAATTGCAAAACTCAATCAACTTGGGACATCAAGAAAGCTTGTGTTTCTCCAATTCAAACTCTATGGGATAGAATTAATTCGAAGTATGGCAGTTCAGGGAAACGGGAAAGTTCAATACCGGAGCTGCCCTGTATTGATGAAGAAAATGAGGCTGCGGATGAAATAGCCACTACTTTCCAAAATAGAATTCGACCAGAAAGGACGACTGTCTCAATCACGAGAGAACCACTTGCGGAAATTACGGATAATGCAAAGCCTTCATTTGTTTCTCAAGATGATATATTGGCTGAAGGATGTGGCCTTGATTCGGTGGCCAGAGAGTTCAGCTTCTGTGGCACTAACAATCAGGAAAAACAGAAACTTGAAAAAGGTAGTGCCGGCAGGAGAAGATTCACCGGTAAGGGGAAGGAGAACCAGAATTTATCCCGAGGAGCAAGTCATGCTAGGAGGACCGCTGAATCGCTTCGCAATAGATCCAGTAGGCCCAAGTTGTCTGGCAAAAATAGCATGAACAAAGGTCCCACTTATCCCGGTGGGAAGTCTTCGTGCAGCAATATTGTATCCAACGTCACATCCTTCATTCCTCTTGTACAACAGAAACAAGCAGCAGAAGTTATTACAGGTAATTAATCTTGTTTAGTTCATTTACGTACAGGATGAAGTTTACAATTCGTCCATCGCCAGGATCTGCTTCTTGAGGCTTGAATTTCAGCATGCACACTTGCATGAGATTTGGGACGTAAATATTTTTTATTTCGTAATGCTTCGGCACTTACAGTGTATCCATTTTTCTATCTCATCATCCTGTGCCATCAGCTATCGTTTTGGTACATTATATTAGCTTTTTTGTAGTCTACGAAATTTCTTTTCATATTTTTGTTTGACTTTTATACTGTGCCATTTTTTATATCTTCATCTTTTTCTTCTTCCTCCTTCTCCATCTTGTCTTCTTTTTATCGTTCTCAGTCCTTCTTCTCCTTCTTTGCCATTACTTCTTCTCTTTTTGGATCAACAATTTCAGTCTTTTTCCCCCAACGGAGGTTTAGTGAGTAGAACCCCGTTTCAGTTAAAAAAAAAAAAAAATTCATACAAACCGGTAGAGCCAGTCGAACCGTCAGCTTGACTGGTTTAGGCCAGTTTTTCATCGGTATGTCCGCTTGCTTTTGCATCTGTTTTTGCATAGTTCCGGAGGGGACATTATGACCGGTTCCTAGTCCAACATTGGTTTTTATTTATATTGATATTGATATCTTTGTCATATCCAAGTCTTAAGCTTCTGCTATATTGACTATGGGTACTTTGTTTTTTTCACCACCTAAATATGCATACATGTTTCGGTGCGTCGTGGATAGTGGCTACATCCTTTAAAATGTTACAGTTAAGGTTATCATCTATCATGGCCCATGGGTATGGTCGACCGTTTGGTATTTTTCTTTTATGACCGTATTATTATTTGTGAACATTTAGGGAAGAGGGACATTAAAGTTAAAGCCCTTGAGGCTGCTGAGGCTGCAAAGCGTATCGCTGAAAAGAAAGAGAATGAACGTAAGATGAAAAAAGAAGCATTGAGACTTGAACGGGAAAGAATGGAGCAAGACAACAAAAGACAACTGGAGCTGCAGAACAGAAAGAAAGAGGAGGAACGAAAGAAACGGGAGGCAGAAATAGCGGCAAAGAAGAGACAGAGGGAAGAAGAAGAAAGAATCGAGAAAGAAAGAAAAAGAAAGCGTGTTGAGGAAGCAAAACAGAGAGAGGAAGAAGAAAGAAATGAGAAAGAGAGAAAAAGGAAGCGTGTTGAGGAAGCAAGGAGGAAGCACCAAGAGCGTGAGAAGATATGTGCTAAGAAAGAAGAAAAAGGAACAAAATGCTGTGATGCTGTAAAATGCTGCTTTCTTATTGCACATTTCTCTTTTCCTTTATCGTTTAACGTAAAAATGCTAATACTGTCATTCTGCTGCAGGTCGATGGAAAAAATGAAAGCAAGGAATGTACAGATGGAAGGGAAAAATGCAAGAACTTGGAAAATGATAGAGAAGGCAACATGAACCTTCCATTGGCTGAAACTCCTACTAGCAAGAACCCATCGGTTGATGAAACAAAAGAAAGCGAAACTAATAAAGAAATGGTAACATCTGTGGTTGACTTTCTCAAATAAAGCCTGGCATTTTCAGTGATTTCACAGTACTTAGGTATTAGTCCAGTAACTATTTTCCTTCCAATACAAACACCGAGAAAAAAAATGGATGAAAAGGGTATCTCTTTGGTCTCAGTATTCCTGACAATGCATGATACTTTTCCTCAAAGTTGAAGCATTTGCCCAAGTCTGAACTTTCTGAAATCATACCCTGTCGAAATTGTATGAGTTCTATAATCATCATGAAATCATATTTCTCTACAGGTAATTGGCCATACTATCAAACGAACTGGAAAGGATGATTTGATCATCCAAAACACGATTGAAGAGCAATCATACGACATTTCTCCATACAAAGGTTCGGATGATGAAGAAGAAGACGATGATGATAGTGCAGATACCGATAAATTTGTCCCCTCATGGGCAAGGTTTGTGAGTCCCTCCATTAAGCACCTTATTAATTGCCTACCGTCACTTGGTGATGATTTGTTCGGGTTTGAAACCCTCATGGAGAAAGTGACATTCACAATTCAAATTGAATCTAGGAGAATAAATTTAGCAAAAGCTTCAATCACTTGTAAAGCATGCAAATGCGATTATCAGTTCTAGAACTTGCTTAATATCTAAGATGATTGCACATGTCATGTAATCTCGTTATTGATGTTTCGAATATCCACATGCCTAATTATACTTGAGAGTCAATCTGCCTTTTGCAGTAAGCAACGCCTGTACGTGGCAGTTTCTTCCCAGAGATTGGTTGATCCAGAAACCATATTTCCTCTTCAAAGCTTTTGTAATATTTCAGAAGGTAAACTGTTCATAGACGTTACAAGTTTATGGAATAACCACTGTCCCTGTTCTAAGCTATACTCGCCTTCTTTTTTAGTTCTCCTGCCTCGAAGACTTCAAGGTAAGTAGGGATTTCAGCAATTAGTGATTGTTTTCTTCTTGATCTCCAAAGGAGGCCCAGATAGATGTACAGTAAGAGAAGCACATTATGATGAGCGAGAAAGGTATTGAACGAGGTAGGGATTTCATGCTCTTTCTAGATACTCGTGGAAAGAGATGAAGGCACCAGGCGGTCACAGGTACACCATGCAGGACCCTTACTTTGATATGAGGTTTCTTGTTTCTCAACAATTCCTAGCATTGTTGATTTGGAGTGACCTGAAATGTGCCACGGTGCTTTTGGTTTATTGGTTTATTGTGAAATCATGAAATTAGTTTAGAGGTCTGATGCATATTGAAGTCCTTTTTTGTGCAAACAAAATGAGAAGGTAGCAGTATATAAATAGTAGGTTAAATTGCAAATATTGTATGGATGAGTTGTATGTCCTACTCCTAACTTCTGAAATTTTTTATCTTTAATGTTTCAAATTCCATAGCTTAATGTTTATGTCCTTAACTCTGGCTTTCTTAGTGAATGATTTGGAAGGAGTTTTTCATGATTATTGTCTTATAACCTCCAAAATATTATATATCACACTGTTATATTATTCCCTTGTAACCTTAAAGTTAGACTTTAATGATTGAAAATCTCTAAATAAAGGTCATATACAAAGCATTTAGTGTTCAAGTAAATATTCCCTCCTTCAAGTGAAAGGCATTTTTAATCTTTCAATGTATAGTTATTATTTTTTTTTAAAATGTCTGTATTGAATAAATTAATTTATATTTATTTTAAGGTGAAACATTCTATTAAGTAAGAGTAAATATGAAAATATAATATTAGTTTAAAGATATATAATTATTTTATTGAAATGTGAGATTCAATTAAAAATATCTTATATTTTTTTATAGATTACTCTCCCCCCTACCCTTCAATCCTTCTTATCTTGAATTTATAAGACCTTTTTTCTGTTCCATCTTAAAAATATAAAATGTCCTAATTTCTTTTTAATCAAAATTTTAAAAAGAGCAGGAAAAGTGTAAAGTGGTATAAAGAAATGTTTTTTCACAACTCGAACAAAATTGCCTTAAATATGATGACACATATTTGCAATCTTAATGCATTTTCAGTCATATTATTATGCATGGTATTTAATGTTTATTATAGATGATTTTGTTTTACTGAACCAAAATTAATCATATTTCTACCATTTAATTATAAACGTGTAATTTGAAAATCCTAAAAGATTAATATTTAATATCCTTAAATTTCAGTCATAATTTTTCATTTTCGAATTCAGCTACCTTCTAGCCAATTTGAGTGATTATACTTAAAATATCTTTAGCCCAGAGGATATCCCATCATAAAAGCAACACAATACCAATGATTCATCAGTCGACTTTCCTGGCCAGCAAACACACCTCTGAGTGGTGACCCTCTTTTTCTACTATACAATGTGTACTTTTAATATTTAAACAGAAAAGTGATGAAGATGAACCACTGAAGCCTTCGTGATTCAAGCGATGTAATAAGACAAAATAGATATATCACTCAAATTCAATCAAAAGCATTAATATTGTACAATACTCAATACAAAGATGAATCTTCTTCAAAGTGAAGATGGGTTTCTTCTCAGCTCACAAATGAGAATATGTGAATCTGCAAATTGAGGACGATGATCTAGTAAAAGTACAGCCAATGAAGGGCATAGTTTACGGATCCAGAGAGACACACATAAATTAATATATGTGTTCAGAAGAATACAAAATCGTGACGTGTGGACCAACCTGAGATTGTCGTTTTTAAGATTGAGAAGACACAAGAACCAAACCATTCATTGTCAAATTGTCATATTCAAAGTTTTCAAGTCGCTGTTTTTATATTTATTGCATATGATTGATTTGTCACAAAATTGCGTTCCATCGAAATAAACTTTACTGCTTGTGGTGTGTGTGTTTGGCCTGAATACTACTTGTATATTTTATTTATATATAAATTGTGTTGGAAGAGGGATCTTCCATTGCGATTCCCAAAAGCTAAAACTACTAGAAACACAATATATATTCAGGATTTTTTTTAGTGGACAAGCAAAAGAAAGATGTAAGCAATGCAATGAGAAAGAAAGATTTGTAGAAACTATCCGCGTGTTTGGTTATTTTTCAAAACGGTTTTGTAATACAATTCTTAAAATTAATTTTCAAAAAAAATATTTTGTTATGTTAATTTAAAAACAGTTTAAAATTAAAAAATAGGTTGATAGTGTTGGCTGCAAACGGTTAATGATAGTGATTTATAATATAAATTAATTAAGATATATATATTAATAATTAAATATAGTTTGTAATATAAAATGAAAATAACTTTAAGATATTAAAAATAAAAAATGAAAAAATAAAATTCAAAACGCTTATTGAAATAATTTATTTTTTAAAAAATAATTTTTAAAAACAGGTCCTAAATTTCCACATCTTGCATGCTATTAGAATTCCAATCATATATATATATACATATCCAAGGAAAAATGATAGAAAGAGTCATTTAAAATAGCTAATTGACATATTGGTCCCATGAAATAATATAATTCCCCTCAGGTTTCTTGGGATTTTTTTGTCATTAAAAAATCAAATGAAATGACCAAATTGCCCTCAAAGTAAATAAAAATACCAATCCTCATTGAAGAAAAATTCCCGCGTGTTTAGGCTCTGATTAATACTGTTCATGTTCTCATCTTCTCTGCCTCGTGGTATTGGTTTGTCTCCCTCTCCCTTTCCCTTTCCTTCTCTTTCTCCTTCTCTTTCTTCTCCTCTCCTTCTTGTTCTCATTCTGGCGTTCCTTGTTTTAAGTTTTTGTACATGGGTTGTTTGTGTTGATTGGCTACTGCACGTGGGTATATATTAGCATGCAATCTTCCTCTGTTGGGTCTGCTATACGTGAATGTATTTTCTCTCTTCCTTGAAATTTTCTCCTCCCATATATGATAGTTGAAGTTGATATGGGTTATTGTACATAAATGATTGAGGTCTTCATTTTCTCTTCATGCTTAAAGCTAAAAACGTGGGTACTAATGCTTACTCAACGTGAATAAATGATAAATGATATGTCATTTTTAGTTCTGTTGCAAATGCATAAAGCAAAACTTGTAAATAACAAATATAAAATTATGAATATAAGAACGATAGTTGTTATTGAATAAAACATAACAGATATGTGATCATGATATTTAAAAATAGACATGTTGATGAATGACTATTTCATTATTTCAGGTTGGTATGAGAAATGACTTCTTCTTCTTCTTGTTTTGAAAAGGAACTATTTTGTTATTTCCACACAGGGGGCATTTTGTAAAAAATATTGAAGGTAAAATACAATATGATGGGAGAGTGTGAGGGTGAGAATGATAGGAGAAAGGATGACACTTGAAGAATTCAGAATAATTTGGCATTGACACTAATTTGAGCGACATGAAATATACTATGAGATATGATAAAATGACCCTTATAGACCTTGTTAATGATGGTGGAATTGCTACCCTATTTGAGCATAATGTTGGAAGCAATCATGTAATATAGGTTGTAAAGAAAATGGCAATGGAGAAATAACAATTGAGGAAGCACCAATGTAAGTTACTATGTTTAATTCCTGTAAAGAAAGTTGTCATTTGCTATAGCATAATTGTTATTTTAGTAACTAAAGTTGTGATTGTCAATGCAAGTGTAAATGAGACATGAAGTTGCATGGATTTTGAATACAGGATGGAGAAATTCTTGTCATTTTCATATCCAAACTCTCCTTCTCCTCCTATTAAAGATCATGATTTCGAACATGTAACCTTTGAAAGCGAGGTAGAATGTGTAACCTACCAAACTTGTGAAGAACTTCCAACATTACCATGTGGAGTAGAAAGTGCACCTACATCGATTTCAGAGCTTAATTCTTCTAAGTGGAGGGATTTGTTGTCAAGTGTAGGGTAGACCTTTCCACATACTGAAGCTTTTAGAAAAGCATTGTACAAATATAGCATTGCCTATAAGTTTTATATAAATATAAGAATAATAGTACAAAGAAGATGAGAGTGAGATGTAACATTGAAGACTGCCCTTAGAAGATCACAGCATATGCATTGGAAAAGAAAACTTCATTTCTACATGTGAAGACATTTAAAAATAAGCACATACATTATGCACAAGACAGTTTGATTATTACCCGTAGGGGAAGTTCAAGTCTAACATCATATATTGTACTTACGGATGTGAGGTCTTATATAGACAAACATCCTAATGATATTAGGAAAGAGTTGCAAAGAAAATATGGTGTCAATCTGACCTATTGACAAGCATACAGAGCCAAAGGGAAGGTGTTAGAAGAGATCTATAATAGACCGGACCAATCTTATATATTAATTCTATAGGTTTGTGATTGATTAGTGGAAATGAACCTAAAAATAGTTTCTAAGTGGGTTGCAGCTGAGAGTAACAAGTTTGAGCGTGTCATTATAGCTTATGGCTGTTGTATAAAGGGTTCATGCATGGTACAAGACACATATTATGCATAGATGGCAGCCACCTAAGTAGTCCTTATAAAGGGACTTTGCTATCAGCATCTGCTTATGACGCTGATAATAAATTATTTCCCTTTGCTTATGCCATTATAAAAAGGGAGACACTTGAAGATTGGACTTAGTTCTTGTACATAGTGAAAGAAATAATAGGCTCAATACAACTCATAATAGTTTCAGGCCAACACAATGCCATAATGGGTGCTGTTCAAGCTATCTTTAGAGACGAGCAACATGCATTTTGTTACCATCACATTAAGGGGAATTTTAGTGTAGAATTTTTGAAAATTAATAGAGGTAAGAGAAGGACAAGTGGGAAGGGCAAGGATGATGCATTAAACTTGCTTGATAACATTGCATATGTAAGGCTTGAGAATGACTTTAATGAAGCAATGGGAAACATGAAAAATTTCAGTTCAAAATTGGCTTAATGGCTTGAAAATCATGGAAACATTGATAAGTGGTCTTTATTTAAGTTTCTATATAGAAAATTGGACAATATAACCATAAATCTTGTAAAGTCATTTAATTCATGGATGGTCATTGAGAGAAGGCATGGTGTTGTGCAATTGATCCATGAGCATAGAGAAAAGGTAGCATGCAAAATGCATGCATCCAAAATGGCTCTCTCTACTTGGAGAAAAGGTGTTGGTCCAAAGATTGAGGCAAAACTAAGAGACCACCTAGCTAGAGCTGAGCAAATGTTTGTAAAGCATTATGGAGGAAATAGGGTTTGTGTACATACTGCATATGGGGACTTGCGTATTGATCTTGGCTTACGTGAATGTAGTTGTGCAGTATAGCAAATGTTTGGGATTCTTTGTCCACACACTTTCTCTACCATCAAGCTAACACATGACAATGTGTATAGTTATGTGAAAGATTATTACAAAATCACTGCATAAAAGAACATACATTGTTGTAGCATGACTCCTGTTGTTATAATAAACATGCCTCATCTAAATGACTACAAAATTCTAAATATTAGGGCTAAGTCTTCCTCCAACCTCCAAGGACCAATCGTCCTCCTGAGAGGCCATGAACTTCTAAGAAGGAGTCATAATTTCAGAACAAGAAGATTTATCACTATTCACTATGCCATCAACCAGGCCATACATGCAAGACTTATAGAATCCTAATCTAATATAGGATATGATGTAGATACGACACCCTTTTTGCATAGTTATTATGAATTCAACTATTTTTTGTCTATACAGTGTGCAAAGATGACTATTATTTTCTTAGATTGTGAATATGACAAAGCTGAAACTTCTTATGTATAGAAGAGTCAACCTTTTATATATTTTTGTCAAAAGGGTTGTAGGATATTTTGATACAAGTTGTGAATCATGTAACTGAAAATGAAACCTTAAAGTCATTTATGTCACTTTTTAGGGTTTTATTGTCATGTAAATTAATAAAAGTTGTTATTTGTTGGATTAGAGTGGTATTTCATTTTGTGCCGATTCAGTCAATTTACAAAGGGTGCTAATAAATTGCAATTTCTTGTTACATAGTTGTGAATATAGGAACAAAACTTGTTAATAGTGGAACTAAAGTTATGAACAGGATGTTATGAATTTTTAACTCTAATGCTTGTCTGAACTTGCACACCAAAACTTGCGAATAGCTAATGCATAGTTATGAATATAGGGACAAAACTTGTTAATAGTAGAACCAAAGTTATGAATGAGGTATTGCAAATTTTCAACTCTGATACTTGTATGGACTTGTACTCTAGGACTTGTGAATAGCTAATGCATAGTTGCGAATTTTTAAGTACTAAGCTTGTCTGGATTTGCATACCAAGACTTGTGAATGACTAATAAATAGTTGCAAATATAGGAACAAAACTTGTTAATATTGGAACTAAAATTGTGAATGGGGTGTTGTGAATTTTCAAGTACCAAACTTTCCTTGCTAAATTTTTTTGCTTAATTCTTTTATTACTTTAGTTTACCTATGTTTTACATTCAAAATAACTTTTGAAAATTAAAAAAAATAAAAATACCAAATGCACTTTTATATTGATGAACAAACTTTTGATAAAAAAAAATCAAACACACTTAATTTCTCACATTTTCATTACACTAGTGAAATGAGTCAACTAGCAAACTTATAAGAAATAATATGTCAAATAGAATAAATTTATCATAAAATAATTTAATTTTTTATTTTAAAATTGTAAAAAATTGTATCTTTATAATCATTTGATTTTTTTGGTTATATAATTTACCTTTTTTTTTATCAAAGATCAAAATTATAATTGATCAATATATATATATATATATATATATAAAATTCATTCGACTATAATTCAACTATGATCAAATTGACCAATTGTAAACTAACTTCATTCGTTAAAGGTAACATTAGTATCAATTGGTGTAGGAAATTACAAACTATGATCAGATCTCATCATATAAGATCGAAGGCAACATCGCAGCCTTATAACTTTAGGCATTCTACTCCAACCAAATGCATCAAAGTATTGCTAAAAGAATATAAAGCCTTGTGATCCTTTTTTCATGAGAAACTAAATGAGAAAATAAATGTTCAGTTGTAGTATCAATTTTATTGAGTATCACACAAATGTATCAAAGTATTGCTAAGAGAACACAATACATATTAAGGGAAATGGCTGTGTTAGGTGGGTCAAAGTTAAATATGACATTAGAATCAATGCTATTGAGTACCACACAATTGGCAATACCTATTCAAGAGGTCATTACACATATGAACAAATATTCAAACAGTGGCTACACCTTTATATACTAAGTAGTTATTGACAAATATTAACATCCTTCTTTATATACTAAAGTGGCTTGATAAATGATAATTTTATATATTTTTATCTTTTTAATTTAGACTTTTAAATATTTATTTGAAGTTAATTGAGTTTAATTAGATATTATTTAATTTTATTAGCCAATATTCAGTTTTGAAATTTTAACTATCTAAATTTATGATTTTAAAATATAAATGATATCTGTAATATTTGTACACAAATGCTATTTAATTTTATTTTATTTGTATAGATTTTTTAAATTTAATTTAGAAGATATTGCTAAAGAATATTTTAGATAAGAAGAATCTGGGCATGCTTGGAGATCAAATCAAGATTTAAATCTTTAAAATTTTGTTTAGATTTATTTTAGGTTATTTAATGTAATTTTTAATTAGGGTTATTTAAGGTAGTTTTATCTTTTTAATAGATTATTAGTTTTTATTATAAAAGAAAGAAAGAGAGATGCAGGAGACGCTCCACTCCCCCCCACACAGAGAGAGAGAGAGAAGAGATGAGAGGCACGTCTGATAAAAAAGAAGGACGCAAGATTTTGATGGAGAGGAGAAAAGAATCAGACGCGACGCTGCAATTTTGTTTTAAGTTTTATGGAGAGCTAAATTTTTAGTGTGATCAATCATAAATTATGATTCTAAATTTCAATCAGAGTCTTTAATATTCAGGGAAGATTTTATTTTGGCTTTATTTCAATTTTCTCTTATTCTCTCTACCTCTAAATTTTATGCTTTAATTATTATTACTGATTAGAGTAGCTTTATTGCATAATTTTTAAGTTATAAATTTTATCTGAAGTTTTACTTGCTATAATCGATTGATATAGCATTATAAGAGTAATTTGGCCTAGCTTGGGTGATTATCCATGCTTTGTTTCTGGTATGGCTAACATAGAATAGTTGTTAGATTGTGGGTTAAAGGAGATCTCAATTAATATATAACTTAATCTCTTGTTTAATTCTTGAATGATAATTTGAGAAATATATAATAAAATCAGAATAATAAAGGTAAATAAAATTGATTTATTTGGTGGACGAGGAAGATTAAGTTTAAGTGATTGGGTTGTGATTGATTGTGCTGCTTGTGCTTGATAATTTTTTCAGTTGAATTTTCTTTATTTATCTAATTTTAATTTAGATTTTTTTAATTAATTTCATTATAAAAAAAACCCCATCATTTACTTTTTCATAACCATAATTCAAATAGTTGCTCTATTGACTCTTAGAGAGATGACCTAAGTTGTGTTTTACTGCAAAATCTAATTTTTATTAATTTTAGTACTATTCGACAGTAGTGTCATGGCTACCCCCTTTTCTTTCTTGACTTCTCTTCATTAAGTAATTTCAAGGCCACCTTTTTTTTTGTTTTCTAGATGATTAATCAGCTACCACAAAAGCTTAGTCTTGAAGTTAGTAACTTCTTCCTACACCAAAGAAGGAATAACACATAAGTTGAAAGAATAATCAAAAATAAAGAATAGCCCTGAAGTAGAAAGAACAATATAAAAGAAAATGCAAGCATATATCAGTGATGTCCTGTAACACTGTGGGATCCCATGTCTTCAACCAAATCATGACAAGAACTCCAGAATCTTTCCTGCAAACATGTAGCATATAAACAATAATTACAATTAGTCAAAGGAAACAAAGGCACTGCATAAATAAGATAAGCTGTAACAATAAGTGGAGAATGCAATGATTATTCTGTTGGCGTACCGGCGGCCAAATAATATCAGCTATTGGTTTCTTCCCAATCAAGCCTAGGTTCACCAACTCAATGATGTCGAAGAACCTATTTTGCTGCAAAGGAAACAAATTCATATTATCAAAATAACATGCATATAAGACACAACAAGGAGTTGACTAATGGACCATACACATATATTCGCCAATAATCTTTTTACATCTAAAGCTCCATGTTTTTTCCTTTTCTTTCTCTTTAGTTCAAGACCACTATCCCCCTTTAACGAGTAAAGGACATAGAAGTTCAGTGTCTTCAACTTTAGCACGAACCACATCCAATGATGGTTCACAAGAGCTGGACCGATGATGAGATTGCATTCAACTATATCATACCCTACATATTTAGGTAGGATATCCCTCTTGTTCTTTGCTGCCTTCTAAATAAAGGGGATTTGATGTCATTTTTCACTACAAACAAGAACACATTATGCAACAAATTAAAAAAAACAAAACATAATAAAGACAACATTTTAAATTTAATTTCACTAGAAGCTAACCATGAAGTCAGTATCAAATATATGACGACAAACTGAACCTGAATCCTTGATATCACCCATTAATGCATGGCATAGCATAGTCATAAACTACAACCACCAAGGAGTTCGTGTTATTTGTACATTACTATGTGTAAATTATAACAAAACAAATTTAGATATTGTCTCACCTTGTTACTAATCCACTGCATTCCTCCCAAATATTAAAGTTCATCATGAGTGAGATATTGTTCATACATTTCAACCAAGATCCTGAAATAGGGAATAATAAATAACTTCTCTTAAACTGTTGGAAATGAATGAAAAATTAGGCAACAAAGATTACTTACTCATCACCTTCCTCCTTTTTACACATGTGTGATACAATTGAAAACAATTGTTGCTTTTCATCAACCTTCTTCTTTGTCCTCTTCACTGACTTTGATAGAACCCAAGGACACCTAATAGTTAGTATTTTTGTCCTTGTAGATCCTAAGTCATCGTTCACCATCATCTTCCTTAACTTTCTTCTCTAATTTTTCCTCTTTGCCCTCTTCTTGGGAAGACACATGAATTGGAGATGATAAATCATTAGTTTGTTCTCCTCCTCCTCCTCCTCTTCCTTCATCACCTCTACCTTTTCATCATCATCATCTTCTTCTTCTTCCTCAGACTCAAAATCTCCCTTATCTTGTTCTTTAAACTCAAAGGCTAGCTTGTCTTCACTACTATATCCCACCCGATCATCTTTTTCCTTAATTTCAACACTTGACTTGCCTTTCCCTTTTAATTTTCATGATGCTTCCCTTT
Organism: Prosopis cineraria; assembly: GCF_029017545.1. Classification (NCBI taxonomy): domain Eukaryota; kingdom Viridiplantae; phylum Streptophyta; class Magnoliopsida; order Fabales; family Fabaceae; genus Prosopis; species Prosopis cineraria. The sequence goes on from NW_026555332.1 coordinate 1,614,973, forward strand.
TCTTCTGCTCCTTTTTGAACACAGATTTAACATAAGCAATTAATCTTTGGTCATTTTCTTCAATAACTCCCATTACTGTTGAAAACAAGTCCTTCAATTCTTATACATTTATAAAATGTAAGTAGAAAAATAACTTGTTTTACATGCTATTCTATCCAAAAAAGTGAGAAATAAATATTGGGTCTAGATATGATGTCATTTGTCTCTTCTTGGTAATAGTGGAAGGGGGCTTTCCTGCAAAAGTACTATAAAGCAGCTTAATATTGTTGTCTCTCTCTTTTTATAGTCTTTCCTTGGCTTTGCTATTGTTTCAATATTGGACAACATTTCTTAAATTATGGTCACCTATTTCGACCAATGAAAAATGCTCAAAAAAATATATCTACATGAACATACATATAGTTATCACATCATACTTAGGATGAACACATTACAGTGAAAAGAATACCACAAATTCATCTATGCATACCACTAAAAAGTGTAAGCATCCTCTTACACTTATAATGTGATCCTTCTTCTTTTTCCTCATTTGTTTCAATTACTCTTCCAACTTGTCACACAAGTCATCTAATATGTATCTTGACCAATTGAAGTCTTTCAATGCATTCTTGGTGCAATACATTACTTTAACCGTCCGCTTACTAATATTAGCACTAGCACTCAAACATAAAAGTATTCTTAATGTGTACAACAAAAATAAAAACTCAAAGTTTTCATCCTTTGCTCTAGATTTAATCAATGCCAATATCTTCTTATATGGCATTTTATAATATTTTTCCCTTAACCTCAAAAATGCTTCATCTCGGTCATCCACCTTTATTGACACCTTGTCCCCACCAAAGAGTAATCCCATCAATGTGCAAACATCTTCTGCTTTCATTTCTTTTGACTTCCCTCTAATACAAAATTGATGGGTAGGTGGATCATATAAAGATATTAATTGAAAACAAAGGTCTCAGGGAGTGTTTTCCATCGGATATCAAGCAACACTAAACTCGATGTTCTCTACCCTCATTCTTAAGTTCTCATTTCCTTTCATGAACTTTACAAGCTCCATAAACTGCCTCACAGAACACCTCGTGTGAAAAGAAACCTTGTATTTATTTCCTCTAACATGTCTATTAGATTTTAATTACCTAACTTTCTTAACATAATTGGCTTTTTCAGCCTTTAGCAACTCTTCCCACGCCTTTAGTTCTTGTTTTATTCTATGTTTTAGCCTCATTTTCTTAAATTTATCTTCATTTTTCTTCAAAAAGTCCTCCTTGAAAAGACTTAATGCATTCACCATTTTCCCTATCCTAAATCATATCCACGTAGAGAAAGCTTAAACATAATTGCTGCATTAGAAAGAATATACATAACTTACTGTCAAAGTACTTTTAGATCACATCAATTACATATGTAGATCACATACATTTTTGACAAAATATATAACAATGCTCAATAAAGTAAGGATTGAGATATAAAATTTCCATAAGAGGTCAAAAATAATAATCAAAATAATGGAAAGACTTATCTTGCAGTTGACTTCAAATTAATCACGAAAAAATTAATAAAAGTAGTATTGAAATATATAAAAGTCTTAATAACAAAATCATCCAACTAATATTTATCTAAGCAAGGTCTTAAAAAATCACTTATTCTTTTAATGTCAAACAAACAAATTATAAAAAGAAAAAACATAAGCAATTTTTACTTATACCACTATAAGCTAGTTTACTTTTTAATCATTTTTAAACATTTCTATCAATTCAACTAGTTGAATTGATCAAATACTCTCTTTCTTTTTAACAAATAAGATCACATTCAATAAGGATTACCAGCTAGCTGCTAATAAGGATGATTTCAATCTCACCATGCTTACTCAGAAAAAGTTTGACTAATCACCATATCTCTCGTATCTTCCATTTCCCTTTTTGCAATGACAATTAAAAAACTATGGATCACCTCTTCCTATATTGCCATTGGTCTATGGCAGATTGGTTCTTTGGGCTTCTACCCATTAAAACTGATTACATCTCCATCTTTTAACACTTAGCTTAAAAAGTGGCTATCTAGAACTTAGAATAAATAGACAAGGCAATTTCAAATTTCATGCAATATGACACGGTAGGAAAAAACCATAGCACTATATGAAACAGACCTGTATAGAAAAAGATTATTGACAATTGATCCCAGATAAATTAGCCAACAATTAAAACTAGTGACAACATTCAAAGGCATTTGTTAACACTTGCATGAAACAAAGCCACAGACATCATCAACCCTAGCTATATGAGGTTGGGTAGATTTTGAAAGGCATTTGTGTAGTTTCATTATTTCCTTTATACTCCTAATGCACTGATCCTTTTCTGATAATTTATTGATCCCATTTTCATTCAAAATAAAATAAAAGAAATTGAACTTTTAGCCCCACAATCCTACAGTTACTGAAGTGAAAAAGATAAAAGAGGAAGAGTGGGACGAAGGGAACCAAAGTCAAGTAAGACTGGGGATAGAGGGAGAACAATGACAACGACGACAAATCCACAAACCCACGATGGCAGAACCACTGCTCCCAGCACTGAGAAGCAAGCCCGAAGTTGCTAGAGGTGAAGCAAGAACGACTGTAGGGCTACAGCAATGCTGTGACGGCAATGGAGGCACACACTTGAGACACGAGAGGGCGGACACACCAGAGATGACACGAGACGACAATCTGGACAGAGCACAAACGAGATGTTGGAATGGGGGAAATGACGTTTTTTTTTCTTTTAATTTGAACGAGGGGCAAAATCATCATTTCTTCAAAATTTCTAATGCTAGAAAAATCTCCTAAGACCCCATGAGAATTATACTATTTTAAGGGATCCCTCTGTCAATTAGCTAATTTAAATAGACTTTGTTGTCATTTTCCCTATATCCAAACATTGTCCCACCATTTGTCTTAATTATTTTCTCATGTATATGAATTAAAAAACATAGTAAAAAAATAATATTGTTTTTGTGCGGGGCCTTACATCTCATTTTTATACTGATAATCTGTTTTTTTAATATATTTTTTGAATTCATCGGATATCCAAATTACATCCGTTCAACCGATAAATTAACATCTTTCCATTTCCGTTTTCTTGAGCATCCCTTTCAGGGATGTGTACTTTCAAAAAAATGTCTAATAAAAAATATGATTGGTCATGTTAAAGGAATAAAGGTATCATGCGATGAAAGCTCCAAAGTCTTCAAATCTTTGTGAATGTTTTAAAAATTAAAAAGAATCAAGCCGCACTAAATCTAAAAGTCTCCCTTGCAAAATATTTTTAATTTCAAGTCTCCTGCCGTACTTTTTTTTCAAAATAATAAAATAGACAAATGGGTTACAAGGTGAGGTAGGAATAGCGTGTGTGTTCTTTTCCTACCAATAATATTGACTGAATGATGAAAATAAAGTGTCATAGTAAAGAATTGTTAGTTCAATCTTTGCCACTAAGTTTTATTTGTTCATATTCAAAGTTTAATCTAACTTCATAATTCTCACACACACACACACACATATATATATATATATATAAGGTTATTAAATTCATGAGTTTAAATAAAGTTAATGATTTAAATAAACTTGTAATAGGATGTAACCTTGAATCATAAACTCATAAAAGTTTAACTTTATTAATAAATAATTATTAACAATATATAATTAAATAATAAAAATATAAAATATGATTATAATCTAATTTAAATAGATTTTAAATAAAAATTATTGAAATTAAATCCACCTACATTGTTAGAATATTATCAAACTCAACATAGAAATTTTAAAATAAGATAACTTTATTTTGGTATTTTCTTTTTTATTAATTTTTGTTTTTGCTTTCTAAGTTTTATTTTTCTTTGACTCAAGTCCTACCACTTCTATAAACGAAGTTCTATACAATGGCTACCCAATTCATTTAACTTGGTGAAAATTTGAGTTTAGTGAATTTTACTAAGTTTATGTGAAGTCCGAGTTAATAAGTGAGTTAGCATAATTTTATAAACTAAAAAAGTAAAAATAATAAAACTTGAAAAGTCAATTGGTAAATTTAATTGAATTTGTATTTAACTCAAATTTATGAATAAGTTGACACGATCTTATAAGTTTAAAATGTAAAAATGAAAAATTGGATAGTGAGAGTTTATCAACAATGCATACATATACTTTTGTCGGTCATGGCATCGAGGATGATGAAAAAAAAAAAAATTAAAGATCTATCACTAGGGTATGAGAATTTCGCAATCTCATATTTGATTTGATTTTATTGTCCTATAACACTGCTTAGTCCGTGACTTCGTCTTCCAATATATATATATATATATATATATAGTGCATAATTAAAAAATTAAAAGAAAAGAAAAAGAAAGCAGGAGAGTCAGAATGGAACACGACAAGAAAAGAGAAAGCTGAGCAATATAGATGCACTATCCAAAAGGAACCTGGATCTGGTGATGTTGCAATTGTTAATCTGTGTAATATATAACATATATGTATATATAGCTTTGCAGAATATTAAGAATAAATGCCATTTTTAGGTTTCATAAATAGGTTTATATTGAAGATTAAAAAGGAGGGTGGCTCTCGCTTTCGGCATTTGAATTCTCCATTTGTTCCTTTGCTTTTGACATTCAACGTATCTTCAATTGTAAGTTTGTTTTATAGCAAAATGTAGAAAAATAAATGATTATATTGACAATTTATTTTTCTATGGTCTTGAATATTTTTTTCTTTCTGTACCATAGTACCTCAAATTTGGTTTAAACAAAATCTTAATTTGTGCTCAATTATTTTAATTGTTATCTTATTTTCCCTTTTTTCTGTTGTCTTCTCAATTTCAAAGGAATAAATACTTATACTTAGGTCTATCATCTTAGGCAGATATTTGAGAAAATTTATCCGGTATTTTAAATTTCAACAAATGAGCCCGAAGCAAAGTTTCTAAAAAGAATAACCAAAAGTTCTAATAAAAATTAATGTCTTATTTGGTTAAAGCATGAAAAGATATTCTTGTTGCTTTACTTAATTTAATGTTTATTGTATTGTTATTTTTGTTATCCCATTTGTTATCATAAAAGATCTGGTTATTTTATTCTTTTTTTTTTTTTACATTTTTGACAAATCATGTGTCAAAAGAAGCCCATAGGTTTGAGTTCCCCCCCCCCTCTCCCGAATACTATAAATGTGATTGGACTTTGGTACTGTAAAATATTGTACTCCCTTCATTTTAAATTATAAAATATTTTTAAATAAAATTTTATATATTAATACAACTTATTAAATATATTTTATAATTTTATTTTTTTAAAATAACAACATAAACTTTTAAAAATATCTTTATTTAATGCTTCATTGATGAAAGAATAGTGAAGAGAGAGAATATATAAAAAGAATTATATTAGAAAAATATTAATAATGAAATTTTTTATTTATTAAAGTGTCTTATATTTTGAAATGTTGACTCTTTTTTTAAAAGTGTCTTATAATTTAAGACGGACAGATTGTAGTTTTGGAGCCTTTCTATTAAAGAAACAAAACTAAATCATAGATTTATTTAGCAATTAAAACGACAGCTGGATGATTAGTATTATATTAATACTTTTAATACGGTAATTTTGAATTGAAAGTGAGGAAGATGACAAAGTTAATATGCTAAAACCTAACACTTAAACTTTAGTTGCATTCACATGGAACTGAAAAGTCTGCTTTGAATATAATTTTTTATGAACACCAGTGGAATATCCATCTGGATTAGACATTACATTAATCCCTTATTCTTTCTATCCAGAATTTATCTCTCCAGTTGATCATATCAATTCTTTCCATGCCATCTCTGATAAACTTACTATGTAATGGAACAAATGCAATCCCAGCTATATTCTTAAATAGATTTGCTTTCTGAAAAGATGGAAAAAGAAGTCAAGCTACATACGTACGTATAAATTTTTTGAAGTTGAACATTTTGAACTCCACGATGAATAATATCATTAGAGTAAATAACGAATCATCGAAATGTGAAAGTAAAAAGAGGTCATTAAAAAAGCCATTCATAGGATTGCATACTCCTCTCAGTGTAATTTTAGAATGTCCCGACTCTAATGAACGGTTGTGTTCGTCAAAAAAAAAAAATCAGGGCATGGTGTTGTGAAGCAGGTCAGAGATATAAGGTCTTAAAAGGATGGAATAACTTGATTTCTAATCAAACGTGAGAAACTCAGGCTCCCTTACCACAGTTCACCAAGATGTGAGAATAAAAAATAAAGAGAATTAATGTAAATGTAAGAAAGCAGAGATACATTAATTAAAAAAAGAGGTGGTGGGCTATGCCGGCCGTACAAAAAATAAAGACTAAAATTATATGATAAAAAGAAAAATAAAATAAAATAGCATATACGGAATCTGAGACTAATAAGTTATTGATGCTCATGATAATTGTTGAGAGAAAGATCCTCTATTTATAGATGATCCTAACTTACCCAAGTTTCATGATTGTCACTTTTCTTAAATTTAGAAAACACTTCCTCCATCGTGATCACTCATCATAGATGATAGTTTTGACTTAATGGCTAAGATTTCATAAATATTTTTTTATATAATTATTTTAAAATCAATTAAGTTGAATTAGATCCAAGCTTCTAAATTTATAATTTGAGTATAGACATGTTACCGTAACAAAAAGGTTTTGAAAGGACATAATGACTCGGTTATAATTTGTTTAAGGTGCAGGATATGTCTTCTTTAAGAATACGTGTGTGCATGGCAAAAGTACGCTTCAACTCAATCAAAAATTCAAACAAATCAAGCGGCGGAGAAATGCAAGTAAAGTGAAGATAAAAAAATGGAAGAGAAGTGGCGGAGGAGACAAAAAGGATAAAGAAGAGAACATGCATGGTGCCAACATCTTGACCCATTTCTTTCTTTCTGTTGTCCTTTTCTTTCTTTCTTTCTTTCCCTCTCTCTTTCCATTTCCTTTCTCTTCATTTCTTTCGGTTTCATTCATACATATATGCTAATTAGCTGCCAATGATTCTTCTTGTCAATGAGGATCATTGCGTTCTCCTACTTTAATTTCATTTTAATTTAATTAATTAATTAATCCCATTCACTTATTTATTTAGCAAGAGTTCATCCCACCAAATATCGTGATTCATGAGTGATCCAACAAGTTCAGAATCTATCATATTATCTGTGTCAAATGAGCTGCAAGTGCAGTAAGGCTATTATTCAGACGACGACGACACCGTAGTTAAAAGGTGACAGCATATTCGTTGTGATGTCATACAGATTCATTTTATCTGGTATACAAGACAGAGAATAATGAAATTTGAAAAGACGACGCAAATTAAAAAATTATCGACCACAACTGTAAAAGATGCTTATATCTATAGAAGGCCAGTTTAATCATGTAAACTATTATTATTCACTGTCAACAATGCCAGAGGTGTTATCTTCATTTGGAGAATGACATGACGTGCACTTACAACAACAACAGTACTTAGCTTGGTGCCTTCACTATCAGTATTCAGTAGATCCACAAACAGCACTTGCGCTCAACAAATTGTGAGATCATTCCAAATTGTAACGTGGCTTAGATGCCATTCATATCCCTCTAATCATGCCTCACTGCTTAATCCACAATCATACGTATCACACAAAAACAAAAAACACTCGATATCTAGCCTTCACAACCTCATGTAGAAAAGGAATCAACCCTAAAAGCTCCTGCTCCACTGGGTATATTTGGCACTATATATCCTTTTCACTTTCACACACCCATGCATGTTGAAATCACGAGTCAAAAAAGCAGGTGAGAATTATTGTTGTTCTTTGGGATAATCTAAGCCAAGAATTTACAAAAGCTATATATCATAGCCTAGGCCGCCTAACTATACAATTCGCCACTTCTGCAAAAACTATGCTCTCTAAGTATTCCATTTAATCTCTCCCTCTCATCATCCACTCAAGTCTAAGTGACCATCAACCATTGAAAAGCTGAAGTCACCTTGAGATTCCTCACTTGGATAACCCCAAAAAAAAAAACCCAAAAAGACTAACTCATGCCATTCGAATCTTTACGAAAAGAACAAAAATGTTTTGTCAATTCAGTCATTAGAAGATAATTATCATCATTACAATAATTTTTTTCTCTAAAAGCTAAATTGACAGAACTTGTTTTTTTTTCAAAGCTCAAATTATAGTGTACTTGACAATGACATTAAGTTATTACCTACGCTTGTTTAGTTTTTTTGGCCAGCATGACCTCACCCACCTACACTTTGAAAATCTGGTCCTCCCTTGCTTTGGATTCCACACGAGCTTCACCACTCTTTTGAATCAGAGAACCATCTCCTTCTGCATCAAAGCTAGCATGGACACTGTAAAGGACATAGACAAGCACTGCGAAGGCTGAGAAGTATCCAAACCGAACATAGGACGGCCGGTCGAGGGAGCCTAGCAGGAACACGTTCAGAAAGATCGAGACAGAGGGAATCCATGGCATGAGAGGTACGCCCCAGAATTCTGGCTTGCGTGCTTGGGGGACCATGCAGTAGAAAATGTTCAACATTGCAATGGTAATCACACCACATGCAACGAGCATTCCTAACTTGGCCCTGCCGGACGGTACAAATTTCCAAATGAGGGTGAACATGAGAGAAGTGAAGGACAGGGAACAGAGGAAGGACAATGTAGGCCATGGATTGGTTGTGCCGGCCACCACATAGCGCCTATAGATCACAGCATTTGCCACCATGTAAAACACAAAGAGTGTTCCAATGGACACCAAGTTCAGAAGGACATCTAGATCGGTGAAAAGGGCGATTGCAGCTGTTAAGATCCCTGAAAAGCAGATTATGTGCGAATATATGAGAAATTTCGTGACTCTTGAATGCTCAATCATGTATTCAAACTATACCACTCAATGGCCTAGGGAGAGAAATTAAAAGAAAAGGGCATGTGGGGAAGTCAAAATGTCCTCAGAGCATAAAGATCATGGCAAAAACACATCATTCGAAGGCCAACTTTATATAGTAGCTGCACGAAGAGGAGCTAAGCTAAGGTTATCATCATCAGTCCGTGATTCCAAATTCCAATCAAGAGGAATATTTAACTCGCACAAAAGTGGTGGAAGAACCAATACAAACCACTAACCCCCTGCATGTGAGATTCTTTATTGTTCGTCTAAACGGATTTTAAAGTGATATAGCGTGACTTATTCGGCACACTACTTTCCACCAATAAGCCATTAGCCTCTTGCTTAGTCTTTCTAAGCTACGCACCCATACATTTCTAGTTGTCACCGTCCTTGCAACTAGATCCAGAAGAAAACAACACTCTTGCGTTTTTTATTAGGTGTTCACAATCAGATTCTTTTAACAAAATGATACAGTAAACACTGTAGTAAAAAAATTAGATAATTCCATCCTTCTATAATTATGCAAGACACCATTGCTGAATATCATATTCATGTTAAGTACTACAAGGGGACCATCCCAAAGAGTATTGACAAGGTCGTAACGGCTCCATGAAAGCATGTGATATCCATCCTATTCCGTGCACTTCCATGAAGATTATGCAGAAAATATATTCATTATTTAATTAATTTGATGTGGAGTTTTGTCAATTGTAAGACTACCTGCTGCATCTCTCGCCTCTAGCTAGCAAGAGATTCTTAATTCTAACTCTTAGAATAACCATTAGAAATCACGTGAAATCGACTGACTTGGATGATATTTGAGCATTTACAACTAGGAAATGAGAAAATACCCCCAATCAAGTGATAAGGATCAACATCATTATCAATTTGACAGGAGGAAGCATGATGATATCTGTTGACATTAATGACAAAACCTTGGTCTTATCACTACCAACAAGCTAAACCAAACAACATCCTTCAGCGCACGATGAGATCGTTCAAGTGGGTCCCACACTTGATTACAAAAAATCAAGACCATCTGCAAACAAAACATCAATGGCCAGTACTGCTAATAAGCACAATCGCGATCGAAGCCACCTCTAAGCACGATCGCAAAGGAAAACCATAAGCACATATTATATTTGAGAACTCTTGCACTGATCGATGATCAAACATTTATGGTGGACTGGATTATGATTTATGGATACTGCTATAACCAAGTTGTGGGCAACGTACCAAGAAAAGCGGAAGCGTTGACAGGCGTGGAGGTCTTCGGGTGGACCCTAGCGAACGAGGGAGGGACCACGTTGGACCGCCCGATCACGCACATGTACCGAGCCTGACCCAGCATCGCCACCAGCAACGACGTCAGGATCCCGAAGCTGGCTCCCAGACCTATCACCTTCGAAACCCATCCCCAGCCGTCCGATTTCCCACTGAACGCCGCCGAAAATGGCGCTTCCGTATCGATCTGCGTTCGGATCCGGATCACACCAGATTGTAGTTCAAGCCATCCGTCAAATATTTTAAAGCAAATTTAACCTTTTTTTTCTTTGTTATAATATTATTCTCCATTTTGTTCATGCATTCTGAAAAAATGGGGACTTTACTGGCTTAAAATTAGGACAAAAGTTCTCACAAATAGCGGGATTAACCTTATTTTTTTTCAAAGAACTAAACCTGATAAAGGTGAAGATTCCATAACCAAATACTTCAAGTACGAATAATTTTAGCACGATTGTTAAGTCAAAAAGTAATTAAAAAAACTGATGATGCCTAGGTAATAATTTAGTCAAAAAAAAAATTGATAATTACCACATCGTAAGGGAGTAGTTTGGACATTGAAGTGGCCATCAGACAGTAGAGAATTGTGACGAGGACGACAGATCCTGACACGCCGATGGGGATATCTTTGACGGGGTCTCGGACTTCTTCGGCCATAGTCGAAACGGCGTCGTATCCTATGTAACTAAGGTAAACCATGGCTGCCCCCTGGAACACCCCCGAAGCTCCGTACGGAGAAAACCCGGATGGGTTTGCCGGGTTGCCCGGCTCCTTAAAGTTCTTCCAGCTCCCTCTCCAAAAGCCCATGAGGATCACAAATGCTATGAACAGAATGTGCAGCGCCGTCAATACCAAGTTCACCACTGAACTCTCCCTCGTGCTGCGCAAACAATCGTCGCAAATCAAAATCAGATCAAATTCTTATACGAAAATGATGGAGCGAAGGAGATTCATTGTGCTCTAATTGTATTCATGTAACTGTATTTATTGCGTTGTGTTGCGTTTCGTATTAGTGTTAATACGTGATATCTTTGGTGACGTGAATCACCTGTAGCAGATAATGAGGGTGATGAGCAAAACGACGGCCATCGCGACGATGTCTATCTTGTTGAAGCCTTCAGGTAGAGAGTGAACGGTGAACCTCCATTTTGCGGTGGAGACGCCGATCGCAGTGCCGAAATAGGCAGTTAATCCTCGGGAAACAGCGGCATTTGACAGTACATAGTCCATCACGAGGTTCGCACCAGTAATAAATGCCGCGAACTCTCCTGTCCGAAAAATCGAACGGAAATGGTTCAGCCAGGGAATCATATAATAAATATATACATATATATATATATATATATTTATATATCTTATCATGAAGATTAATCGAAGAATTGAATAAGAGTAATGAGCGCTAAGGTAACGACGATAATGATTGATGAACAAACCGAAGGTGACGCGGAGGTAGCTGAACGCGCCGCCGGCGACCGGCATGTCAACCGCAAATTCGGTGTAGCAAAAGGCGGAGAGGAGGGAGCAGAGGCCGGCAATGGCGTAAGAGATAACGACTGCGGGTCCGGCATAAAGACGGCTGGCCCTGCCGGTGGTGACGAACACTCCGGCACCGACCATCCCGCCAAGTCCAAGGCCAACCAAATCATACCACCGAAGGGTCTTGCGCATGTCGGAACCCGAGCGAGCTCGCACCTTGCTCATCTCGTCGTAAGAAGTAGAGACGGAAAGAGCTCGGCGAGCAAGCCGAGTAGGAGTGTGAGAGAGGGCTCGGAGGTAAGCTGGGAAGCTGGAGAATGACGAACTGTGGCTTGCCATTAGGCCAGTCGGTGGCTTTCTGTGATAGTTATGGAAGGAGAAGGAGACGATGATGGTGGTGAAAAAGATGGGCTGCCTATAGTAATTTATAAAGGCTGCGTATAACATAAAAATAAGTGGATTCGGAATTTCGGGATGTGAAGTTTCTTTTTTCATTATGGGAGCATTTTATTTATTTTTATATTTATTTATTGTAAATTATTTTTTCCTTTTACATTTCCCTTAAAAATATATAAATTATGTTTCAGGGGATTGGCTCGCTCCTTTTACTTTTCGTTCCACCGCTTTTTTCACCTCCTTCCACTCGCTTTTTACCTACGTCTCATTCGTTACACTTAAATTTGGACAACTTTTTTATTTATATTTTTCTCACTCTCTCTTTACTACACATCTCAACCATATGATTAAAATTTGAATCATTCAGGTGTAATGTTTTTTAAATGCATTTCTAAAAAGTTTAGAACAAGTTTTAGCAATTTGAATTTATTTATTTATTTATTTTATAACTTTAATTTTAATAATATTTTTTAAAAATTTTAAATCTATATCGTTCAAATTTTTACCGATTTTTTATATGTGAAGTGGAAAGGAAGAGGGAGGAAAAGGAATTACAGAGGCGGAGTCGACTTCAATTTTTACACAACCACTTTCTGAAAACAAATTCACGCTCTAAATACAAGTTATTTTACATTTTTTTTTTATATTTAATACTTCTTTCGGGATGTGTTTCTAAATAGACACCGTTAATGTTAATTAAGATTAAATATAGAAACTTATTTAATTTTAAGACTATTTTAATGATTTAATGATTAACTTTTTTATAGTTTCAATGAGATAATTAAAAAGAACTTATATTTATGATTCTATGCAGTAGTACTTAATTTTTGTTGATACTCCTCTAATCCTATTTACAGTACACAAATAAAATATTTATTTTAGTATTATTTATAAAAAAATTATAATTTTTGTGTTTATTTTTGTCCTTTTATCCCTATTAAATGTTGGAAAAGGAAAGTTATTAAATGTTAAAATATTTTATTTTTGATGTATAAATATTTACAAGAAGTAAAACTGAAAACTTGTTAGATTTTTTTAACAGAATTAATGAAATTTAATGTTGTACTTGATTTTAATAAAATATATTAAAAGTAATTTATAAATAAATATGAAGTTCAGGAGAATATATTCCAAGTTCCCATCTAAACTGGCCATTTAAAATAGTCCCCAGGGCGAGAGTCACATAATTCCCATTGCTTTTATCAGATCTGAAATTTCACTTTTTTACTACTCAATCACCCCATTTTTTAGGCTTTTTTGGTAAAATGTGAATACTAATAAAACTAATTACATATAATGTAAAATCTTAATTTCTTTAAAAATTATAAATTCTTAAAAATAACTTCCATTTAATAATAAAAAGAATAAGAAAAATATTTAAGAAGTGACATAAAAATGGCTAATTCTTTTTTGATATGAGTTTTATCAATTTTTTTTTACAAAATTGCATCTTATATTATGAAATACCAAATCACTCAAAAAAAATCTTAAAATGACGGTGGAAGTACCTTGAATCAAATATTAAATTTTACATAGAAATGCAATGAGACGATTAAGTAAAACAAAAGGCGAATTAAGACACATTTTTTCCATACATGAAAGCAAAGAAGATGAAATGAAATCTACATTATGAAAAAAATTTGTTTTCTTGTACACTTTATTGTTTTCCATTTTTGAGTAAAAATCTAAATATAACAATTCTCAAAGTTTATAATATGCCCAAGAATACACGAAACGGGAAGAAGACATTTATTACGAAGACTTTTTAATGCTGAAAAAAAGTTTAAAACTCCCTTGCGGCTGAAAAACAAAACGGTGACGCATGGAAACTTGCGCGGGATGCACAAATGTGTAGTAGTTAGGTATTTATTTTCATGTAAAAAAAAAGAAAAATTACACCTAATTCTCAAAAAAAGAATTTATTATTAATAAATTTTATCACATTTATAAAATACTCTCAAATGTTAAATTCTGTGCATTTATAACTTGAATAAGTATATTTATAATTAGATAATAAGTATTTACAACTTACAATTATAAATTGTCATTTTTCTTTGTAAATTATAAATACATAAGATTTTATATTTAAAAGTATTTTATGAATTTTATGAAATCTTTTGATAATAAATTCTTTTTTGTGAGATATAGATGTAATTTTTTTTTCAAAAAAATGTTACATTGAAAAAAAAAAAGCATAATCTCTGAAGAGAAATAGAATAAAATTTCTTAATCACTCTATTTTATCTTAATGGAAGGCACTATAACTCTTTAAGCATGAGGTCTGAGTTTGGGTTGTTAATGTAAAAAATATCTTTAAAAAAATTACTCCCAATTAAACTTTCCAATACTTCAATCTAACCTAACTTAAAAAAAAAAATCATTATACAACTTTTAAGCAGGATGTTTTTACACATGTTTTACAGAAATATTTATTTAAATCGATTGACACTTGGCAACTTCCTCTAAAACTCTAAATTTGAACCAATAATTTGACATATATTGAATGTGACCTTATACATTATATGCTCATTTATGTTAATCTTCTTAACTTAATTTTAAAGTATGAATTTTTTAAATTTTTATATATGTTAATAAATTAAATTATGAATAGTATGATATAATTTTTTATAAAATTTAAATATTTATTTATGCTGATTTCCCTATCTTATATCTTAAAACAAATTATTCCCTTCATTTCAAATTGTAAGACACTTTTAGGAGAGATTTAGCCTTCCAAAATATAAGATACTTTGAAAATATTAATGTTTCATTAGGCAAGCTTATCTAAATATTACCCTCTTTCTTTTTATTTAATTTTTGTCCCTCTCCCATTTCAATATACTCCATCCGATTCAAATTAGAAGACATTTTTTGCTAGATCATCTTGATTTAGAATATAAGACACTTGGTAGGTTTTAAATTTTTTTCTATTTTATGCTTGTATTTATTAACTTGGTTTGTTGTGCAGTATTTATTATATTTTTTACACTCTTTATGATAGCTAAAACTTTATTGATTTATAAGAAGAATCATGCTTTCTTATGTTATAATACTTCATTAAGAAAAATAGTATCTCTCTCATTTAATTTATTATTGACAAGTGAGGGAAAGGGTAAAAAGAAAAACTTGTGATATTTTTAATTGAAAATAAGGATATAACTTAATTTTATTAGTATTTAAATTATAATTAAAAATGTCTTATATTTTGATCTGGAGAGAGTATTAAATAATAAAAATTATTTTTAAAAATTTATATTTTTTAAAAGAAATAAAATTATTAAATATATTTAATTAAATTTATTTGTATGTAAAATTTTATCTAAAAATATTTTATAATTTGAGATAAAAGAAATATTTAATATCTGGCCAACAATACATGCTCATTAAGTCAAAAGGACTCAACCACATTATCAAGGCTAGAAAAATAATATTTGCAAAATATAAAGTGTTATTAAATAATATATGTTCACAAAATACAATATATTGAAACAAGAAATTGTCTTGAATATGGTATGCAGTTCCAATGATGGTCATAATAACGAGAGTTGACCAAACTAATGTGCTATGTATCAAAACCATAAAACTGCGGTCTGACTTATCCATTATATCAGAACAGATAAAGTCAAGGATATGATAATATATATATATATATATATATATGTTCTTCAAGTTCTATTCGTATCGTAGGAGTGAGAGAGTATTTATTTGTATTTTATTTATATGACACTTATATAATTTTTAAGTCTAACTTTATCTTGTCTTTATTAAATACTTAAAAAATTATTAAATATTAGAGTATTTTATTTTTAAAGTATGAATATTTAATAGGAATAAAGTGAAAATTTTGTTAGATTTTTAGACATAATTAATAAAATTTAAGATTTTTCTTAGTTTTACTATAATATATTAAAAATGATTTATAAATAAGGTTGAATATGTAAATTGCCAGATGCCAACATATATACACACATGCTCAAGGTTTTGTATATAACTGTACACAGAAACTTAATTATTCATTACATCAAAACAGGTTTAGCAACTTGATCAGGATCATAAGCTTACATATGCCTGAGATTTTTAATTATTTTCATACATGAGATTTTTTTATTACGTTCTTTTTTATTATTATATTTTAATAGCAGCAAGACGCGCGAGATAAATGTTGAAGCAAATCGCAATTTCGTTGTTGATGTTGTTGTGGAGACCCTTATCCCATAACATCTATAACATTAATTCTTGAATCATATATCTTGCTTAGGGGTGACACTTTTTTTTTTGGCCATATGAGATAACAAGAAATTCTTAGGTGAATTAAATGCATCATGTCATTTATGATCTGTCCAATAAAAATATGATATTTAAATTATATTAGATATAATCTGATTTTGATATTAATGATAGTAGAGAGAGAAAAGATAAAAAATTAAATTTGTATTCTATTATAAAAATAAAATTAATTAAAAAAAATATCACAAAATTTATTTAAATTATTTAAAATATTTTAATTAAATATATTATAAATAATGTGATACATTCCATTTATTTAAATATTTTTTGTTAAAATAAACGTAAAAGCAACAGAAATTTAAGGCGTGCAAAAAGTAAGGTTGTTGCTCCTGTGCATGAAATGTGGAAAAAAAGAAACCATTAATAAATGCAGAGGGAGCCAAACTTTGAATCAGCGGTGCGTCTTTTCTATATTTCCTGCTTCCTTTGCTTTTATTTATAAAGTAGAGGGAGAAAATTTTATTTTTTATTTTATTTATAAATTATTTTATTAGATTTTTATTATAATTTTTTATTTTTATTTTATTAAATATTAAAGAGAGAAAAAATATTATTAAAATTTATATATTTAATAAGAATAAAGTTGTGAAATTATTAAATTTTTAAATAGAGTTCACAAATTTTAAAGTTTTTCTTAATTTTTACAAAATATATTAAAATTGGTTCGTAAATAGGATACGAGGAGCATGTTATATCACTAAAACTTAGAGAGAAAGAGACTAGTCAATGTTAAGATGACGTGTGAATCTTGTATGGAGTACAATCATATATTTATGGTGTCATATTCTGTAGAAGAAGCACTATGGCGTCATATTCTCTCTATGTGAGAAGTATCTAATTAAAAAAGTTTCTTAAAAAAAACATTACGTAAAAATTCATTTATAAAGAAGTCTATAAATTTGAAAAAATATAATATAACCATATCTTTTGAAACCCGTGTGTAATTTGTCATAAGTGTAAAAAGATTATACTATCTCAATCCTAGACCTGTTGAGTTGTAAATTATGATATATTTTAATAATAAATTCATTAGGATCACTTGTAAATTTGACAAGAGGAAGATGTTTTTGTGGGTTTGTGTTTACAAATTATTATCACCAACTTAAAACTGAAAACATGTTTAATATTTGGTCCATGTATTAACTAAAGCTAACATGAGTGATATGGGTTCTTATCACTTAAGCATATAATTTGAAGTTTGAATTTTAACCCTTGTGTATGTAACAAATTAATTGAAACTTAAAAAAAGTCCATCATTTATCCTAAATACTTAAGAGGAGATAATCTCTACTATCAATAACGCCTACACCTTCTACTGTCCAAAAAAAAAAGTATGATGCATGTGATCTTTGTACACCATTCCACCCATAACAAATTGTAGCCAGGTCTCAAATATTTTGAATGTAACTTTTTATTTTGCAAATTTATGATATTTATTTATAAATAAAATACAAATCCCTTGTTTAGAATTTACGCGAAGTTTTATTTAATTTAAAAAACAATGAGGAAAAAAAAATGGGAGGAAGGTACTAAAAGGAGACGTGGGGGAGGGGGGAAGAAAGAGCGTCAAGTTTGAGGAGGGAACCAGAAACGCACACTCAACACACCAAATGGCATCGGTCCCTGAGATCGGATTGGAATTTGGAAGCCATGTGCCTCCCCATGCCCCTCGCTACTTAATTTACGTTTTGTTTTGTTTGTTTGTTTTTAACAGTTAACACGTTTTATCCAACTTCACTATTACATTATTATTTTTTTCGGTGAATCACTTTTACATTATTATACCTGCTTCTTTAATGCGCTTTTTTTAATACCACTATTTACTTTGAATATATTTAAATATTGTCAGGTTTAATTTTAAAAAGTTTTCTAAAAAACATTTTTTATACATTTATACAAATTTAAATTCAATATTTTTTATTTAAACAATTATAATCCCTTTTTACTAAAATGAACCCCCGTTGATATTGCAACTTTTTTTTACATTTTGATCTTCTATCTTTGATGCTGTGTTTAAAAAGTAATTTTAAAAAAGTAACTAATAATTAATTGACTTCAAATTTGAAGAAGCTCATACCATACAGAAAATATATCAATGTGGCAAAAAAAAAAAAAACCCGAAAATATATCAATATGATTTTTACATGAACAAAGTGCTAGACTTAATTATTATGCAGATAACGTATCGTGTCAAGTACGTTATGTCAATGCAAGATGGAATATAAATAAATTAAAGTTAATGGTGTAATCAATTATAATTTATTTTTTTAAAAAATATAAATGAATGGATTTTGAGAAATAGCTGGATTAAATAAAAGAGACAAGTAATTAAATAAAGAAAACCGTGGATAATTTACTCAATGCGTATTAACTAAGGGAAAAGTTCAACTAACATTAATTTATCTAATTTTATTCATTGTAATTTAAATATTAAGATTTTTGATGACTCATTTCATGAATATAGATCTTTTATATAATCTGACACGACAGAGTTGTCAGGACGTCAAGTATATTTATCACGCAGGTTTTACATCATTCGTACGATGTGCCATGATGTCAATATTTATCAGAGGTCCTCTTTTTAATTGAAGAGAATTATATTCAAAATATGATTAATTATTAAATTTAAATATCTCTTTTAACAAAAATTTGAATCTCCATTTATTAAATAAATCCCTTCTACACCCATGGCATTCCAGTTGTCTTGTGTGTGCATGATATGAAAAGTATTTGTTAAAATGGTTGAGAGTAGGGAGAAGCTAATGCATGTAGTACTCATTCTAATTATATTTATAAGTCACATTTTAAAAAATTTATTTAGTTTCATTCATGATTCATGATGTGATTTTTTAAGTAATATTTAAAAATTACTCTTTATAAAAAAAATAATATAAAATTATTTTTTAAATTTATTATATAAGGATATATTTAAAATTTTACATATTTTTATTTTTTATATTTTCTTATTAATATTAAGGAGATTGATGGAAATGATATATAGAGAAGATGGGAGCGCTAAGTGGTAATGCCTATTTACAGTGACCAAACGCAACCGTGGTCAGTTAAATTTCGCATGGTGGGAGCACAATGCAATCGTCCACGTGGTTGGCTTCACATACACGAATAAGGTACACCGCCAACACCGAGGACCCATTGTCACCGTCGTCAATCAGTTACAGAGATTCAGGAAAAAAGTTTCTTCTCATTACTTTTGAGACTATAAAATATATTTATATATGTATATAAAAGTTATTATTTAATTTGGGTCACGGGCGCCAGATGAATGAACGCGTATTGAAAGCAGGGGCTCGGGGGCTCGTATCGCATCTACAGTGATTTAGCGTTATGGGCCCTTCTTTGTTCTCAAGCGGGAAGGAGTGGAACTCGAAGCGGTTTGATGACACGTGGCACTCAATCTCGCCGCTTTCCCTCGCAATCAGACATCCTTGACCGCTTCAAACATTTTATTATCTCCCCCGGTTAATTCGCTGGCGCGGAATTTTTCTTTTTTTATTTTTCAAGGAGAGAAAAGTGAGGAGGGGAGAACATGTTTTCCCACTTGAATACGGAGAAAAAAATGAGAAAAAAATAATATATAAGATTTATATATTTTATTTTTAACTTTTTTTTAAATATAAAGAAATTTTGGGAGAGAATTTTATTTTTAAATTTACTCATAATTTTTTTTTGTCGCCTCTTGCTTTCTCTGTTTTTATCATAATATTTATAATACAATTATATTTTAATTATGAAATTTTGTTAAACAAGCAGTACATTTAATTTTTAAATTAATTAAATAAATTTTTATTTTAAATTTTTAAGTTAATTTTTAATTAAATACCTTATATTTGTTGAATTATTATATATTTAATAATTTAATAAATAAAATTTTAAATTGGATATAATTTTTTTAATATTGAATAAAATAATTTTTAATTATTCTTTTGTTGATCAAATAATGTATGATAAAAATTATTATATATATATTAAAATATTAAATTTTATTATATAATTATTTTTATAAATAATAAGATTATTATTGTTCATATAAAATTAACAACTTCTCTCCCCTCTTTATTTTCTTTCACTCAATCAAGCACAATCAAAGATAATTACATCTTTTCAATTTTTTTCTTCTCTTCATTTTCTCTTCTTCCTATTTTCCTCTGCAAGCCAAGCACAGCATTCAGGTGAACCATTTTTATATTTTAAAAAATATTGTGTAAGTTTGTCTTAGTTATTGATTCAGTTTTTTAACTTAAATGTTTATCAATTTACTACTTTAAATTTATTTTGGTTATCAATTAGATTCTCATTGTTTACAAAGGATGTAACATTGTTAAAATTTACTGATATGGATATAAAATATTGATAGCAATCATATAGATTAATAAAAAAGAAGTGTAATTATTTAATTAAAAAAACAAACTTTGAAATTTTAAAAAGAAAGAGAACAAAAGACATCATAAATAATTGTATTCATAAAAATTAAATTGATTTGCTGTTTAATTTGTTATATATCAGGTTATCAATATACTTTATACGTTATATTATTTTGAGTCAATTTATGTTTTAAAATTTACAAGACTTACATGATAATTTAAGAAAATATAAAAGATTAAATTGATAAAAATTAAATTTAAGAGATGAAATTGATAGCTAAGGCAAATTTGAAGGACTAAAATTTTTATCATGCCATTCTAAAGAGTATAAAGTATTACCGAGATTACTTTCATGACGTCTCAAGTTTGAGTTCTAAAATATATTATTATATTAAATAAAAATATTAAACACATTTCCGTGATATTCATGAGACCACCATTATTAGTAATAATGGTTATATATAATGAGAATTGAAAGTTATTATATATTTATACCATCCGGGCTGGGTTTAGCATAAGAAATTAGTCCATCATATTGTAACAAATTAAAATTTAAATCTTTGCAAAAAGAAATACTCATATTTAGTATTAAATCATGTTTCAAACAAAATTATCTTTGATACACATGGAGACAACTGTCCACAAAAAAATATATTATATATTTAATTTTTTTTTAAAAAAACCCCTCCCCTCCAAAAACGTATATACATATATCATTTTTCATATAAATATGATTTTATGATAAATTAAAATGGGAAGAAGGTAGAGATAAATAGCAGAGTACTGTATGGATTAGATAAGGTGAGGTAAGGTGTAAGAGTGTGAACCCATTCCCCCTGACGACATTTGACCAATAATTTGCTTCACCTTTTTATGCATTCTGCGTATATATGGTTTTCTGCAAAATCCATGTTTTATAATTACATAATTACACTGATACTTTTTGAAAATCTAGCTCTTAGTGTCGTATTGGTTGGTTTATTAGACACATTTCTTAAAGACTAAATTAAAGAATGAGTTATAAATTGTCATCTGGTTTGTTAGGTTGATATGGATTTTATTTTATTTTATACTAGTAGGCATGTCAGTTATTATACCGTTTGAATAATTTCTAATTAACATAAATTATTTAATTTTTTATTTATACATGTAAGTTAATATTTTTTAATTTAAAAAATATTAAAAAATGTTAGCCCATTAATTATTAACTCAAAATTAACTATGAAACAAATATAACATGAAAAATACTTAATCATGAGAACAAAAATGTGTGGAAACATTCCACTACTCGTAGAGTCTCATGTGGCGTTCTCAACTCGTGCATTTTTCTCCACCTCATCCAAGATTCATACAGAAAGACACTAATAGATAGGGAGGTATGAATAAGTTGAGTCGCGATCACAAGTGGCACAACAGTTGGAGTCAACTGCTAAGTTATCTAGAAACGGGACATGTGACTGCCACGTGTGCTCAACCTTTTTATGATGTGACGTGGCAAATGAATCAAAGCTAAATTGAAACTCTGCAGCTCGGTACCGTGCATGAAATGAGATTGTCTCCTGTGCCTATACGTGACGTGAGGGTCAGGTCCACCGTTTTAATTTAATTTAGATGGTTTGGATTTAAAATTTTTAATTTGTGTTTTTTTAATATTTTGTTAGAAGTATTGGTTACAAAATTATTTTTAGTTTATATTTATTAAAATAAAATTATAAAATTTTGAAATAAATTTTCTCATCAAAATTCTTGATGGTCCAAATTTTATTAGAGGTGCACCATGTGCTCGTTACCTTAATAATGATGAACACAGGAGATGAACCGTGTGAAGCTCAGTAAGTTGGCGTACTTCTCCAGTGCTATTTACAAGATAAAAAGAGGGAGGATATTTGTTTTGTTATTATTTATGAGATATTTTAATGATTATTTTATTTAATTTTATTATTTTACACCTGTTAAATATTGAGAAGTTTGTTAGATGTTAGAGTGTTTTATTTTAAAATTATATATTTAATAGGGTAAAGTTGAAAATTCATTATATTGTCATATGGAGTTAATAAAATTTAAAGTTTTCTTTAATTTTGATAAAAATATTGAAAGTAATTTATAAAAAAAAAATCATGCTTACCTAGCTGCTCTCATTAAGGCTTGATTTTGATGGAGGGAAAAGCAAGAAGAGAGTATGGAAAGAAACTAGGAGGAGAAATTTTTTAAAAATAATAATTTTCATTATTTTTAAGAGTTTTTTTTATTTTTCTTTTCATTCAAATAGAGGATAAGTCATTTTGCAGATTTTAATTAATGTCTTCACTAAATTGCTGTGTGTGTGTGTGTGTGTTTTGTCTTTTTTTTTTTTTTTTTTGTTTTGGGTAATCACACTCTGAACAGAAGTATCACTCATACAGATTAGTATATGACGGAAACATCAAAATTAATAACAATGATATTAAGTTACTAATCCAACTGGCTCACCAAGTTCATCTAATGAACATGATATAACAGTTTAATATTATATACTCCCTCTAATCTTATTTAAAATACACATTTTAAAAGTAATTTTAGTTCAAAATATAGGATACCATGTAATAATTAAATTATTTTTTTAATTTTATTCCTTTTTAATTAGTACAAAGGTATTTAATGTAGTTGTATTATTATTCAAAATTAAAGGTAAAAATAAAAGTACATCTCACTTTTTAATGATACCAAGAAAAAAAAATTAACTTTTTCTTAAGATAAGTAAAATGGTTGAAAGTATCTTATATTAAGAATAGAAGGGAGAACTCACAGAGTAATTGGCATGTGCATAATAATTACTAAAAATATAAAATTATACTATTTCCGTTCAAAAATGTAAGGCATTTTTTAAAGAGTTAGATGTTAAAAATATAAGATATTTTTAGTCTTTTGAGACGTAATCATTATTTTTTTTAAAATACCCCTATTGATAATTACTTTATATTTATTATATGATATTTAATAGGAGTAAATATAAAAAAATAGAGTTAATTGGAGAGTAGATAACTACTTTATTAAAAGAGTAAAATTCAATTAAAAATGTTATATATTTTTAAATAGAGGGAGTAGTCATTTGTTGAGATTGCTCAATTTGAACTAATTTTGTATTTTTATTATATATGACAAGTTTTCTTAACAATTGAACACTAATTGTGATAAATATAAAATATATATATATATTTTAATAATATAAAAAACTGTGATAGAAATTCGAGGGCATAGAAACTGAAAAATATTATAGATAAAATTGGAGAAAGCTACGAAATGTGTCATGTGGATTCATCAAAGTTATAAAGTTGAAGTGAAGGGGCATCGTTTTCACTTTGACGATCTCCTTTCTACATGTCGCCTTCATAATTATTATACGTGGCGACACGTAAGGCATCGCCTGTGCGTGCTGCTGCCGATATCCTGAAACTGGTTCCACGCCCACACCAATCTCCTTCTATAAATTACCCAATATATATATATATAACTGTTGGTATTTAGTGTTTTGGTATTTCTACTTCTAGTTTTTTCATTGCTCCAAATTTTTTAAATTTTATTTGTCTATAATATTAATACTTATAACCACAGATAAAATTAAATCTGCTAATGTATAATGTGTTATTATGAGTCTCACATCGAGAAGCTATATTGAGAAGTGTGATTTATAAGTCAATTGCACATCTTTTCCTTAAGAGACATCTTTTGAAAGTGAATTCTATTCAAAGTGTTTATGGTTATGATATTGATACTTTCATTAAGAGTTGTTGTAATTTTAACAAGTTAGCACAATAAACAATATAGTTTATGTACACATATATCACTGTTCTCATGATTATACTTAAAAATATAAGGACTGACATTACAGCAGGTAAAATTTAAGAAATTGAGAGTAATGAAAAAAATATAAAGGCTAATATCAAAATATTTAAAAGTATGGAAACCAGTAATTAATTTAAAAATAAATAAATAAATCATTGCCAAAGCTGCCTATAAAATTTTTATATATTTAATTTATTTTTGCACATTTATTCTTTTGTTAAACTCAATCATGCGATAAAACACTAAACATGATCACCTCTAAATAAGGATCAGGCACTTGGTATGGTCAAGCACTAAATTTACCATAGCATGAATAACTGATCTTATCTATTGGCTATATTGTATTTTCATATTTAATCTAAAAGCAACAATTTTTTTAGTTAAATTTGTGGAGGGTCTTTATAGATTATTGACTTATTATATGAGTAATATTTTTTATGCATATAGTGGAGTTCTTAAAAGAAACATTTAAGTGACCTATAGCTTACTTATTAGGGTAAGAGCAGATTTCACAATTCTTCCCCAATTCAACTTGTAGCACTTATGCACATAGTGTCAATTTTTAATATTAAAAATTACTCTCTTCTTTCACTTAAAAAAAAGTTATCCTCATCAACATAGGACAGTCTTTAAAAGTTTTTCTTGATTCAAAATATAAGATATTAAATAGTTTTAATTTTGTAGTTTTTTTCAACTGTACATTTAATTTATTTATTATTCGTTTTGAAAAGTTATAGTCTATTAACTTTTAATTGTTATTATTAAAAAATTGTATAAAATATTTAAAAAAAATTATATTTAAAAAAGTCTATAAATTTTTTAGAAAATTTAGGTTGCAACTATTTTTTAAAAAAATGGTCTAAAAACTGATTTTTTTTAAACTGTAAAGTAATTAATGTTCTATATTATAAAAGGAAAAGAGCAGATGAATTAAAAAAAAAAATAATGAAAGGAACAAATCAAACGGAGATTGAGCGTGGCAGACAAAAAGAAGGCGGGGCATTTAATTCATGAGGCACGCCGTGACGTGATCACATTAATCCTCTCAAGCTCAATTAAGTCAAAATCAGATATAAATGCCTGCTACATTAACAAGTTAGGTATGATATTATACGAATACAAATAGTCATCAATTTTTCCACGTATTTCTATATCCATAAAATCACAAATATATGTTCACAAATGAAGCAATCTCTTTCTAAATATAAGAGAAAATAACCAAATCACACAATTTAATAAAATTGGTTAAATATAATAATTATATTTAAAAATTTTAAAACAGGATTAAATTATCTCTGTAATTAACTAAACAAATTTGTGTAATGAAAATAAATAGTTTAGGAGGGACAATTTGGGGAGGATGTGACAAATGCGTCTTGATTATATGTAAAGATTACTAGAATTCATATGGCTTGTGAATATTAACAACTTAATCTGGGTTCCAACATAGAATAGGAGACTTCTTTTTGCCCCAAAAAAAAAAAACATAGTATTGGAGAAAAAGTTAATTTTCTTTAATTTTGACATAAACCTTTTTTTTTACATAAAATTGCAACAAATCTTCTAACTTTATTTCTTATTTAAAAAAAAAACTTAATGCATTATCATGGCATTTGTTCTTGGGTTGGGTGTTTCACCAAACCATTATATGGAATTGAAAATTAATCTGACCACTCTTCTCCTGCAAATTTTGTAGCTACCATGCAGACAAACTAGCTTCTATCACAATCTTTTATCAAGCTGGAGGCCACAATCAATCCGTCGCAGTCAATTAATATTCAATTCTTTCTTTTGACAAAAAGTCTGGGCAGGGTCATCATTTATTTGATTTATTATTATTATTTTTACTTTTTTCACAATATAATTGATTTATTAGTTAGCATGGCCTAAAATAATTGACAAGCATGACTGCATGACAACATAATTATTGTGAAGACATCCTAACAAATTTAACAAAAAATAAAATAAAATAATTATGCTGAAATTTAACAAATATATATATTTTTTTATTTCAGAATTATGCCTAACAAGTTCAATAAACACAGGATAATGAGTATACGAAAACAAGGGGCATTTAGGGGGAAAAAGTTTAGATAACTTTCAAAACACCGTATAATGAGGACCATGCAGAAAGGCCTTGCAGCAAAAACAGATGGAGTATTAAGTGGTAGTATGGGAGATATTATTATCAATTAAATTTTACAGATAAGACATTCATTTATTATACAAGCGTATTTACATATATTGATAATGACCAACATAAAAAAAATTAGTTTTTATCATTAAATTTTTTAAATATATAATATAATAATTTCATCATAAAAAAACATATATATATGATAGTAAACGGTAAAAACAATATTCGTATCAAACTAAATGTTGTAACCACGACGTTGGAAGTCAAATCTAGTGTTGGTCCAAAGCCATGAATTACATTGAAAAGAGGAAGAGGACCACATGGGCCCAAACGACAAAGGGCCCTAATATTGTTCTTTTCAATTATGTGGGCCTACTTTACTGACCCAAACAGTCGATTTAATGATAAATAATTACTGATGGCATAAAAAAAAGCCACACATTATGAACAAAGTTATTGTTTTGGTCCCTATAATAAAATAATCGTTTCAGTCCTGAATCATGATACCATTAATAATTTCGAGAAATTAAATCCATTCAACTTCACTGTGAGTTTATGGACCCATGTTTCTTTTTATTTTTATACATATTAATCCATGTTAAAATGACATAAAGAATAATAATACAAACTCTGGGCAAAAAAAAAAAAAACGATGATAATACAAACGCCTCTTGGTTCTTTTTTGGGTCAAAATACAAACGTCTATTTAAACGGGACCATCTTGGGTGGAAAGTTTGGGCCTCAGCCCAATGTCTTATAGTGCTCACCCATCAAACACTTTCACTCCAAATGCCTCAATCATGTACAGAGCACATGTTACCACTCCCATATTTTAAATTTAAATTTTTGCAGCCAACCAGATATTAATAAAATCAAGATTATTACAGATCTACCATATTATGTTGGCATGAGTAATAAGAGCTCTTTGTTGTAACTTAGAAAAATAGTTTGGAATTTAAATCCAAACATCGGGGATGATCTCATTTTTTGCTCTCACTATTTTTTTAAAAAAAAGGTAGAATTTGTTGCATGTACTAAAGCACAATTTGAGTTGGCGGGTGAACCTGGAAACCCACAATGGGTTTGGTCAAGAGTTTTGTTGGGTTGCTTGGGTTAAATTTTACATTTTTCCCTTATAGTTTTGTGCTTTGATAACTCTATATTGTTGGATTATGTGTGAATTATGTTCTATTTACTTGTGAACTACACTCTTTTTAATTTCAATGTTACTTTTTAAAAATGGTTTTATATGAATATTTTGCATATATTTTAATCATGATCACTCTCTCTATTTTATATATAAGAGAAAAAAATTATAAATGCTTAAAGATAATTATGTCTAAAAATAAAGATATTGGACTAAATGCCCTATATTAATCAATATGATTAACCACTAATTATTTTTGTTAATGTAAATTATGATGAGCGATTTAGAAAATGTGTAATAAATGCTTATTGAAATAGATGATTTTGCTTATATTAAAAAATAAGTAAAAAATGATAATTTTTCTTATAAATACAAATGGAGGGAGCCTGTTAACATCAATTTGACCATGATTTAACTACTAATTTTTGAGTAACTGCTTCACCAATTCAATCACCGATTTGTGTTTTTTCTTTTTTTTATCTTGATTGTTGTTGATAGAGCGTACTTTTTGTGCCTCGCTGATAGGGGAAAAAAATATCTTAAAAACATATATTATATCCCAATATTTGGCATTGTTCTATTGAAGCTCTCCTCTTTTTACCTGTCAAGAGCACCAATAATAATAATATAATAATAATAATAAGCAGCCATGGTTTTCATTAAAATTAGGTTTTTCGTTGGCCGAACATTATGATAAGGTATGAGAATTAATAGATCTCTTATATTGCTGATTTCATGTTTAATATGTAATAGCATGTCCTATGATTAATGAATTTATTGTTGCAAAAAGTAGTTTATTCGACCAAAATGTGTTCATGATTACATGTTGTCTAATCTCTCAATCTTAATTAGTTAAATACTCAACTATTACCCTTAAAAGGCAAATTCGACTTATCTTGTCAGTCTTTTCTTTTCTCTTTTTTTTTTTTATCCTTGAGAATTTTTTAACGGGCCTATATTT